>NC_051422.1:678095-683095 GCF_015228065.2 Penaeus monodon | reverse complement strand
CAAACTCTCCTTTTGTTAATCATGTTTTCAAATGCTGGATTTTCATTCTTTTATCATTATTATCATCAGTATTATTATTACTCTTATTATTATTATTATTGCTTTTTTTTTGGGGGGGGGGGGTTAACGTGTGAGGTACTGTGTCAAATGTATTGGAATTTGATTGACTGCATCAAGTGTTTTAGAATTGTATTATAAAATACCAGATTTTATTAATCATTCTATGAAAGGTGCCGAAGTCATTTGCATGTTAGGTGATGTTATATCTAAGGTTGTCATATATACCATCTCTCTCTCTCTCTCTCTCTCTCTCTCTCTCTCTCTCTCTCTCTCTCTCTCTCTCTCTCTCTCTCTCTCTCTCTCTCTCTTCTCTCTGTCTCTCTTGTCTCTCTCTCTCTCTCTCTCTCTCTCTCTCTCTCTCTCTCTCTCTCTCTCTCTCTCTCTCTCTCTCTCTCTCTCTCTCTCTCTCTCTCTCTCTCTTTCTCCCACTCTCTCTCTCTCTCTCTCTCTCTCTCTCTCTCTCTGTAAGCGTCTGTAGAGCCATATTATAATGGCTATGACTGGTTGGGCAGTGATAGTGGTTAATCAAATTGACTCTTTATTAAGGCAGTGTTCAATGCAGTAAAGGGAACACACGAGACGTTGTCTTGGGACAAGCGCTGAGCACAGTGTCGCGTGTCCGGCCGGCCAGCCGTGGGGGCCAGAGGCTGGTGGTTGACCTGGGCACGGTGACTGCTGGGAGCGAACTTGAAAGGTCAGACGAGGTCAGATGTAATCGTCATCTAGGTCCTCGCTGGCGTGATGGTTCCAAATTGACTTAAAGCCGCGTGTTAAACCGCCACGTGGACTATTGGTCTAATGGCTTACACAAATCGTGCTTATGTACACGCCATAGTGCTTGGCCACCTACTCATGCCTCGCCCTCGAGGCGCCTTAGACTGGCCTCAAAGGGTGACCTAACTTTGGCTGGTCCTGATTGGCTGGTCATCTCGTTCTCGCGTGCGTTGTCCTTGGTCCATCTTCGTGGTCCTTGTGTAATCCTGGAAGGTCTCGCACAGGTCCTCCTTGACTTCGGGCTCGTCTAGACTTCCTCGTAGTCCTCGTCCAGGTCTAACTCGGCGGCGTCCTCGTCCACACGTCCTCGCAGATCTCGTCCAGGTCCTTCTCGGCTGCGTGCTCGTCCAGACGTCCTCGTAATCTTTGTCAGGATCTATGGACGTCCGGCAGGAGGCATCGTCCGATACCTGCGCTGACGAGCTCCTGGAGTTTGACTGGATCTGCGGGCGTCCGGACTCGCGGCAGCGTGATAGTTGCATCCTTTTGGCTCACAACACGGAAATCCGCTCGACCTTTGCTTCCACGACTCGACCGCGTCTTCAAAACCACGTGAGTTTTGGGCCTCTTTATTTCTTTTCCCTTCCCTCTTCTCCCATAAATGTGTTAGGCCGTATGTGCAGTCACTCTCACGTTGGTTTTGTTGGGTAAAAGTGCAAAGTGACAAAGTGAGCATTCTCACTCTAATTTCCTCCCCTCAGGTCACGTTTCTTATTTTGATTTACTGCAGTTAACAAACTTGAATATCGTTCATTAATTAATTAATTAATTTCTCTCGTTATAAAGATTTTTAGCATTTCAACTACAATTAATTTAACGCGTTTGTGATTATCGTTATCATGGACATCATATAATTTTACCTCGTTCCTCTCCTCGCTCCGACCTGACCTCACTTTCTCTTTCCCTTCGGATCGGTTGGCTACATGGAAGGGCCAAAGAGATGATCACTCGTTTTCCCCGTAATTTGGTTGTTGTTGTTGTTGACACCATGGGGATAACCGTAGCATCGTTCACTGCTCATTGGTGACACATTCTATCGGGGTTAGAGCTGAGCTTGAAACGCGATTTTCATGTAAATATATTATTTTGAGTATAGCGTTATAATCTTCCCACATCGTAGTGCACAGGGATGCCTGATATAACCTGGGGTTGCGTATATTGCATAAGAGATCTATGCTTTGACGTAACGATAGTAGGTACAGGCAACTTTCGAGTCAGTGTGACCAGCAGTTATGTCCGCTCATTAATGTAGGACCAGGGTTTAAGCTAGAATCATTATTCGCTTATTAACCATGCCCTCTAGAAGTCGCTTGCATGTTTTGGGTAAATCCCAAGCGATCGTGTGATCTGTGATGTCCAAATTGACATCACAGATGCGCCTGGTAGAGCAGGTTATTTAAATATTTTCCCATCTCGGTCACTTCATTTCGTTCGGCATTTGGGGTACAGGAACCCCCGTCGATGAAGTCTTACATAGTCTGCGCCCCGTCGTTGAAATCTTATGTAGTCTGACATGCATAGCTAGACATGATTGCCTCGGCATTTCAGAATTTTTGACCTGGGAAGATTTGCTTCCGAACAATTTTTCACGTCAGCGTTCATTAGTGCGCACATTCTGTTGCATATCTTTAAATGTTGAATTCAATGTGGTAGGTGAAATAATTTTGTGTTAATACCATTGCTAATTTATATGCCTCTAAACAATGGCTATGCAGGAGTTAGTCATAGTTGTTGAACGGCTTGACTCTTTATTAAGGCAGTGTTCGATACAGTAAAGGGAACACACGAGACGGTGTCTTGGGACAAGCGCTGAGCACAGTGTCGCGTGTCCGGCCGGCCAGCCGTGGGGGCAGAGGCTAGTGGTTGACCTGGGCAGGGTCAGACGCGGTTAGATGTAATCGTCATCTAGGTCCTCGCTGGCGTGACGGCTCCAAATTGACTTAAAGCCGCGTGTTAAACCGCCACGTGGACTATTGGTTTAATGGGTTACACGAATTGTGCTTATGTACATGCCATATTCTCCCTCCCTCCCTCTGTCTCTTTCAACCCCCTCCCCCCTTCTCTCTCTCTCTCTCTCTCTCTCTCTCTCTCTCTCTCTCTCTCTCTCTCTCTCTCTCTCTCTCTCTCTCTCTCTCTCTCTCTCTCTATCTATTCATCCATCTATCTATAACTATCACTCTCTATCTCGCTCGCTCCCACTCCCTCTCACTCACTCACTCACCCTCTCTCTCTCTATCTTTCTCTCCCTTCCTCTCTTTCTCTCGCTTCCTCCCCTTCTCTCTCTTTCTCTCTCTCTCTCTCTCTCTCTCTCTCTCTCTCTCTCTCTCTCTCTCTCTCTCTCTCTCTCTCTCTCTCTCTCTCTCTCTCTCTCTCCCCCCCCGCGTACACGAGCACCCATGTCACATGACAGGGAGCTCGGCGGTGTGTGTGTGTGATGCAATTATCTCTGGCGCCCTTATCTCAGGGGGCGGAGAAAGATAGTTATATTGGCTCAGTGGGAGGGAGGGTGAGGGAGAGTGAGGGAGGGAGGGGGTGGAAGGGTGAGGGAGTGGGAGGGTGAGGGAGGGAAGGGGGGTGGGAGGGTGAGGGAGGGAAGGGGAGTGGGAGGGTGAGAGGGAGGGTGTGGGAGAGGGAGAGGGAAGGGTGAGGCGGGAGGGGTGATGGAGGTAGGGAGTTAGGGGTGAGTGAGGGAAGGGTGAGGGAGGACAGCAGGAGGAGGAAAGCGAGAGAAAGTTGGGGAGAGGGAGGTAGGGAGTGAATGAGAGGGAGAGGAAAGGGTGGGGGAGAAGGGGGACAGTAAGAGGAGGAAAAGGAAGGGAAAGAGGTAGGGAGGGAATGAGAGGGAGAGGAAAGGGAGGGAATGAGAGGGAGAGGAAAGGGAGGGAATGGGAGGGAGAGGAAAGGGAGGGAATGAGAGGGAGAGGAAAGGGAGGGAATGAGAGGGAGAGGAAAGGGAGGGAATGAGAGGGAGAGCAAAGGGAGGGAGTGAGAGGGAGAGGAAAGGGAGTGAGTGAGAGGGAGAGCAAAGGGAGGGAGTGAGAGGGAGAGGAAAGGGAGGGAATGAGAGGGAGAACAAAGGGAGTGAGTGAGAGGGAGAGGAAAGGGAGGGAATGAGAGGGAGAGGAAAGGGAGGGAGTGAGGGGTGAGGGACGACAGTAGGAGGAGAATGAAGGGTGGGAGAGAAGGAGAGGGAGATAAATAGGGGGATGAGGGGGAGGGAGAGAATGGGAGAGGAAAGAGAGGAAGGGGAATAAGGGAAGAGAGATAGTAGGAGGGGAGAGGGAAGGGTGAGAGAGGGGGAGAGTGAGGGAGGGAGGGAAGGATAGTAGGAGAGGGAGAGAGGTAAAGGGAATGAGGGAGGGAGGAAGGAAGAGGAGAATAAGGGACAGAAGGAGAGTAAAAGAGAAAGAGAGGGAGAGGGAGAGGAAAGAGTGATAGGGGGAATGAGGGAGGGAGAGTGGGTAGGGAGATGGAAAGGTCAGAAAGGGAGGGATGGAGGGAGGGAGAGTGAGTAGGCGAATGAGGGAGGAACAGAGCGAGAAGGAGAAGGAGGGATGAGAGGAGGAGGGACAGAGGAAAAGGGAGAAGGAGATGGAAAGGAAGGGCGAAGGAGAAAGAGAGAGGAGAAGAATGAGGGGGAGGGAAAGAGAGGGAAAGGAGGGAGGAACAGAAAAAAGGGGAGAGGAAGAGGGAGACGGAGTGGGAGAAGGAGGAGGAACAGAGGAAGGAAGAGGGAGGGAGAAAGAGAGAGGGGGAAAGGTAGGGAGAAAGAGGAAGGGACAGAAAGAGGGGAAAAAGGCAAGGGGATAACAGGAGGGAGAGAGAAAGGCAAAGGGGATAATATACTGTTTATATATGTCTGTCTAGCAATCTTTCTGTCTATCCGTCTGTCTGTCGATCTGAATATCTATCAGCCTATCTATCTTTATGAATAAGTGTCTATGTGTATATGTATGTGTGTGTGAATGTATGTATGTATGTATGTATGTACGTATGTATGTATCTGTATATGTATGTATGTGTATATGTATGTATGTATGTATGTATGTATGTATGTATGTATTTATGTAAATATTTATGCATGGATGTATGTCTGGTATGTATATGTTTACGCATGTACGTATGTATGTACGTATATATGCATGTATGTAAGTTATATAGACAAA
>NC_051422.1:665595-673095 GCF_015228065.2 Penaeus monodon | reverse complement strand
TCTCTCTTTCTTTCGTCCTTCCTTCCTCCCACTCCCCCCCCCCTACCCTCCTCAACACCTGTTCCTCCAAGATTTTTATTGAGATGAACTGAAGAAAAGAATGAATTCAGAAAACTTATTCAGTTCAAATCCAAGATCATGTCATTTTTCCTTTCTCTTTTACTCTCACTTTTGACTTTCTCTCTCTCTCTCTCTCTTTCTCTCTCTCTCTCTCCCCTTCTTCTCTTTTTTCTTTTTCTCTTTCTCTCTTTTTCTAATTTTCTCTCTCTTACTCTTTCTCTCTCTCTCTTTCTCTCTTTCTCTCTAACTCTCTCTCTCTCTCTCCGTCTCCCCCCTCTCCCCCACCCCCCCCACACACACACTCGCACACATATCTTCCCCATGCACCCCGTCCATGCGCACGCACGCACGCATATACACTCATTTCGCACACACGCACACACGTACGCACACACGCACACATACGCATACTTTCAACACACAAGCCAGTCTGTTTGTGGTGGCAGGAATAACGTGCTTAATTTATCGACAAGACCACTGGATTGCGACAGGGGGGGGGGGGGGGGGGGGGGGGAAGGGGGGTAAAGGGGGGGGGGGTAGATGATATACCAAGGGCAGTTCCTTCTTCTTCCTCCTCTCTCTCCTTCTCCCCCTTTCGTGCTATATATATCTCTTTGTCCTGTTTGGTCCCTGTTTTCGTCGCCCCCTTTTGTCTCTCCTCGTTTTTTCTTTCTCTGTCTGTCTGTCTGTTTGTCTGTCTGACTGTCTGTCTATCTATCTGTCCGTCTGTCTGTCTCTTCCCTCTATTTTTCTTCAATCTCCCTTGTTTTCCTTCCCCTTTCTGTCGTCCCTTCTTCCCTCTTGCCTTTTCTCTGCCTCCTCTGTTTCCCTATCATCTTTATCTCCCTCTTCCCCTTCCCACTCCCCTCTTTCTCTCTCTCTGTCTCTCTCACTCTCTTCTCACGCACGTGCACCGCCGCTGGGGCTTCCGGGACGCTGGACAAGCGATGCCTCTGTGCCCCTCCCTCTCTGCCCTCCTCCCTCCCCTCTCTGCCCTCCTCCCTCCCCTCTCTGCCCTCCTCCCTCCCCTCTCTGCCCTCCGCCCTCCTCCCTCAAACCCTCCCTCCTCCTCCCCCTTCTCCCTCTCCCCCTCCCCTTTCCCTCCCCCTCCCCCCCCTCTCTCTCCTCTCTCATTCCTCGTCAACTTCTTCTTTCTTCCCCTCCCCCCTCCCCCCCTCCCCCCATCACCGACACGCCCTTGGAAAGTATTTCTTCTTTTGTCTTTATCGTTTATCTTGTTCGGAGAAGGAGAATAAGAAGAATGTTGGAGAGAGGGGAAGGGGGATGAGGAGGAAAGGGGAGGAGGGGAAGGACGGAAAGGGGGAAGGGAAGGGGGGAGGGGAGGGGGAAAAGGGGGGGGGGGAAAAAAAGGGGGGGGAGGGGAGGGGGTTTTTGGGGGGAAGGGGGGGGGGGGGGGGGGGGGGGAGGGGGGAAGGGAGGGGGAGCAGGGGGGGAAATTTTTTTGGGGGGGGGGGAAGGGGAAGGGGGAGAAAAGGGAAGGGGGGGTTTTGGGGAAAGAGAGAAAGGGGGAAGAAGAAAAAAAAAAGCGAGGAAGTGAAAAGGGGGGTTAGGGGGGTGAGGGGGGGGAAAAAGGGGGGGGGGGGAAGGAGGGGAAACCAGGAAGGAGGGAAGAAAGAAGAAAAAGGGGGAACGAAAGAGGGAAAGGAAGGAGGGAAGAGAGGAAGGGAAAGGGAGGAGGGAAATAGAGAGGGAAGAAGGGGAAAGAAGAGGTAGATATACGAATAAAGAAGAGAAATGAAGGAGGAAAGAGGAAGGAGAAACAAAGGGACTGAGAGGAAGACGTAGATGGGGAAGGAGGAGGGTCAAAGGAGAGGCGAGAAAAGGGAGACGAAAGGAGAGGAGAAGAAGGAAGAAGAAGAAGAAAGAAGATGAAGATGGAGGAAAGGAATAAAAGGGGGAAGGAAAAAAAAGGGAAAGGGAAAGATGGGGATCCCAAAAGGGGAAAGGGGAAAGGGGAATAGATAAAAAGATAAAAAAAATGAAAAGGGAAGGGGTAAGGGGAAAAAAAAAGAACAAGAAGGGGGGAAAGGAAAAGGGAAAATAGAAAGAAAGGTATATGAAAAGAAGGAAAAGAGGAGAGAGGAGAGAGAGAAGGAGAAAGTACAAAGGATGAGAATAGGGAGGAAGGGAGGGGAAGAGAATAGGGGAAGGAAAGGGACGAGAAGGGAAAAGAGGAGATGGAAAGGGAAGGTGGGGGAAAAGAAAGAGTGGGACAAGGAGAAAAAGGAAGAGGAAGGTAGGGGAAAGGAAAAAAAAAAAAGAAGAAAAAAAATTGCCCGTATCTATGTCGTTGTATTATGTATGTATACCTATGTACGTATGGTTTTGGTGCGTAAAAGTATTTGGAAAGTTATGCACATAAAGGGAATAAATTGCAAATATTGGCCACGTCTCCATTGCTATTTGTACGTGAAGATCTGCATGTGTATGTGTGGATGTATGTACGTGTTTGGACGTATTACCTCTGTATAAATAAACTGGCATTTTAGTATCTTTTATAAAAATATTGCATTTGGACATTTTTGGATGTTTTTCTACTAAAAACGTTACCACCCACGCTCCGGGCACATCTCCCTCCCTCCCCCCCTCCCCCCTCCTCCCCCATCCCCTTCCCCCTCCCCCTTCCCCCTTCTTCCCTCCCCCCTCCTCTTCCTGTCTCTCCCCCCTCCCCAGGATCTGCTCTGCCCAACATTTGCATAGACTTGACTCCCCCCTTCCCCCCTCCCCCTCCTTCTTCCTCTGTGCCACCCCTCCTTTTCTCTCCCTTCTCTATTCCCCTTTTTTCTTCTCCCCCTTTTTTTTCCTCTCCTTTGCATCTTTTTACATCTTTTCCTTCTCCCTTTCTACATTCCTTTTTCCCCTCCCCTTTTTAATTTGTACCCCCCCCTCCCTTTTCCCCCTTTGCAGCCCTCCCCTTTTTCTCCCCCTCTCTATTTCCCCCTTTTCCCCTCTCCTTTTTATATTTTACTTTTCCCCCTTCCACTTGTTTTTTTGTTCTTTTTTACATTTTTCTTCCTTCCCCCCTTTCTTTTTAGTATTTCCCCCCCCCCCACCCAAAATCTTCTCTGTGCCCTCCCCTCCCCCCCCCTCCCCCTAGGATTCCTCCCTTCCTCCCCCCTTGGGTTCCCTCCCCCTCCCTCCCCCATGGATTCCCTCCCCTCCCTCCCCTATGGATTCCCTCCCCCTCCCTCCCCCTCCCTCCCCCTATGTACTCCCTCTCCCCAGGGTTTTCCCCCCCCCTCCCCCCCCTAGGATTTCCCCCCCTCCCTCCCCCAGGGGTTCCCTCCCCCCAGGATTCCCTCCCCCGGGTTTCCCCCCCTCCCTCCCCCTATGGATTCCCTCCCCCTCCCTCCCCCTATGGATTCCCTCCCCCCCCCTCCCCCCTTGATTCCCCCCCCTAGGGTTTCCCCCCCCCCCCTCCCCTATGGGTTCCCCCCCCCTCCCTCCCCTATGGATTCCCCCCCCCTCCCCCCCCTAAAGGATTCCCTCCCCCATGATTCCCTCCCCCCCCTCCCCCCATGGGGTTCCCCCCCCCCTCCCTCCCCCTATGGATTCCCTCCCCTCCCCCCCCCTATGGGTTCCTCCCCCCCCCCCTATGGCTTTCCCTCTCCCTCCCCCCCCATGGATTCCCCCCCCTCCCTCCCATGGATTCCCCTATGGATTCCCTCCCCCTATGGATTCCCTCCCCCTCCCTCCCCCTATGGATTCCCTCCCCCTCCCTCCCCCTATGGATTCCCTCCCCTCCCTCCCCCTATGGATTCCCTCCCCCTTTTAAACCCCCCCCTCCCCCCCCCCTATGATTCCTCCCCCCCCCTCCCCCCATAGATTCCCTTCCCCTATGGTTCCTCCCCCTCCCTCCCCTTTGGATTCCCTCCCCCCCCCCTCCCCCTATGGGTTCCCTCCCCCTTCCCCCCCATGGATTTCCCCCCCCCTCCCTCCCCCAGGATTCCCCTTCCCCCCCCTCCCCTTGGATTCCTTCCCCTCCCTCCCCCATGGATTCCCTCCCCCCCCCTCCCCCTAGGATCCCCTCCCCCCCCCCTATGAATTTCCCCCCCCCTCCCCCCCCCTTTTGGATCCCTCCCCTCCCTCCCCCTATGGATTCCCTTCCCCTCCCCCCCCCTAGGATTCCCTCCCCTCCCTCCCCCTATGGATTCCCTCCCCCCCCTCCCCCCGGTTCCTCCCCCCTCCCCTTGGTTCCCCCCCTTCCCTCCCCCCATGGATTCCTCCCCCTATGGATTCCCTCCCCCTCCCTCCCCCTATGGATTCCCTCCCCCTCCCTCCCCCTATGGATTCCCTCCCCCTATGGATTCCCTCCCCCCCTGGATTTTCTCCCCTCCCTCCCCCATGGATTCCCCCCCCTCTGGTTCCCCCCCCCATGGGTTCCCCCCCTCCCCCTATGGTTCCCTCCCCCATGGATTTTCCCCCCCCTCCTCCCCCATGGTTCCCTCCCCCTATGGATTCCCTCCCCCTCCCTCCCCTATGTACTCCCTCTCCCTCCCTCCCCCTCCTTCCCCCCTATGGACTCCCCCTCCCCCCTATGGATTCCCTCCTCCTCTCCCCCCTCCCCCCTTTGCACGCCTACTTCCCCCACCCACTTCTCCCCCCTCCCCCCTTCCGCCCACTTTCCCTTCCATTGCCCCGCCCACTTCTCCGCCCATTCCCCCGCTCACATCTTCCCCCCCCCTCCATTTCCCCGCCCACTTCTCCCCCCCCCTCCATTTCCCCTCCATTTCCACGCCCATATCCCCCCCCTGCCCTCCATTCCCCGTCCATATCCCCCGCCCACATCCTGAAATCCGAAATAGCACAGATCAGGTGATGACGGGCGTGGGCGAGAAGCGGGAACAGCGTGGGCGGCCCATCTACCTGCGTGCGTGGGCGTGGGTTGAGTTCCCACGCCCATGAGCCGCTCGACTTTCATGGTATATTAATTTTTCTCGCATTTATTTATTTTCTCAAGGACTAATAGTATTGATGCAGTTCCTGTAAAAAAAAAAAAAAAAAAAAAAAAAAAAAAAAAAAAAAAAAAAAAAAATATATATATATATATATATAATATTATATATATATATATACATATATATATATATATATATATATATATATAATATATATATATATATATATATATATATATATATATATATATATATATATATATATATATATATATATATATATATATATTATCATGATGATGTTTATGATATTAACGAATCACTGGGTGGCCAAGCCAGCCAAAGTCAAGTGCTGGTCCCAAGCCCGGATAAATAGAGAGAATGATTACCTAAAAGGTAACACCGGCACTCTCCGTGGAAAGGAACTGGGGACCCTACCACGTACTCACTCCAAGAGCATCACAACATGAAAACTACAATTAAGTATCATGCTGTGACCACGGCGGCTCAGACATGAACCTACCGTTAAAAAAAAAAAGAAAAAAAAAAAAAAAAATTAAGAATAACCGAAAAAAGAACAAAAATAATTTGAAATTGCGGAAAAAAAAAAAACCAACGAAAAATAGGGGAAAATTTTGGAAAAAGGAGAATTTAAAAGACAAAATAAAAAGATAAATTAAGAAAAAAGGAAGAAAAAGACAAGAAAAGAGAAAAAAAAGCGAAAGGAGGAAAAAGGAAACAAAAAAAACTTGGTTGGGTAAAATTCGGGGAGTAAGGAGAGAGAGATAGGGCGTTTTTGGAGAAAGAAAGGGGAGGGGGGGAAAGGCGGAAAAGGAGGAGGGAAGGGAAGAGAGGGGAAAGAAAGGAAAGAGAAAAGGAGAGAGAGGGGAAGGGGAGGGGGGGGAGGGTAGAGGAGGGGGGAAGAAGGGAGAAGGGGAAAAAGGGGGGTGGGGGGGGTGAAAAAAGGGGGGGGGATGTGGGGAAGAGAGGGGAGGGGGGGAGAGGGGGGGAGGGAGAGAGAGGAGGAAGGGAGAGGGAGAGGGGGAAGGGAGGAGGGAGGAAAGTGTGGGAGAGAATAAGTGGATGAGAATGAGAAAGAGAGAGAGAGGGAGAGAGAGAGAGAGAGAAGAGAGAGAAATAATATAGGAGAAGAAAAAGGACAGAGAATGAGAAGAGAGGAGAGAGAGAGAGAAGAAGAGAGAGAGAGAGGAGGGAGAGAAAGGGGAGAAGAGAGGAGAGAGAGAGAAAGAGGAAAGGAGAGAGAGAGAGAGAGAGAGAGAGAGAGAAGGAGAGGAGAGAGAGGAGAGGAGAGAAAGGAAGGGACTGAAAAATAAATGAAAGGGGGGGGAAAGTAAAATAGGGGGGGGGGGGGTTTTGGGAGAGAGAGGGGGAGAGAGAGAGGGAGAGAGAAAAAAGAAGGAGAGAGAGAGAGGTAGAGAGAGAGAGAGAGAAGAGAGAGAGGAGGAGAGAGAGAGAGAGGGAAGAGAGGAGAGAATAAGTGATAGAGAGAGAGAATAAGTGAGAGAGAGAATGAGGAGAGAGAGAGAGAGAGAGAGAGGAAAAAGGGAGAGGGAGGAGAAAGGAAAAATGTAGTGGAGGGGAAAAAAGGGAAAAGAGAAAAGGAAGAGAGAGAAAAGGAAGAGAGAGAGAAAGAGACAGGCCCGCAAAAACGGTAAATAGAAATTTGATAATAGATAGATGTAATAGATAGAAGAAGATAGAGAAGGAGGGAGAAGAGGGAGAGGAGGGAGAGGGGGAGGAATTGTTAATCATTAAAATCATTTTAATTATATTTTAATATAATATATTATTAATATAATATATTATATATTTTATAATATATATAATATAATGTATATATTATATTATTAATATATTATAAATATATATACACATATAATATTATTATATATATAATTATTATATTATAAAATAATATAAGGTATGTTGTATTTATTTATTTATTTTTTTATCTATCTATCTGTCTATCTATCTATCTATCTATCTATCTATCTATCTATCTATCTATCTATCTATCAATCTATCTATCTATCTGTCGGTCTATCTATTCATATATATATATTTAGAAATATACAGAGACAGACGAGCGAGAGAAACAATAAAAGACACAGAAGAGGATAAAGAGAGACACAGAGACAGAGAGATAGCATTCGAAGACATTGAAAAGATAAGAAAAAACAACAAAAAAGAAAACATGCATAAAAAAAGTTACAAAATTAATTTCAAAATTGAAGGTGAAGGCAACAGCGGGGGGGGGGGGATCACTACCCTTTTCCCCTTTCACCCTTTTCTCCCCCTTTCCCGTCTTTCCCCCCTTCCTTTCCTCTTTTTTCTGTTATCGTCGTCTCTTTCTTCCCCCCCCTTCTCTTTTTTTTTTTCCCTCCTTTTTTGCCTCCCCCCTCCCCCCTCTCCCCTTCGCTCAAAATCTTTTCCCCCTTTTCCCCAATTTCTCTCTTATTTTTTTCTTTCATTTTTACTTTCTAACCCACCCCCCTTTTGC
>NC_051422.1:645967-653467 GCF_015228065.2 Penaeus monodon | reverse complement strand
TGTGTGTGTGTGTGTGTTTGTGTGTGGTTGTGTGTGTGAGTGTGTGTATGTGTGTGTGTGTGTGTGTGTGTGTGTGTGTGTGTGTGTGTGTGTGTGTGTGTGTGTGTGTGTGTGTGTGTGTGTGTGTGTGTGTGTGTGTGTGTGTGTTATATATATATATATATATATATATATATATATATATATGTATATGTATGTATGTATGTATGTATATATATGTATGTATATATATATATATATATATATATATATATATATATATGTGTGTGTGTGTGTGTGTGTGTGTGTGTGTGTGTGTGTGTGTGTGTGTGTGTGTGTGTGTGTGTATGTGTGTGTGTGTGTGTGTGTACATACATTTATATATAAAGAGATTATTTGCAAAACAGTTTCCATGCCTTGCAAAAAGCCAGGGTAAGACGTTGCAGAATCTGTCCACACTGGCTATGCTTCTAATTTTGTAGAGAGCTGTCAATCAAACATACTTCATACATGCCTGAAGGGCTGTGCCATTGTGCTTATATTATTCACATATTATCTTGTCGGTAAAAAAAAAATCATAGAACAAATCATATCAAAGACAAGGCTAGTGTCTATAATAAAATTAATGTAATCTATAAGTGCTGTTTGATCGATAGGATGCAGTTTTCGAGCGACGAACGAAGTAATGTGTAAGATTATGCGACTCGGGTGCCTTGCACATTTTGCAGTGATGATATGAGATTCAGTTTGCCTCCAAAACTGCATCCTATATATAATGTATAGTGTACTGATATCCTACGCGTAGCCTAGTTAGTGTAACCTGCTCTCTCCGAGACAATCCATTGTAGACTTTATATGGTTTGTCTATATCAGATGTCCCTGTAATACTCTCATAATGTCAGATAGTACCATGTCCATTTTTTCCTTTTTTTTCGGCCCTCATAATCTCGAAGACCTCTGAAAACACGTTTTTTCCAATTGCTTGAGAGATATTGGTACTACATAGTATGGCTCTTCACGGGAGAGTGCTAGTCACAGGTTGATATTCCTATATATGAGGATATCCAGTATAGCGACACCTGTACACCCTGCTCTTATAAGCTAGACATTTGGTGTAGGATATTCCTAGTTACCTTGTTTCCTGGACTAAAAGTCTATAAAGTGCACCATGGCTGTCAGAGAACACAGCTTGGTGTCGCTGCTGTTAACAACCTCTTTTGATGGCATGGTATATACCTACTGAATCGGAATCAGTTGCGCTTGCCCAGTTGGGAATTCGTACACTTTCTTGAAGAGAGATGTCAGGAATTAATACCCCAATCCCAGCTGCTCCGTGAGGATCAGTAGAGGCATCACAGTAAATAGCATGGAGGGGTGGGGGGGTACCATTAAGGGAATGGAGAATTTCATCTATATATTTCAGGTAATGGCCTTTTAATTCTGTTACTGAAGTCATGGATTCAGGCCCTGTTAATTTGACAATATAAACATATACGTGTTTTCTATGCCATGGCACAGTAAGTGTTTCTTCTGGGATGTCAATAGCATCAATGTTCCACACACTGAAGCTGAGAATAGTTTGGGCAGTTTTGGCCTTCCATTCTAGCTTTGACTGTATCAGATTGGAGTCTCGAGGGCGCCGGGCATGCCGATCTCTGTGATCAATCTCATTTGACAAAGGCAAGGGAAATTTGTGGTCTGGATTGAAGCTGCAGAAGTCTGATGCCGAGGTGTATGGTGTTGACCTTGGTGATACGACTGTGAATTGAAGGGAGGTCTAGCTCTTTCCTCCTGACGAGAACTTTAGCGGTCATTGGCCAGCTAAGAATGATTCTCTTACCCTTGTTTTGTAAGACTTCAAGGGGTTCGAGACCATTCTGTGGCAACGTACTAAGAACTGGTCTCGCTTAGTCTATCATGGATCTAACAAGGGATATATACATCAGCCTTAGGACTCTTAGGGAGGTACCTATGTATCTGTTACTTATGTTTTGTAAGGGTCTTAAACGTTCCTTGATGTTTTGAACAAGTTCTCGTGTGAAGCGAGAATTGCGGGACACGAGGTGGGGAGCAATCACCATGACGCCAAGATACTTTTAGGTGTCAGTTTATGTAATAACTTTTCCACCTAACTTTGGAAGGAACTTAGTCTTGATAGGGTTGATTATGAGTCCAAAGGAAGCACAGTTGTTGCTGAACCTCTGGAGAACATATTCCCCCCTATCAAAGACCCTGAATGAGAATGTCATCAGCATAGGATGTGATGATGCAGAGGTCTCCTAACTCACTGTTGATCTTACGAAGAGAGTGCATAAGTACGTTGAATAATGAAGGGGACAAAACTCCACCTTGTGGAGTGTCTAACTCATAACCATACCTTTGCTCTTCTCAAAGATAGATAATACCCCATCCACAGCAGAAGCTTGCCCTTAACTCCCAGAGAAGTTAACTCATGAAGGATTGCAGTAGGAGAGGCTATGTCGAATGCTCCTTGGAAATCTAGGAAGAAGACTGTGCGTTACTTCCATATAGGTACTGTGCTAGACACATTTGCGTTCCTCTCCCTTCTGGAAGCCAAAGACTGATGGATGAATTTGATCTTTGATCCGGTGGAGCAGACGAGTGAGAAGAATTATTTCACAGGTTTTAGAGAGACGGGATGTTAGAGAAATTGGTTTAAATTGATCAGGGCATCCTGGTTTGGGGATAGGAATCATAGTAGCTTGTCTCCAGGCAGTGGGTACGATGCCTGAAGTATATATTACATTGAAGAGATCAAGAAGAGGATATCTTCCCTGTACCTGTACCTTTGCAAGGAGTCGAATGATGACATAAGTTATTTCATCATCCCCAGGTGCAGTGGATTTGCTAGTCTTAATGGCTGCAAGTTCATGACTTATCAATGGTGCATCAGCTTCATCTAAAAGTTGGCAATGATGATCAATTTCATGTTCGTGTTTTAAATTAAGGGAGCGCCTGCGTATGGATAGTGGAAGATTATCGCGGGAGGAATTTTCGTAGCATTTACTGAGGAGTGACAAAGCTATCCCCTTTCTGGGTGAGGGTAGGGAGTCCCATTACATGCCTTGCCTTTAGTCTTGTTAATTTCCCTCCACACTTTACTCATGGGAGTCGTGGAGTCAATCGACTCATACGATATCTCTTCAAGCCTTTGAGTTATTACCTCATTCAGATTTTTACTAAAGTATACAAGGTCCCTAGCCAAGTAAGGGTTTCTTCCCCAAGTGCTTTAGTTGATTTGCTGTAGACTTTATAAGTTTTCTAAGTAGCTTTGTTTCAGGATCTTTGTTCAGGTGCATAACAGGTGTATAAGGTCACTAGTGCTTTGGAGATAGTCATAATAAGCCTTACCGTTATTTACTTATGGTGCTTCCCTCAGAGCCCAGGAGAGGATGGCGAGCATTAAAATCCCCATATAAATATATATCCCCAAATAAATAAATAAATAAATTGATAAATATAAAGAGAGAGAGAGAGAGAGAGAGAGAGAGAGAGAGAGAGAGAGAGAGAGAGAGAGAGAGTACACACACACACACACACACACACACACACACACACACACACACACACACACACACACACACAAACACACACACACACACAAACACACACGCACGCACGCGCACGCACGCGCACGCACGCACGTACGCACACGCGCACGCACGCATACACACACACACACACACACACACACAAACACACAAACACACAAACACACACACAAATAAATATATATATATATATATATATATATATATTATAATATATATATATATATATATATATATATATATATATATACATATATATATATATATATATATATATATATATATATATATATATACATATACATATATATAAAGAGATAGATAGAGAGAGAGAGAGAGATATGCACACACACCCACAAACGCACACTCACAGCCACAGACCCCAGCCCATCGAAATCACACTCGGCATTACACTCGATCCCCGACAGCTTATTCATGACTCACCAATTATAAGCTTACGTATTCTTTATACATCTCTTATCCACTTATGACTCATCCATTACTCATACATTATTCATCTTAATATCCTTCCATCATATCTATTTCACGTCATTTTCATTCAGTTTTCAACCATTAGGCAATATTCATCATTCGTCTCTCATTCATTCGTATTTCATTTACTCGAACCACTCGAGACAAATTACTAATTACAGGGGAAAACATTTGCATAAATGAGATTGGTAAGAAAACCGATTTATTTTGTTGAGAAGAATTATGCAAAGATGTGCATGACAAGCACAGCGGAATATCTGGGCATTTCTCTCTCTCTGTGACTCTCTCTTTCTCTGTTTGCCTGTCAGTTCGTTTGTCTGTCTGTCTCTATATTTGTCTATCTGTCTGTTAGTCTGTCTATCTGCCCGCTTGTCCGTCTGTTTGTCTGTCTCTCTTCCCATCTATTCATTTATCTATCTATATATTTGTCTATCCGTCTGTCTGTCTATATCTCTCCGTTTCTGCCTCTGTCTCACTTTTTCTCTCTTTCTCTATCTTTCTCTCCCTCTCTCTTCCTCTCTCTCTCTCTCTCTCTCTCTCTCTCTCTCTCTCTCTCTCTCTCTCTCTCTCTCTTCTCTCTGTCTCTCTGTCTCTCTGTCTCTCTCTCCCCCTCTCTATCTCTCTTTGTCTCTCTCTCTCTCCCTTTATAGCGGGTCATTAACAGACGGAACCGGTGATTTCACCTCGCTCCCCCCACACTGCCTGCAGCTGATACCCCCCGCCACGTGCCCGGTGGAGCTCACTGCTTGTGCCCGAGGATGACCCAGTCTTGGTAGTTTGTGTCCAGCGGTGACCGTGCCCAGGCCACCAACAACCCCCGGGCTGGCTGGCCGGACACGCGACCCCATGCTCAGCGTTTACCCTACGACATAGTAGCGTGTGTTCCTTATTGCGTTGTGAGTCGCACGTACGGTAACTACCTTTCCTGTTCACCAACAGCCTGTTACAAACTGGCGGCAGCATGGTAGTTGCGTCCCTTTGGCTCGCAACACGGGGACACAGTCTCCGAAATCTGCGGTCACTCTCACGTCGGTTTTGTTGGGTAAAAGTGCTAGGTGACAGCAAATGGCACGTTCTCACACTGTTCTTCTGACCTTCTGACATAAATATCGTTCATTAGTTAATTAGTTGATTGGTTTCTCTCGTTATTAGAGATTTTTGTCGTTTCAATTGCAGCGAATTTAACGCGTTCGTGATTTTATCTTCATCACGAATATCGTATCATTTATTTTCATTCTCGTAACGCGTTTCCCGTCTTAACCCTACCTCGCTTTCTCTCACTTCCGCTCGGTCGACACGTGAGATGACTTAAGAGACAGCTCGCTTTTCCCATTAATTGTTTGTAATTGTTCGCACCATAGGAATACGCGTAGCTTTGTTACATTGCTCAATGGTGACACGTTCTATCGGCGCTACAGCGGAGCGTGTACCGCGATTTTTATACAAATTTATTATTCTGAGTAAAGCGTTAGGATCTTCCCCATAACATAGTGCATAGGGTTGCCAGATATAACCTGGGGTTGCGCATATCGCCTAATAGATCTACGCTCCGACGTTACGATAGTAGGTGCAAGGACTAGGGTTTAAGCTAGAATCGTTATTCGCTTATTAATCACGCCCTTCTCATCCTTTAGAAGTCGCCTGCACGTTTTCGGTAAATCCCAAACGATCGCGTGAGTCGTGATAATTAGATTCCCTTATGGAATGTCACGAGCGCCCAACAGATGAGCAGAGGAGAGCGGGTTATTTATGGATTTTCCCGGTTCGTTCATTTGTACTGCATTTTGGGTATAGGAAACCCCCGTTGATGAAGTCTGACAGGCATAGCTAGACATGGCTACCTCGGCAGTTCAGAATTTCTGACCCCGAGAAGATTTTTCACGTCACCGTTCATTAATGCGTACATTCTGTCGCATATCATTAAATGTTGAATTCAGTGTGGTAGTTGAAATAATTTTGTATTAATAGCATTGCTAATTTATCGCAGTATTGTTATACTGAAGGTTAATGTTCGTGTTTGTCCTACATTTCCGCACTGTGTGAGCTCACTCTCACTTTCATTCTCATTCCTGCTCACTGTCGCTCACACACACACACACACACACACACACACACACACACACACACACACAGACACACACACACACACACACACACACACACACACACACACACACACACTCATCCACCAGAACAAAAATACTGAAACCTTTCAGGTTTTGTTGCTGTCGTAGTTGCCGGCGTAAAGATCTATGATGTCTCTTTTGCCCGCGATTTTGCCAGTCGTGACTCGTGACTCGTACATGATTTTACATTTATTTCTTCTCTGTGTGACGACAATTGGTTCAAGTAAATCCTTGCGGATTGCCGTTGTCGTTTCCCTTATCTACTCTCATATCTATCAGAGACGGTTGGTAGTTCAAGCCAGGTCCATGCGGATCGCTACTGACGTCTCCCTCTCCCTTTTTTTTAAATCTTGCGAAAGTAAAACACAAAACGAAAAAAAGACGAAAATAATGTAAAAGCGAGCATTAAAAACTGCAAATTTATATAAATAACCGGCCACTAGCACTTAACGCCCCCTCTTCTCTGTTGCTTTTCTTTTTCTCATAATATTTCGGTACTCATGAGAACGATCTGGTTTACCGATGTCCGACACGGTACCGAAGGAGGACCCTGCTGCAGAACCGGTCAGCTTTGGATGCTTAGATAGAGAGAGAAAGAGAAAGAGAGAGAGAGAGAGGGAGAAAGAGAGAGAGAGAGAGAGAGAGAGAGAGAGAGAGAGAGAGAGGGGGGGGGGGAGGAGAGAGAGAGAGAGAGAGAGAGAGAGAGAAAGAGAGAGAGAGAGAGAGAGAGAGAGAGAGAGAGAGAGAGAGAGAGTGAGAGAGAGAGAGAGAAATGAACAAAGACATTCAGAAAGAGCAAAGGAACGTGTAAGATTAAACTTCAGGAAAAAAAGAAAGAAAAAAAAAACAGAACAAAGGAACAGGAAAGAACGGACAGATAATAGAATCAATGAAAAGAGAAAAAAGAAAAAGCAAGAAAAAATAATGAATAATAGAAACTGGAACAAGTGAGAGACAAAGAACGGAATTAGGAAATTCCTGAAAAAAATAATAATAAATAGAAAAAAAAAATTATATGACCTAAAAGATTTAGACAAAAAAAATCCTGAAAAATGCCTTTTACTCAGATAAACACAATAACAAGTTTGCTAAATAAATTTATTTGATGACTATAGATTTTATGTTCTAATAATATTGCAATCCATATAAACCAGAACTCGAGAGCTACAGTAAACTCACAATAGAACTTTTTACATTAATAATAACAGAACTCATTGTTAATATCTCCTGAGTAACACAAAAAATAATAATGATGATAATAATAATGATAATGATAATCATTAATATCTCATGGGTGACAACCACAAAAAAAATCTCATTGTTGATAACAA
>NC_051422.1:638467-640967 GCF_015228065.2 Penaeus monodon | reverse complement strand
GTACTGAATGCACAAATAGATTGGTGAAAAAAAATAATTAAATCGTGTAGTTTTTAAAGCATTTTTTTTTGTATATATAATAGATTTTATTATATCAGGATTTTGAATACAGCATTAATTCTTTCATTATTTATGCTGCAATTACTCCTGCTGCTACAATACTACTATTACTACTACTACTACGACCACTGCTGCTGCTGCTACTACTTCTACTAAAATTACTACTACTACTGCTACTACTATTACTACTACTACTTCTACTATTATTACTACTATTAATACTACTACTACTACTACTGTTACTATAATAACTACTACTACTGCTACTGCTACTATTACTACTACTACTATTATTATAATTGGTAACCAGCGTGACGTGTATTAATCATATTATCAATCACTAAATAAATTTCTTTAAATTGAAATTACATATATTAGGCACACTAGAAAAAAAGTAAAAATATATGATATATATAATTAATCTTATAAATTATATTGTACCCATGCCTACAACACTCGTATTTAGCTTAATTCCAAAGTATTTCCGCGTCGCATCAAAAAGAAAAGCCAAGAAAAAAAAGATAATAATATAAAAAAAAAGGCGAGACACGGAAAAAAAAAATCGCGTGAGATAAAAGTTACGCTTGTATCCCCTACCGAAAGCTATGACATTTGCGCTTTAAAATGATATATATTCGCGTAATATTGAAATCATTGATAGAATCTAGACTTTTTTTTTATTATTTCATTATCTTGCAGTTAACTGTTACATGGCCGTTAGTTCGAGTTGTGTAAACGATTTTAAACATAAGATTTTTCTCTTCATTTTGAATACGAGCTTATATAAGTTCTATCAATTTTATCAATTATCCTGAACTCGACATCCGATAATAAAAATATAAAACGACTTTTCTTAGAAAAAAAAAACTACTTACTAAAAATAAAGAAGATAAAATGGAAATTAAGAAAAAAAAAAAATAAATAAAATATGCAGACCGAGGGCGAATTTCGCCATTGCCATCCGGCCATCATCAATTTAACCATGAAATGATATCACAGCTTTCCTGCTCTGTTCTCGTGTTCTGTCTTTTTGTTCTAGCGGGTCTCGTGTTCGTGGATTGAACACCGGAGATCCTAGATTAGAGATCGGAGGGTGTGAGGGAAGAGAAACGATGTATGTAATGGTCTTTTTCAATGGCGGACGAGGGATGGGGGCGGGGTGGAAGGGTCACGTGACGATGACGTCATTGCGCGTTTGACTGGAGAGGGTTGCCGGGTGGTGTTTTATAGGTGTTTTTTTTTTTGTTTCGTAGTCTCTTTCTTTCAAGAATGTGTTTCTCTTTTTTTTTTTGTTTTAGACTGTGTGTCTCTCACTCTTCTTCTCTCTCTCTCTCTCTCTCTCTCTCTCTCTTTCTCTTTCTCTCTCTCTCATTCTCTCTCTCTGCCTCTCCCCTACCCCTCTCTCCCTCCCTCTCCCCTACCCCTCCTTCCCTCCCTCTCTCCCTCTCCCCTAACCCTCTCTCCCTCCCTCTCCCCTACCCCTCCCTCCGTCTTCCATACCCCTCCCTCCCTCTCCCTACCCCTCCCTCCCTCTCCCCGACCCCTCCCTCCCTCCTCTCCCTACCCCTCCCTCCCTCTCCCCTACCCCTCCCTCCTTCCCTTTCCTTTCTATCAACACTTGAAACCGTTCTTCGAATACCCCCCCCTTATCCCCCCACCCCCACCCCCACCCACCCTGCAAGACTGGAACCGAATCATTGTTATCAATGAATGGTCAAAAGAATTAAATATTCTGCAACATTCTCTGAGGGCGTTGGAAAGATTGTTGCGTGATGCACAGAGGCCACCCTGTGCTCGAATGTGATTTGAAAATAACTAGGGTCTCATGCAAATGACAAAGATTAGCCTTCAACCCAAAATGTGAGGTAATATATAAATTTATATATATACATACATTCTATATCTACACACACACACACACATACACACATATGAGATGAAAAAGGCTTCGGGAATCAACCCTGAGGAAAAATCCGGAGCTGGAGTCCCCAAGGCAGTTCGCTGTCGCTTGCAACCTCGTTCTGGCAACTCCTGCAACGCCGCTGGTGCCAAACCGTATCGGTCTTTGCCGTTCCTCTCGATCCCTCAGCTGCGTGGAGAGAGGGAGCCTGTTGCATGGGCAACAGCTTGCTCCTCGCGTTCTTTCGAGTAACAATAATGCCATAGTCGACATCGACTGCAGGTGGCCTTCTATATATGTATATATATATATATATATATATATATATATATATATATATATATATATATATATATATACATGTATATATACATATACGTATAAATATACATACACATATACATAGACATATACATACACATACATACACACACACACACACACACACACACACACACACACACACACACACACACACACACACACACACATGTGTATATGTGCACGTATATATATATATATATATATATATATATATAT
>NC_051422.1:628467-630967 GCF_015228065.2 Penaeus monodon | reverse complement strand
CTCCTCCTCTCCCTCCTTTTCCTTCCCTCTCCCCTCTCTTTCCTCTTTTAACTTCCCTTCTTTTCTTCCCTATCCCCCCCCCTCCCTCGATTATTCTGTCCCCCCTCTCCCCCTCCTTTTTTTTCCCTCCCCTTTTCCCCCTCCCCTTCCCCCCCTTCCTCCTCCACCCCCCCTTTTTTCCCTCCCCCTTCTCCCTCTCTCTCTCCTTCTCCTTCCCCTTTCCCCCTTCCTCTCTTTCTCCCTCTCTCTCTCCCCTCTTTTTTTCTCCCCTTTTCCCTTCCTCCCCCCTCCTCCTCCCCCCCCCTCCCCCTTTTCTTCCCCCCCCTCCTTCTTCCCCTCTCTCCCTCCTCTTCCTCTTCTCCCTCCTCTTCCTCCCTCCCTTTCTCTTCTCTCTCTCTCTTTCTTTCTCCTCCTCCTCCTCCCCCCCCCCCTCTCTCTCTCTTTTCCCCCTTTTTCTCTCTCTCTCTCTCTCTCTCCTCCTCCTCTCCTCTTTTTCCCCCTCTCCTCTCCCCTCTCTCTCTCCTCTTCTCTCTCCCCCTCTCCCTTCTCTCCTTTTCTCTCTTCCCTCCTCCTCCCCTCCCTCTTTCCCCCCCCCCTCTCCTTCCCTTTTCCCTCCTCTCTTTTCTCCCTCTTCTTCCTCCTTCTCCCCCCCTCCTTTTCTTTTTCCCCCTTTCTTCCTTTTCTTTTTTTTTCTCTCCTTTTTTTCGGGCCCCCCTTTGGCTTCTTTTTTTTTTTCGGGGGGGGCCCCCAAAAAAAAAAAAAAAAAAAAAAAGGGGCCCCCGGGCCCCCTTTTTCTTAATCTTCCGTTTCTTTTTCTCCTTCCCTTTTCCTTTTTCTCTTTCCTCTTTTTCTTGGTTTTTCCCTTCTAAACTTATCCTCAATATCTACCCGTATCATTATCATTAAAACATATCATTAAAGCATTAAACCGTATCACAAATGTTTTTTAAACAGATTTTTAAAATCCCATGTGAATTTACATTAAAATTTTTTAATCTGTTGTGTTTAGGATTTTTTATTCGAATTTGTCACTAAAAAAATCGAATTTTTTGGGGTTTTTTCTGTTTTTGGGGTTTTTTTTTTTTACCAAAATCTAGCCCCAATTTTATTTATTCTTTTTGTTTATTTATTTATTTATTTATCATTATTTTTATTATTATTTTTATTTTATTTTTATTTTTTATTATTATTATTTTTATTATTATTATTATTATATTTTATTTTATTTATTATTATTTTTTATTTTTTACAATTATTTTTTATTATTATTTTATTTATTTTTTTATTATTATTTCATCATTATTATTTCATTATTATTATTATTATTTTATTATTATTATTATTTTTATTTCCTTTTATTATTTTATTATCCTATTTCATTATTATTTTATTATTTTTTTTATTATTTTATTATTTTTATTATTTTTATTTTTTATAAGTTCCGAATGATTCATAAAAATAAATTTGAAACTATGTTTAAAAATGAGTTTCCCCTGGCCCTACTTTCATATCACAGGCTTGATAGTATAACCACAAAATAATTTCCAGCTGCATTATATCTTTACACACACACACCACACACACACACACACACAAACCCCCACACACAACACACACACACACACACACACACACACACACACACACACACTCACACTCATATACACGAGTTTTGGCACTGATAACAAAACATATATAAAGAATCTTCTACATAAATCTTTAAAACATATTTAATGAACAATTCCAATAAAAAAAATAAAATAAAATATTAATAAAAAAAAAATAATAATAATTACGCTCGTTTTCCCTCGCCCCGACGACATTACCCATCCTCATTCAGGGAATAGTTCTTATAATTCCTTCTAATCCCACTAATCTCCCTATCTCTATCATTCTTTTTTTCTCCCTTAATCTTTCTCTAATTCGTAAAAGTTCCCGGCCAGCGTAACGACTGAGGGCGGGTCGCTGTGTCGCCAAGGGTATACGAGCCTAAACGACCTGCCATGACAACCCGCAGTGTTGCCATCGCTTATGACAGGCATCCTTCCTTATTCTTTGGTTGTTTTATGTTTATCGGTATCATTATTATTATTTCTTTTTCTGTTTTTATTTTTCTTTGTTTAGGAAGAGGAGGAGGAAAAAAAGAAGAGGAAGAGGAAGAGGAGGAGGAGAAGTAGGGGGGGGTGGAGGAGGAGGAGGAGGAGGAGGAGGAGGAGGAGGAGAGGAGAGGAGGAGAGGAAGAGGATAGAAGAAGAGTAAGGAAGAGGATGAGGAGAAGGAAGGAGGAGGAAGGAGGAGGAAGTGAGGATGGAGGGAGGAGGAGGAGAAGGGAGGAGGAGGAGGAGGAGAGAGGAGAGAGAAGGGGGGAAAAGGAGGAGGAAAGGGGAGAAGGAGGAGGAGGAGGGGGAGGAGGAGGGCGGGTTAAAAAAGGGGGAAAAAAAAGAAAAGGGGAAGGAAGGGACGAGAAAAGGGAAAAGAGAAGATAAAAAGAGAGGAGGAG
>NC_051422.1:618706-628367 GCF_015228065.2 Penaeus monodon | reverse complement strand
AATCAATTATTACCATAAATTACCATATTACTCAATTTATTACTATTAACATAATTTAGGCAATCAATTACTATTAACATATTTACAATTCATTTCCATAAAAATTCATCACTTAGAGCATTAACGTATTAATCATTTATTAAATATTAAAATATTTATAGTAACATTATTATTATAAACATATTATTATTAACATATTTCTATTAACATTATTTTTATTAACATATTTATTATTAACATAATTTATCCTTATATAATGTTATTATACAAATTGATTATGGTCAATCCATTAACAGTATTATCAATTAGTTCCCAAAGTTATTATGTATAATTTATTTTCTCATTTGTCATATTTATCTATAAAAATACGATCATAAATAGGTAGATTAACATGAGGTATGCAATTATACATGAACACGTATACAATGTAGTTATATATAAACATTATATGTTATTTATCAACATTATATATCAGATTATATTTTATCGCTGATATCTATTATCAAACAATTAGTATATTAACAAAATATCATATTATGTCGTAAACATTATTAACAATTTATCATCATTATAACATTATTTATCAATTTATTTTCATTAACATTGTTATCAAGTTATTATCATTAAAAATGATTATTAATTGATTACGTAGAAACATTATTTATCATTTTTTATCAATGACATGGGGACAGTATTTGTCCTTTCAATGTTATTTTTAATAATTTATCTCCAATAATTTATACGAAATGATATCATTTAATTATTTCTATCTTTAACATTATAATCTATTGATCATAACATTATCAATTGATTTAGCACAACATTATTATTCAATTATCATTAAGATTATAATTTTATATGTCATTTACGTTATTAAGTTATTGTTTCATTAATATTAGTTAATTTATTTATCAGTTAATAATTATTAATTTATTGTGTCAATTAATATTAATTATTTATCATTAAATATTAATGTGATTTATCATTAATATAATTTATTTCTATCATTAATATTAATTTTTATCATTAATATAATTATTTATCAGAATAGTAATTGATATTGATTCATTTACATTATGTCTTATTTATTATTAATTTATTTATATCATTAACCATTATTCCTGAATCTACTGATCGTAAACTTATTTATCAATTATTACAATTATCATTATTGTATCAATTATTTATCATCAATATTATTTATTTATCTGAACACTATTTAAATACGTTTATTCATCATGAAAGCCATTTGTAATACTTTATTATATAAATTCATTTATCATCTTATCATCATTAAAGCCAGGACACTTTATTCATCATTAAAGTCATCATCACGCGATTCATTCATTAACATTCCATATAAAATTTAGTATAGGTTACCAAATCCATTATAATGTCTTTCGGCTTTAGTAGTGAAAGTAGTGTTTCCTGCTATTATTTCCTAATTACTTTTGTTCTCAAGGTCTTGTGTTCCGGAGTGCCTTCAAAAGATGACAGTAGTGCATCTCTTGGACCTCTCTTCTTCGGCGCGTCCCTCTAATCGGCTTCATATATAAGACAGATTCTTGTTGGAAGAGGACTAGTTCACTAGAACAGCTAACTCACAGCCAATATGAGTTCAAACGCAACAGCTTCATTGGTCTGGGCTACCGTTTCTCTTGCTCGGAGCAACATAATGGGCCTTCAGACAGACTTGCCCCCAAAACAGTGTCAAGAGGAATTTCTGGCAATCACTCTCACAAGCACTCGTCTAGAATTCAGCATCGCGCTCTTACCGTTCGCCATTCTGGATTTTAAACCTGCATGTTACCGTCACGACCACCACTGCGAACCCTTTACCGTTACTCACACAGAAACGATTTCCGAAACATCAGGCTCCACATCTTGGCTCTTATACAACGTACTACGTTACGGAGCACTGAACATTCATCGAGAAGAATAGGGCATACACTCGAAACCATTTATCAGCCTACCCACCTTGAGACCAGCGACGCACTTGATATGGACAACTACTATCTATGACAGTGTTCTACCATACTCCTAACAGAGACGGTTGCTTCCTCCATTACGGAGACGATATCATGACCCCAAATGAGTGTGTCATTCTCCTGATCTAGTCCCAGTCTGGGTACCAGAACCATGACTGAACGCCGGGCCAATCACAAGACTGTTACAGGACAGAATATATCAAGGAGACTGTTATTGCCAGTAGCTACGGCTGTCGAAACCATCTACGGTATATACTGTTTAGTAAAGAAAGTGAAATAAGTCCATTTCCCTATCAAATATCTATCAATTATCACAATTAGCCAATTCCATAAACTGAATATAGGATGATAGATATAATATGAAGAATATATATATAGTAATATATATATTATATATATAGTAGTTATATTTAATATATAGAAGATATGAGAGATAGAGATATTATGTATGATAGTGATATAGGGATAATATTAGTGAGATATAGCTAGATTGAGATATATAGTAGTGAGATAGGGAGAGGTAGATAGAGAATTATAGAGGAGAGGAGATTATTATAGTTAATAGAACTATGAGCTAAAGGATAGTAGAGGATAGATATGTATATATGAGAGAGGATAGAGAGAGGATATGTAGAGGCTTATAGATATATAGTAGAGAGGAGTAGATAGATATGAGTAGAGGAGGAGAGATATGAGAATATTCGATTAGTATATATATAGTAGGAGATAGATAGGAGATAGGAGATATGATATAGATAGAGATATAGATATATAGCGTAGATATTAGAGATAGAGTAGGATATATAGAGTAGCAGATAGAGAGAATGATAGTTAGATAGTATCTATATAGAGAGGAGAGATCTAGAGTAGATAGAGAAAGTAGTATGAGAGTAGATAGAGATAGAGATATATAGATTATATATTATAGAAGAGTATGGATTACCATATAATTAGTATATATTAGATCTAAATATATATTATATATTATATATATCCTATATATTATAGATATATATGTATTATATATTGATATAAACTAGATTAATTATATATAGATATATTATATATAATATATATGAAACTAAGATATATGTATATGAGATATATGAGAGAGGATATAAATGAGAGAGGAAAGGATAGAGTAGATATAAAGTATAGTTAATATGGAGAGAGCTAGTGAGATTAGAGAAATGATATTATATGGGAAGGAGAGATCGAGATAGTGATATAAATTAAGGTATAAATTTAGATTATTGATAAAGGATGTATAGTATAGTATAACTGAGGATTAGAGATATTGTAGATATATAGATGATTAGATATCTGCAGGAGAGATTATGGGATAGTATATAGATGATATATAGAGCTAAAGGATAGAGACAGGAGTATTAACTTATAGAGAGATATGAGAAGCTAGAGAAGATAGTAGAGATTTAGAGATATAGGAGAATTAGTAGATAGAATATTAGATATAGAGCGATAGAGAGAGTATATAGGAATATATATATGATATATCATAGTCTATTATTAGTATATATAGATAGAATATCTATTATATATAGGATAGATATAGATGTATATATATGAATATGATATAGATGAGAAGATATTATATATCTATATATATTTAGATATATCATAGTAGAATAATATATAGTATCTATATATATGATTATATATATATAATATATATTATCTATTCTAGATATATTATAGATATCAGATGTGATTATATATATATTATATCATTATATATATTATATATTTACTATATATTCATATATATATATATATTTCTATATATTATATGTAGATATATATATCATCATTTAACGGTAGGTTCAGTCTGAGCAGCCGTGGTCACAGCATTGATACTCAATTGCAGTTTTTTCAACGTTGTGATGCTTCTTTGGAGTGAGTACTGTCGTAGGGTCCCCAGTTCCTTTCCACGGAGAGTGCGGTGCTTACCTTTTTAGGTAAATCTTATTTTATCCGGGCTTGGGACCAGCACCGACTGAGCTGGCTTGGCCACCAGTGGCTAGGCAGGGCAATCGAGGTGAAGTTCCTCGCCCAAGGGAAAACAACGCGGCGGTCGGTGGACTCGAACCTTCGAACTCAGATTGCAGTTCGTGGACAGTGCTGAGTCCCGACGCTTTCAACCAATTTCGGCCACCGCGCTTGACGATCATGGGGCTTCCATGATTTCGCAAGTCAGAGACGGTGGACCCGCCATTGCCCTCAAGCCCAGGTCGGTTTTCCCTTTTTTTTTTCCTTTTCTCCTTTCTTCTTTTGTTTTTTTTTTTTTTGTTTCTTTTTTCCCTTTTTTTTTTTCCCTTTTTTTTTTTTCTTTATTTTTTTTTTTCCGAGTCCCCATCTCCATTAACGGCCACGGACTTGGGCTGACTTGGTTCCCCCAGTGGATAGCAGGAAATCGAGGTGACGTTCCTTGCCTAGGGAAACAACGCGGCGGCGGTGATCTCGAACCCCGAACCAGGATGCCCGTGCGTGACAGTCTTGAGTCCCGACGCTCTAACCAATTCGGGCCACCGCGCGGCCCAGATTTATATAGAGATAGAGATATAGATATGAGATATATAGTAAGAGATAAGATATAGAGATATTATAGCTATAGTATATTAGAGAGACACAGAGTAGGCTATATATATAGATTAATATGAGATAGATGATGATAGAGGGAGGAGAATAGTGAGATGAGAGATTAGAGAAAGGATAGATAGGAGGAGGATATAGAATTATATAGAGCTATAGAGAGATAGACGAATAATATATACTCAGATTAGAGTAGATATAGGAGATAGATATAGAGAGAGAGAGTACAGCTATAAGATTGGGTGTACGAGAGATTAGAGCGGGAGAGAGGGTAGAGAGATATATATGATGTATAGTAAGATAGATAGAGATAGAGAGGATAGCGAGAAGAGAGAGAAGAGAAGAGGACGGATAGATAGAGATGAGGAGATGATGATAGAGAGATGAGAGAGGAGAGAGAGTATATACTAGGGATGATATAGACAAAAGATGTTATATAGAAGATAGATATTATATGAGAGAGAGAAGATTATATATAGAGAGAGAGAGATATAGAGATAATAGAGAGAGAGAGATATATGGGGGACGAGAGATAGTATTATATATAGAAAATATATATATAGAGATATATATATAGATATAGAAGATGATATATATATATATAGATGTGAGAGAGATATAGAGAGAGAGTATAGACGATTATAAAGATAATAGAGAGATATATAAGAGAGATATATCTAAGCATATATAGATTATACAGATATGATAGGACAGAGAGAGGAGATAGACAGAGATGAACGAGTTAGAAGAGTTATGATAGGTATAGAGGAAGATAGTATAGAGAATATATATAATAATATTATATAAGAGAATGGAGCTCAGAGATGAAGGAAAGAGAGAGGAGTAACTATATAGAGAGAGATAGATTAGGAAGATTAGATAAAGAGAGATAGATGAGAGAGAATATGAAAAAAAGGTTGTGGACTTTTAGATAGAATAGGGATAGATGGAATAGAGAGAGATAGAGAGAGAGATGATATAGAGAGAGAGAAGAGAGAATGATAGTTAAATATGGTGAATGACATTATATTAATATATATATATGTAAGAGTAGTAATAGATGATATATAGAGAGTTAGGTAGAGGAAGAGATAGAGGATAGAGTATAGTTATAGATGATAGAATATAGTATATTATATAGCTGATATAATAGTGAATGATTTACTATATAAGATAGTATTACATATGTACTATGATAGTATATATGGAGATTTATAGAGAGATGCTAGATGATAGATAGATATATATATAGATTATAGAGATAGAGATGATAGATATATAGAGAGAGAGACAGATAGAGAAGAGTATCAGACAATAGATGATATATGCATATATAGAGAAGATATATATATATAGATAGATATAGTAGGTAGAGAGATATATGTATAATATGAGAAGAGTATATAATAAGATAGAAAAATATATATTATAGTAGTAGTGATTAGTATATATATTATATAGATATATTAGGATAGATATGAGAGATATAATATTAGTATATAGAGATATAGTATATACGTAGATATATCGAGAGATATATATATTAGTATAGTATATATAAATATAGAGAGAATGATATATAGATAGATATTAGAGAGGATATATATAGTATAGAAATTAGTATAGAAGATAGGTAGATGATAATAATATCTCTGTATAGATATATATTATATATATATGACAGAGATATTGATATATTATGATAGATATAGATGAGGTATATATATATTTATCGAATATATTATAGATATATATTATATGATATAGATATAGTTAGATATATATCTATTAGAGTAAATAGACAGTATTATATATGAGATGAGAATAGATGATGATATATAAATATATAGATCGATTATAGATACATTATAGATATATAGATATATAACTAGAGAGATATATATATATATATAAAAAGAGATATATATATATAGAAATATAGTATAGATGATATTAGATAGATATACGAGAGATATAGGTAGATATTAGATAGAGATATATATATATATAGATATCTAATATTTTAGAGTATAGCGTAGATCTATCGATATATAGTAGATATATATATAGAGAGATATAGAAATATAGAGATAATCTATAGTAGATATATCGATATAGATATGATAGATATACTGATATTAATATATAATATATATATAGAGATGATATATATATATATATATATATAATAGATATCTATTATATATAGATTATATAATAGATATATAGATATAGTGTAGAGGGTGTATTGATATATATGGAGGATAATAGGATGATATTGTTTTATTGGGGTGTTTGTTTAAGAGATGAGGATGTAGATTAAATTAGATTATGAGAGATGATGAGAGAGACGATACATAGGAGTGATAAGGAGAGAAGAGTCAGATATGATCAGACAGAAGATGAGAGAAGATATATGTATTATATATATTCTTAGATATAGTATATTAAGATAGATAGTACGTATAGTATATATATATTAAATATATTAACAAAATATATTATATATCTATTATAGAATGATTATAGATATGATATATATAGTATATACTATAGATATATATATTAGATATATATGATTAGTGTATGAGTATATATAGATATATTAGTATATAGATATGTATGATATATATAGATAGATGTATATAGCGCAGAGATATATGAAGTAGATTTCAGATAATAGTATATATACTATAAGATAAGTATATATGATACACATATTTACATATTAGTATATATAATAGATATATTATATATTATATGTATATGATATATATGATATATTTTAAGATAGTACATATGGATATAGTAGGGTATTATATAATGCTTAGATCTATTATGCATTATAGATATATATATCATTATCAGGATATATTATATAATATATTAGAAAGATATATAATTAGGATATTATATCAGTATTATGATAATATGTGAGTAGTATATAGAGGATATATAGGTATATGATAATATATATATTAGATATTTATAAGATAGTATATATATTATATATATATATTGATATATATATATGTATCTATGTATTTATATATATTAGGGTATATATATGATATATTCAATATACATATGATATAGAATTATATATAAATTATTGATAGTATAATTAGATGACCGTAAGAGATGATATATATAGGAGCAGTGAGGGGATGAGATAGAGAGGATGAATAGATTATAGATATGATATGATGACAGATAGATAGATAGCATATATAGAGATATATAGAGATATATGATATAAGATAGTATATGAGATAGGATATCTATATGATTGTATGAAATAGATATAAGTAGCGCTGATATATATTATATAATAAATATGAGTAAGAGAGATATATTGATAGATATATTATACTATAGAGATTAAAAGGATATAGTTAGCATATAGAGATAGATATATATATTATATAAATGATAGAGATAGTGTAGAGATATATATTTATAATATTAGATAAATATTAGAAATGTAGTATATGAATAGTATAATTATATAGTATAATCTGAATTATATACTATATATTATATAAAGTATAATATATTGTAGATTATATATATTAATATAATATAAATGATATTATAAGATATGATGATATATAAAATTAGAGAGGATATATAAATTGATATATATATAGAGTGTATATAATTATATATTATGATAGATGATATATATGATACTGTATATTATATATATTAATATTAGAAAATTTATAGATCATAGGATAGTATATATATACTATGTAGACATTAGATAGTAGTATATATGTATGATATGGATGAGAATATAGATTATTAACGATATAGATTATATATTAGATAGATAGTATATACTTATAATATAATTATATATCATATATATATATATATTTATATATATAGGATATAGGTATATATAGTAAGAGATAGTATATATAGATTAGCTATGAGAATAGGATATAGATAGTAGAGATTATATATATATTTTATATAGATTATGTATTATATATTATTATATATTATATAGAGTATATATATAGTGGATGAAGATATTATATATTATATATATATTATATAGAGAGATGTATTAATATTATATTTATTATATATTAATGTCAATATACTAGATTATAGATTATATATATATATAGTATAGGATAGTATTTTACTAGATATATATAGATAGATATATATATATAATCATAGAGTTATAGATATATTATAGTTATATAGAGAGTAATATATTATCTATATTCAGATATTATACTAATAATTATATATGTATTAGCGATATGTTATTGATATATTTATATAAATTATAGAAGGTATGATAGATAATAATATTATATAATATATATATATACATAATTATATATATATATAGATATAATATAATATATATATATATATATATAATAGATACTATATATATATATACATATGTGTGTACTATATATGTAATATTATAGATTGTATATATTATATATATGATTTATATATAACAATAATATAAATATAATATTATACCCTCCTTATTATTTTTTATTTTTTTTTTGTTTTTTAAATTTTTTAAACGTTAATAAAAACAGTGATAAAAACACAAAAACAAACAAACAAGCAAACAAGAACGAAAATGGGGCAATTAAAACACAACCATAAAAAAAAAAAAAAAAAAACTCACAGCCTCTCATCGAACGTGCTCGGGAGAATGACTTGCGAAAAGCTGGAAGAAGGAGGACCTGCCTATGAGTTGAGAGGGGAAGGAAATAAACACGATAAGCGGGATGAAGAAGAAGACGGAAAGAAGAAGAAGAAGAAGGACAAAGCAGAAAGAAAAAAGCAGAAGAAGAAGCAGAGAAAGGAGAGGGATCGTGGGAGGAGATGAGAGAGAAGAGAGGGAGGGAGGGAGAGAGAGGAGAGAGAGAGAGAAGAATGAGGAGAAGAGAGAGAGAGAGAGAGAGAGAGAGAGAGAGAGAGGGAGAGGGTTTGTGAAATCAGAGCAAGAAAAAAGGATGTAAAGACAAAAAAAAAAGAATGGAAAAAAAAACAAAATAGACAGCAAAGAGAAAATA
>NC_051422.1:603706-613706 GCF_015228065.2 Penaeus monodon | reverse complement strand
ATCAGTACATACATAGACAGAGAGACAGAGAAAGACACACAGAAATAGAAAACAACAACAACAGTATCCACTTCAAAACTTTCTCTATTATAAAGCCATCATCTCTATTACCCGAGAAATTAATGAGTCTTGTCTTTTTAATACGGGTTGACGTGAATAATTTGGAAAAGGGTGTGGTTGGGGAGGCCCTAGAGAGAGAGAGAGAGAGAGAGAGAGAGAGAGAGAGAGAGAGAGAGAGAGAGAGAGAGTGAGAGAGAGAGAGAGAGAGAGAGAGAGAGAGAGAGAGAGAGAGAGGGAGGAAGGGAGATAAAGGAGTGGGAGTGAGAGAAAGGAAGACTTAGGAGTGGGAGTGGGAAGGAGAGAGGCAGATAAGGGAGAGAATGTGAATGAGAGGGAGATAAGGAGAAGGAGATAAGAGAGTGGGAGTGGGAAGGAGAGGGAAGGGGAGATAAGGAGTGGAGTGAGAGGGAAGAGAGAGAGAGAAGAAGAAGAAGAAGAAGATGAAGAGAGAGAGAGAAGAAGAAGAAGAAGAAGATGAAGAGAGAGAGAGAGAGAGAGAGTGAGAGAGAGAGAAGATGAAGAGAGAGAGAGAGAGAGAGAGAGAGAACAGAATAACAAGAAAAAAAATCAAAATAAAATAGAACCCAGAGCGAAAGAGAGAAAGAGAGAGAGAACAGACACAAGAGGCCCAACGCAGGCTACCAGGGGAGACACCCATGCCACGGGGTAAGGGGGGAGGGGGGAGGGGGCCCTGAAAGCGTCGGACACCACCTGTCGTGAAGCCAAACCGACCTCCCCCCCTCATTCTTCCCTCTCCCTCCCGCTTCCCCTCCTTCTCCCTCCCTCCCCCTCTCCCTCCTTCTCCCTCCCCCTCTTCCCTCCTTCTCCCTCCCCATTCCTTCCTCCCTCTCCCTCCCCCTCCTCCCTCCTTCCTTCTCCCTCCACCTTCCCCCTTGATCCCCCTCCTCCTCATTCCCCCATTCTTTCTTCCCTCTCCCTTCCCCTTCCCCCTTCTCCTCCCTCCCTCCCTCCTTCTCCTTCCCTCCCCCTCCTCTTCCTCCCTTCTCTCCTCCCTATTATTACTCCCACCCTCCAACGTCCCTCCTTCGCTACCCCTCCCACCTTCTCATTCCCGTCCCCTCCCCTCTCGCTCTCTCTCTATGCCTCTTCCCCCCTACCACTCCCCTTACCCTCTTTTATATTCTCCCCCTCCTCCTCCCCCTCCCCTCTTCTTGATTTCTCCCTGTCCTTCCTAACTCCCCCTCTGCCCACCACCACCCTCCTTAACCCCCTCTCCCCTTCCCCCTCCTTAACCCCCTCTCCCCCTCCCCCTTCTTAACCCCCTCTCCCCCTCCCCCTTCTTAACCCCTCTCCCCTTCCCCCTTCTTAACCCCCTCTCCCCCTTCTTAACCCCCTCTCCTCCTCTCCCACCACCCTCCTTAACCCTCTCTCCCCCTCCCCCCTCCCCACAGTGACCTCCCTAACTATCCCCTTCCCCCCTTTTCCCCCTCTTCGATCCTAATCCGAATATGTAATCAGAAATTCTAGTAATTCTAGTGATATGCAAATCTATGTATATATTTTCCTATTATAAAGAAAAAATATATATATACACATTTCCTATTTTTTACTCTAACCTTTTTTTTAGACTAGATGTACTGTGCACTTAGGTCATGTGTATGGAAGTTTATGTGAGTAAATGCACAGAAATCTATTTATCTATTTATATGAGAAATCGGTGTACATTCTGTATATATTTTCCTTTTTACTTAGATGTTAATGCCCGAATGAACATCGATGTTTATGTGCCGGGGACGCTGCTCGATCACTGTCCTGGTATGTTGGAGATAAAATGCCTGTTCTCTTCCTTGTTCTCCTGTTCTCCTGTTGTTCTTCAGTGATGTGTTATTTTCGTTTGCTAGATAAGCGATGGAGGGAACTTTTTTTTTCTAAATCTTTCTTAATTTCTAAAGTCATTCAAGATTTGTTAACGCAGCAATGACGTTCAGTGAAGAAGAAGAAGAGGGTTCTGTTCACTATCTGTTCTTCGGGTTGAACGCGAACACTCCAGGCTAGAGTTGAACAAGAAAACATTCGCATATAAGGAGAAAGAGGAAGGAGGAAGGAGGAGGGTGGGAAGAGAGGAGGAAGAGGAGGAGGAGAAGCAGGGAGGAGAGAGAAGGAGTAGGGAAAGGAGGAGGAGGAGAAGGAGGAAGAGGAGGAGGAGAAGCAGGGAGGAGACAGAAGGAGGAGGAGGAGGAGGAAGGGAAGGAGGGAGAGGAGGAGGAGGAGGAGAAGGAGGAGGACTATATAAACGGATAAATATATAGGCATAGTTACTGCTGATAGTGTCTGATAGATAGATGGAACTAGAAAGGCAGGTAAATAGATAGATATATAAGTATACTCGCCGTTATATAGATGACTTAATAAATAAACAAATAGACTTGCAGATAGATAGGTTCATTGACAAAGTGATAGACAAATTATCTAAATACAAAAACGAGTGATTTGAGTAACTAGGTATATAACTAAATACGTAAATATATTAATAATGGGTATATATCAGTATAATATCAGCTTGACGTAAAAATATACACATTACATTAATTTCCACACACACACACACACACACATATATGTATATATATATATATATATATATATATATATATAATATATATATATATATATATATATATATATATATATATATATACATATATATATATATAATATATATATATATATAGTATATATATATATATGTATATATATGTATGTATAATATATATATATATATATATATATACTAATATATATTATATATATATATATATATATTCAAAACAGAACTTAATTCCAAGAAGTATATAAATTCATTATTTTCAGAAGAACTATCAGCTACATATTTTATTATTATTATTATTATTATTATTATTATTATTATTATTATTATTATTATCATTATTATTATTATTATTATTATCATTATTATTACTGTTGTTACTATTATTATTATTATTATTGATATTATTATTATTATTATTATTATTATCATTATCATTATTATTATTATTATTATATTAGTATTATTAGTATTAGTATTAGTATTATTATTATTATTATTATTATCATTATTATCTTTATTATTATCAATATTATTATTATTATCATCATTCTTTATTTTATTGTTATAAATGGTGTACTAAGAATTTTTCTTTCTTGTTTTTTTCCTTCTTTCTTTCTTTCATTTTCTCTTTCATGTATTTATCAAATAGAGGTATATTTATCTGTGAGGACAGGTATTCAGATTAATACTAACAAATAAAACGAGAGAATTGTTATCGTAAGTAGAACACAAATACGTTTTGTTTGTTAATGCTTTATATTCCGAAGAAATATCAGTATAAAAAAAAATCCAGCACTAAGATTATAATTAGAATATTTTAGCTTTTAAGGAAGTATAGGCCTATATCTAAAACGTTCGTCAGTATAAGATTATTTGTAATTTTACTTCAAATTTCATTTCTAAAAACTTAAAAAAAAAAAAAAAAAATCCTATCTTTTAGATCAATAACAGAATCCAAACAGAACCTTTTGTGTGTTTATATTCTACAACCATTTCAACAAGAGAACGTTTAGAAGTGTGAGTAAAAAATAAATAATAATAATAAATAAAAGCTCGATCTCAATAAGATCCGAATATTTTATCTTCTACAGACATTTAAAAAAATCTCCTCCCCTTCAAAATCACCTTCCAAAAAAGGAAGAAAGAAAGAAAGAAAGAAAGAAAAAGAAAAAGAAAAGAAAGAAAAAAAAAAAAAAAAAAAAAAAAAAAAAAAAAAAATATATATATATATATATATATATATATATATATATATATATATATATATATATATATATATATATAATCTAGAAACCTTGGGTTGAATGCTATCCTAGTGAGAATACATTAGCATAGCGAAACCACACCATGTCTACTTTTGGGTGCGTTGGGGGGGCGGGGAGGAGAAGGAGGAGGAGGAGGAGGAGGAAGAAGTAGAAGAAGAGGGGAAGGAGGAGGAGGAGGAGGTAGAAGAAGTAGAAGAAGAGGGGAAGGAAGAGGAAAGGAGGGGGGGAAAGAGGGAAGGAGGAAGGAGGAGAGAGGAGGGGGAAGAGACAAAGAAGGAAAAGAAGATTAAAAAGAAGAAGAAGGAAGAGGAGGAGGAGGAGGAGAAGGAGGAGGAGGAGGATAAGAAGGAGGAGGAGGAGGAGGAGGAGGAGGAGGAGGAGGAGGATAAGGAGGAGGAGGAGGAGGATAAGGAGAAGGAGGAGGAGGAGGAGGATAAGGAGGAGGAGGAGGAGGAGGAGGAGGAGGAGGAGGAGGAGGAGGAGGAGGAGGAGGAGGAGGAGGAGGAGGAGGAGGAGGAGGAGGAGGAGGAGGAGGAGGAGGGGAGGAGAAGGAGGAGGACACGCCAGGCGGTTGGTAGGTTACCCGGAGGAGCGAGGGAGACGCACCTGACCACTACCCAACAGGCCCTTGGGTTATGTCCCCGTGGTATTCCCGTATTTGGTAAACAAGTATCTCCCTCCCTCCCTCCCTCCCTTCCTTGCCTCCTCCTTCCTCCCCTCGCCTCCCCTTTCCTCCCTTCCTTGCCTCCCCCTCCCTCCCTTCTTCCTTGCCTCCCTCCCCCTCTCACCTTCACCTAAAGCCCACCTCGCTAGCTCTTGCTCTCTCTCTCTCTCTCTCTCTCTCTCTCTCTCTCTCTCTCTCTCTCTCTCTCTCTCTCTCTCCTCTCTCTCTCTCTCTCTCTTCTCTCTCTTACTGTCTCTTCCCTTCGCCCTGTGACTTCATACACAGGTTTATCTTACTCGCATATACGTATATATATATATATATATTTTCTTCTCCTTCTTCTTCTTCTCTCGGGTCATATTATACTTGTTACCTTTGAGGGTTGACCTTTCAATGTACCTTAGCGAAGGGCACCTGATGAATAACATGCGAGTGAAAATACGGTAATTACATTCAGGGTCTTTTCGTACGCCTGGCAGCCGCCCCGCAGTGCACGTGTTCTTCAGTCCGCATTGAATGGGGAAATTCGTATTATTATTACGCTGTGCGGACAGGTAGCGATGAATAATTGCGTTATTCCATTCACGAAATTTCGCAGCGGACTTTGGGGTTTGTGTATGGCGTGGTTTACAGGATTTATTTTCTTTTCTTGACTCTTTTTTTATATTATTGGTCCGTTTTCGCGTAAATAAACGGTGGAACAGGCAGGTAATCGCTCTACGGAGTCCACATTCCAGCTCAGCCGCAACGCTTGGCTGCCAAGCTCCTCCCACCGCGGCCTGCCATTGGCCCGCCGAGATCCACTCCGAGTTCTGATTGGCCGCGCCGCCTCGAATCTCGGTTTTGATTGGCCGGCGCATATCCTTGAGGGCAGTCCGGTGGGAAGAAGTTACAAATCCGTACTCCGTGATTCGAGTCCGACACTACCGCTTCGGTCTCGGTCGGAGGAAGACGACGCCCGCTGCACCCCGCGCCGCCCTTAGAGAAAATCCGCACGCACTCCCCTAAGCAGAGCCACCATGAAGGCGCAGATTTGCGAGTCCCCCGTGAACGCCCTCCCCCCCATCAGGAGCGGCAAGGTCTCCAAGGCCCGCGAGGACGACTTCGAGGTCACCCTCTACCTGGACAAGCTGCGGCACCTCCTGCCGGCGGCCAACACCAGGAAGCCCCTGGAGAAGAAGCTCAACCGCCTGGAGGTCATCGAGAGCGTGATCCAGTACATCAGCGAGCTCCAGGACGTCCTGCAGATCGACGTCCACGACCGCGAGATGGACCTGCTGGAGTACGAGACCAAGAGCATCACCCTGGCGGCGTGAGTCTCCCGGGAGGGAGCCCTGAAGAAGGAGGAGGAGGAGGAGGAGCAGGAGCGAGTCGCCAGCACGGTCTCTCCGGTGCGTGACCTTCCGCGCACCTGTCGCCCGACCTCGCCGCCGCGACAGGAAGAGAGAGGGCCTCCGCGACCGCCCTTCGGCACGACGCCTTCGGGGACGCCGTCTGTCGGCCCTGTCGTGAGGAGGGAGGCTGGTTGATCCTATCCTGCCCCCTCTTGTTATCTCCCTGTCTCCCCCCCTCTCTCTCTTTCTCTCGCTCTTCCATATTGGAAAGAATAGCGTAGAAGACATTAACAATAAGACGGTCCCATGCGTGTGTCGCGACTGTGGTTCGTGTGGTGAACTCCGTGATAAAAGTTCCTATGTGTGTGAAGCAAACGCGAAAATCGTGAAATTCAAGATTTTTTCATTTTTTGTTTCACGAATTCCAGTGTGTTGTCCAGTGAACTATTATTGTACCAGAAAAAAAAAGAGAAAAGAACAGAATATACATCATTTTACTGTATATTTCATCCAGTGGCGCCATCCAGCAAGGGAATGAATCCAAAGTGAAGTATAAAAAAAGGGAATTTCGCCGTGATTGGAGCAACAACAAAAGAGAAAAAGAAAAAGAAGAAAAAAAAGACTAGGAGATTGTTCCACGAAACCAACTTCCGCATTATTATGTACCTGCCAGGTGAGTTGTTCACGTAGTCCCATTGTTCACGATAGATTTCTCCTTTTTTTTTTCTTTCTCTTTCTCGGGAAGAGTTATTTAAATACCGGATAATGTAACGTAAAGGCTATAGATTAATTTTATCGCCTTAGAAAGCTGGTGCGAGCTATTCAGATCACGTGACATGTGGCCAAAGTAAGCGATATTTTTAACGATCAAATAATAATAATTTCAGAGTCTTATTCTTAAAATTATCTTATTCTTATTTATCTAATTCTTATCCCATTCTGCATACTAATTAAATTTGTTCTAAAAACACCATTAACAATAACGTCAATCACCATTCTGAATATTGATTCATTCAAGTCCACGCGTTCAATTCCTATAATTAATTTCATCATCATCCTCACAGCAAGAAATTTTATCCGAACTGTGGAAAGGGTTTCGATTATTAATCAGAGAGAATTTATCACCATCCAAAGTGTGAACAAAATAACCCACGTGGAACATGAACAAGACAGAATTCTCATTGTGTAGTCGACTAGTTTCGTGTGTTCGGAATTGGTAATGAGCTTGTGTTCGTATGGCGATTCATTTTTTTTCCCGTATATGTGTGTATGTTTTCTTGACGAATAATGTTCATTTGCGCTGATTTGTTGGTGTGTTTTTTTGTGTGTCATTTTTTCTTCAGTTATTCTTCTTTAATATTTGAGTTTTATAATTGCTTATGATTTTATTGTTAGTCGTAATATCCGTGTTATATTATTGATGGTAATAATTGTTATTACTTTTCGTAAAGGGTTCTATAATGATTATAAAGGGGTTAGGGATATATTAAAAGATTTCGCAGAATTTACAAGTGAACTGATTCACAGATACAGATATAGACATTATTTTTTTATAGGTAGGAATCGCCACTGAATTTAGTGTGTAATATTAAACCTTTTTTTTCTCTTCCCCAGATTATTTCGAGGGCTTGATATGACGTCACCATATCCTTCAGCAGTGAATGGAGGATGAAGTGGGGCTTAGGGCTTCATGGACAGAGGTGGGGGGAAGGGAGAAGGGTGGAGGGGGGGGGGAGAGTTGAGGCAAAGAGTCGTTGTGAGGGAGGAAGGTGGGGTGGGGTTGGGGGAGGGTGGAGGTGCGGGAGGAGGAGGGTGTCTGCCGCGGTCACCGCAGTCCTGGGAACTGAAGTACCCTCAGGGACATGCCTTGCGCACCCTCCCCCCCCCCTGCTCACCCCACTCCCTACCCCCGCCATACCACGGACTCGCTCTCTCCCGCACCCCCCCCCCCCCCCGACTCCGCTCGCTTCGTCCCGACTGGCCAAGGATACCACCCCTCGCTCTGCCCGGGCGCCCGAAGCCAAGACTAGCCTGCCTGTGGAGTGTACAGGTGTAGCGCCCTCTCCCCCGTGGCATCGGCAGGTGTAGCACGTCGCTTGCGGGCATCGACAGGTGCAAGAGCCTCTCCTCACGGCATCGACAGGTGTAGCACGTCGCTTGTGGCATCGGCAGGTGTAGCACGTCGCTTGTGGCATCGGCAGGTGTATGGCAGGTGTAGAAGCCTCCCCCACGGCATCCGCAGGTGTGGCGCGCTCTCTCCCTCGTGGCATCAGCAGTATTGCACGTCGCTTGGGGCACTTGCGGGTGTATGGCAGGTGTAGAAGACCCTGCCATTGAATCGGCAGGTGGTATAGCCTCTCGTGGCATCGCAAGTGCATCGGCATGGATAAAAGAACGATTTAGTGACCCTTTTGCGAAACCGACAGATGAAAATAGCACGGCGCCCCATAGTGCAGCATTATGTCCCGTGGTCTGAGTGAGGAAGTGAACGGCGAGATTCAGACTTAAATCTGGATGGGAATGAAAATTAAAAGAAAGAAGAAGAAAAAGGGGGGAATTGAAGAGTCGGTGCTACTACAAAGAATCGGTGAAAAAAGGAGAAAACAAAACAAGAAAAAGAAAATCGCAAGGTGCTTTGTAAACCGCCTTCATTTAAGAATTTTTGTGTCTCTCTGTCTTTTCCTTTGTTTTATTCAGATGTTTCATTTTTCCTATTTCTGTTGATTTTTTTTTCTCTCGATTTTTTTCCTTTCTCCTCTATCTCCATTTTCTCACGTCTCTCCCCTATCACCATTCGTTAATATTTTTATTTTTTATCATTGACTGTGATTTGCTGTCAATGTTTTGTGTACATTCTTATTATAATTCTCTCTCTCTCTCTCTCTCTCTCTCTCTCTCTCTCTCTCTCTCTCTCTCTCTCTCTCTCTCTCTCTCTCTCTCTCTCTCTCTCTCTCTCTCCCTCTCTCTCATCCTTAATTTCCCATGCCTCATTCCTATCCACATTATATACATATATATATATTTCGAACACTGATATATAATTTACTCCGAGCTTTCTGTTTGCTTTTAGAAAAACGTAGGGGTTGGAACAATATATCCCTGTACCCTTTTTTTATTTTTTAAATTTATGTGTGTTCGTGTGCGAGTTGTATTTAGAAAGAAAAGAACAGAAAAAAAATGTTAATAAAGTATGTAAATAGTAACCAGGTACCACAATGTACAAGCATCATGTTTTCATAACAATCGCGACCAACAAGAGAGAGAGAGAGGGAGAGAGAGAGAGAGAGAGAGAGAGAGAGAGAGAGAGAGGGGGGGGGGGAGAGAGAGAGAGAGAGAGAGAGAGAGAGAGAGAGAAAGAGGAAGAAAGATAGAAAGAGAGAGAGAGAACATGGAACACCCCTTCCTCTTTCTATCAAGTCCTAAGAAGCTGCTCGGGTCTTTGGTCTTTTCAAGTGCTTGGACCTTAAAGAAGTGATGCTTGAGGCTCCTTCTCCGGTCTCGAGTGTCACCTTAAAGGTCCTTCTTCTCCATACTGGACCTTAAAGCATGACTCGAGCAGCTGTCTTTGAATACGAGGGTTGAGTCTGATCTCTCATTTAAGTCGAATAACGAAGGGAGGAAGAAGGAAAATACACGATTATATTAAAGTCCTTTTCGCTGTTCTTCTTTGTCTTCTTCATCTTCATTATCATCTTCATCTTCATCTTCTTCTTCTTCTTCATCATTTTCATTTTCATTATCATCTTCATCTTCATCTTCATCTTCTTTTTCTTCAGGACAAGGAAAAAGCGAAAAGGTCTTCGATATTCTTGTTTTTCTTCTTCTTCTTCTCTCTCTCTCTGTTCATCTCTTCGTTATTTTGATTTATTCATTTGTTCAGGAGAAAAGCTTCCGTAATCTCCCTTGTTGGTCAGTCTTCCATTCACCTTTTTTTTTTTTCTTAAACAATAGCATTTTAAGATTTTTCTTTCTCCTGATTTCCTTCCTCCACTGTTTTGACGTCGCTGGAGGGAGGGAGAGGAGAGGAGAAGAGGGCGAGAAAGAAGGGAGGGAGGAGGAAGAAGGGGGAAGAGTCTACACCCTTTTCCTCCCTTCCTGTCCTCCT
>NC_051422.1:588706-596206 GCF_015228065.2 Penaeus monodon | reverse complement strand
TTTGCGATGCTGCTGTGCCTTCGGTGTCAACATCTTGGGAGTCGGGATAAATATGTGAGAGAGCAAGGGGTGGGTGTGAATATAAATATATGTATACGTATATGTATATGTATGTATGTGTGTGTGTGTGTGTGTGTGTGTGTGTGTGTGTGTGTGTGTGTGTGTGTGTGTGTGAATATATATATAGAAATAGATAGAAATATAAAAGCGTAGATATTGATGTGTATATATATATATATATATATATATATATATATATATATATATATATATATATATTTATACTTATATATATAATATGTGATATACTATACTATAATGGATAGTATTTCGAATGGTCAGAATCCAATTAACAGCGAACCTGACCCCAACGCGGCCAAAACCAGCCTTAACACTGGATAGGTCACCATCACCATTCTCGATAGTGTGTGTATAGTTCTTTTTTCACAAAGTTCAGGCATTTACATAGAACGAGTTTATTTTGAGGTATTCGTTTTTTCTGTGATCGTTTCCATATCCCAAAATATGAATTGTTAAATTCTAAGATGAGATCAAAACGTCAAAAAATATAGATGTTATGAGTGGCATGCCGATTAGGGTCTGTTTGCGGTGTGACTGTTGCCTAAAGCAGTTCTAATAATGATTCCGTTTAAATATATCTAAGAGAAACAGCTCCTAGTCTTTTGTGATATAATGCTATATATTACATTAATTAGTGCCGTCACTCTAAATATCGACATGGATTATACCCTAATTAATCAACAATCATAACCATAACATATATATAATATAACCCTATTGCTTGTACATTTCAATAGTTCATTTCCAAGAAGCAGTTTGAACGAATACAATGTTATGACAATTCATCTTATTGACAACACAATAAAGATATTGCAATTACAAGTTCATTCAACAACTGAACCGTTATCATCCTATTTGAAATCTTATATATTGTTAATTTTATTGGATATTCTACCGTGTTAAAATGTGTGTGATTTCCACCACGTTTTCCATTCATATTTCAGGGTTGCGTTGTGGCGCCGTGTTGTGTTGTCGTTAGGGTCGCGTTAATCCCTGTATCACAATGGCGAAAACGACCGTGCTGACCGTAGGTTGTCGGGGAGAATTATTTTGTTTTTGAGGGGGGAGGTTGTTGTTGTTTGGCATCTTATTGCCTCTTTGTTTGTTTTCTTTTTCTTTCCTTCTTTCTTTGTGTATTTCTTTCGTTATTTTTTTTCTCTCTCTTTGTTTCTCCTCTTTGTCTCTTCGGTCCTTTGTTACTGTTACGCTTCCGTCTCTCTATCTGTCTCTCCGCTTCAATCTTCCTTTTCACTTTCGCACCTCCCTCCTCCTCCTTCCTCCATCCCTCCCCCCCTCTCTCTCATTCCCCCCTCCTCCCGACTCTCTTTCACAGTCTTTCTTATTCTCTTTCATTCTTTCTCGTTCTTTTCCTCCCCATTGTCCCGGACACAATAAAACACCAAGGAGCCAGTGAGCAGGTCAGAAATATTTGGGGTTCCTGGCCAGCCGCTCTGAGTGGTCAGTCCCGTGGTTTATAGGTGGATGGAAGGGACAGGCAGGAGGAGGAGGGGGAGGGAGGAGGAGGGGAGGGGGGGGGGAGGGGAGGGGGGGGAGGGGGAGGGGGGGGGGAGGGAGGAGGGGTGACGAAGGAGTAGGGTAGAAGCGAGAAGAGTGGAGGGAGAGGAAAGGGTAGGGATAGGGGGAGGGAAGGGGAGGAACGGGAGAGGGAAGAACAAGTAAAGTGAGAGTAGGGGAAAGGGAAAGAACAAGAGGGAGAGAAAGGGGCGGAAGGTGAGAATATAGGTGGGTAAGGATTTTCTGGGAGATGGGTGGGGGGTAAGGTTTAAGGAGGATTGGAAAGGGAGACAGGTAGGTAGCTTATGGGACAAGGGAGATCATGGGGGAGGGAGGAGGGAAGGGGGGTAGGTAGTTATGCGGCAAGTGAGTGGAAAGTGAGAGAGGAAGTCAAAAAATATATATATATAAAATCCCTTCTGGAATGCACAAACACACAACCCCCCCCCCTCAACAAACAACTCCTCTCCTCCCCCTCCCCCACAACCTCCCCACACACTCCAAATCCCCCCATTGTTACCTCCTCCCCCCCCCCCGATCGGTCTGGTTGCCCCACTAACCGTCGTGGGAGAAACAAGAAGTTGTCTTTGAGTGGCTGTTCAAAGCAGGCGATTCAACAGCGGTCTTAGCGGGGGATTCGGGGGCGGTGGGGGAAGGGGGGTGTTGCGGGGAGAGGGATGGGGTATTGGGGGGAGAGGGAGGGGGTGTTGGGGGGAGAGGGAGGAGGTTAGAGGTAGGGGAAGGGGGGTATTGGGGAAGAGGGATGGGGTATTGGGTCCGTAGGGGAAGGGGAAGGGGAAAATGAGGAGGTTAAAGGTAGGGGTAAAAAGGATATTGGGGGCCGTTTGGAGAAGGGGAAGGAGAGGGTATAGGGGTTATTGGGGTGGATTGTTGGGACCGTTGGGGGGGGATATGGAGCATAGGAGTAAAGGTTAGAGTTGGGGTAGGGGATGGGGTGGGAGGAGAGAGGGGGGATTGTGTTGTGTGAGTGCTAAGTATATATTTGCAAGATATAGCCCTTGTATATAATTATATATATATATATATATATATATATATTTATATATTATATTTTATAAAATATATTTTTAAAATATATTTATTTTCCCACCATACACAACACACACATGAAGAGAGAAGAGAGAATAAGAAAAGAGAGAGAGAGAGAGAGAAGAGAGAAAGAAGAGAGAGAAGAGGGGAGAAAGAGAAAGAAAAAGAAAAGAGAAAGAGAAAAAGAAAGGGAAAAAGAGAGAGAGAGAGAAAAAAAAAAGAAAAGAGAGAGAAAAAGAGAAAGAGAGAAAGAACCAGAAAGACAAACAGAAACGGAAACACAGAAAAAAAAGAATACACGGCTGCAAAACTAATTCCCCGACACTCTCTGATCCCGTCGACGCCGCCCAAAGTTTGGATTCCCCCCCCCCCCCCCCCCCTCTCCCCCTTTTCTTTCCCTCTCCCCCCTCTCTCTCCCCTCCCCTCTCCCCCCTCTCTCTCCCCTCCCCTCTCCCTTCCCTTCTCCACTCTCTCTCTCCCCTCCCCTCTCCCTTCCCCTCTCCTTTCTCCCCTCCCCTCCCCTCTCCCCTCCCCTCTCCACTCTCTCTCTCTCCTTCCCTACCCCTTCTCCTCCCCTCTCCTCTCCCCTCTCCTCTCCCCCCTCTCTCCTCCCCTTTCCCCCCTTCTCTCTCTCCTCCTCTCTCCCCTCCCCTCTTCCCTCTCCTCTCCCCTCTCCTCTCCCCTCTCTCTCTCTCCTCCCCTCTCCCCCCTCTCTCTCCTCTCTCTCTCCCCTCCCCTTTCCTTCGCATTTCCCCCTGTTGGAAATGTTGGCAGCCATTGGCCCGTGGCTGACAGAATGATGGAAAAGCCGTTGCGAGGGGGGGGGGGGAGAAGGGGAGAGGGGAAGTGAGGCGAGGGGTGGAGGGGGAGGAGGACCAGACACCGGCGCACCTGTCGAGAACATCTCCCGCGCGTTGGAGATGCTGGGGGGATGCTGTTGGAGGATCTCCTTGAAAGGGAGGCGATGTCGGGACTGCTAGGGTGTGAGGTTGCTTTTTTGTGAGTCTTCTTCTTGAGAGGGTTTCTCTCTTTCTCTCTCTCTCTCTCTCTCTCTTTCTCTCTCTCTCTCTCTCTCTCTCTCTTTCTCTCTCTCTCTCGTTTTCTCTCTCTCTCTCTCGTTTTCTCTCTCTCTCTCTCTCTCTCTCTCTCTCTCTCTCTCTCTCTCTCTCTCTCTCTCTCTCTCTAACTCTCTCTCTCTAACTCTTCTAACTCTCTCTCTGTGTTTCTGTCTGTCTGTTTATCTGTCTGTCTCTCTGTCTATCTGTCTCTGTCTGCCTCTCTCTCCTCTCTCTGTCTATCAATCTGCCCCTTTCTATCTCTTACTGTCTATCTCTCTATCTATCTGTTTCTGTCTGTCTTACTGTCTCATTATCTATCGGTCTATCTATCTGCCTGTGTCTTACTGTCTATCTGTCTATCTATCTGCCTGTGTCTATCTATCTGTCTATCTATCTGTCTCTGTCTTCCTGTCTGTCTAAAACGGTATGTGATACGTAAGAATCCAGAAAACTGAACAGGTGAAGATTTAATTATTTTGAGCATTATGTCAGATGATCAATCATATTTTAAGGTTTATTAATAGCACATTATATCAACCGGTTGACGAACATGTCAAGTTTTTTAAACCGGTATCAATCAGTTGAAAAATAATGTGATAATATATATATAAAAAAAAATAAAAAAAATAAAGACATTTAGTGTATACATGTATTCTTTTCATAAATGTATCCACTCAGTCATACATTCACACATGAACGGATACATAGAAACGTACACGCAAATATACATACGTTCATGTTATTAATTTTTAATGTATGACAGAAAATGACAGTATACAAAATCAATGGAGTGAACCTAGGGAAGAATTAAGGTAAAAAAATATATATATATTTCTTAAGAATAAAAATAAGAATAATGAAATGTGGAAGAATTTTGAAAATATTTTCCGGGTGACTTAGAAGGCCTCTCTCTCTTTCTGTCTGGTTGTCTGTCTGTCTCTCTCTCTCTCTTTCTCTCTCTCTCTCACTCAGTTTCTTTTTCTCTCACTCACTCACTCACTCACTCTCTCTCTCTCTCTCTCTCTCTCTCTCTCTCTCTCTCTCTCTCTCTCTCTCTCTCTCTCTCTCTCTCTCTCTCTCTCTCTCTCTCTCTCTCACTCTCTCTCTTTCTCTGTCTCTCTTCTCTCTCTCTTTCTCTGTCTGTCTCTCTCTCTCTCTCTTTCTCTCTCTCTCTCTCTCTCTCTCTCTCTCTCTCTCTCTCTCTCCTCTCTCTCTCTCTCTCTGTCTCTCTCTCTGTCTCTCTCTCTCTCTCTCTCTCTCCTTCTCTCTACTAACTCACTTTTTTATCTCTAGCTATCAATCCATATTCACATACACACACGTACATGTTTGTGTGTATGTGTTCACGTGTATGTGTTGACATGTCGCATGAACTCACAAGCTAAGACATATAACATCCGAACAATTTTGCTGACCAGGTATTTGGGCCGAATCGAGTACCTGTGCAGTCGGTCTGGGTGTCGGTGTTGCAACTTTGTGGCAATTGCAAGGTTGTGACAAAGTAGTTACAAGGAGTATTTACTTGTGAAAGGGATAGATAGATAGATAGATAGAGAAAGAAATAGATAGATAGAGAGAGAGAGAGAGAGAGAGAGAGAGAGAGAGAGAGAATGAATGGTTCACAAAAATACAGAGATCATCGTGAAGAGGAACCAAACTTTATTTTTGTATTTAGAAACAAAGAAACCTTTGTCGTCACTATTTATGTCGTTAAGATTCCTTCCAAATCATTATTCCTTTTGACGGCACGGTGGCTGTGTGACGCTTTCTCGCTCACACGCATACTAACATCTATCTATCTATCTATCTATCTATCTAGATTTATATATATATATATATAATATATATATATATATATATATATATATATATATAGAGAGGAGAGAGAGAGAGAGAGAGAGAGAGAGAGAGAGAGAGAGAGAGAGAGAGAGAGAGAGACAACAGACGAAAAAGGAGACAGAGAGAGGAGAGATACAGAAGAGAAGACAGAGCAGAGAGAGAGAGCAGAGCAGAGAGAGAGAGAGAGAGAGAGAGAGAGACAGAGAAGAGAGAGAGAGAGAGGAGAAGAGAGGAGAGAGAGAGAGAGAGAGAGAGAGAGAGAGAGAGAGAGAGAGAGAGAGAGAGAGAGAGAGAGACAGAGAGAGAAAGATATAGATATATACACACATATACACACACATACACACATATAGATATATACACACACACATACACCCCCTTCACCCTCCCCCCCCTTCCACAGTCTGCAGGCACAGCGAGGCGACCGTGAATCTCAGGTGCTTAAAAGCGGGCGACGTTCCCCCAAAGACCACCTGCTTTTAGGTGGTCTCGCGTTCCTCTCTCTCTCTCTGGTGCTTGGAATTAGGCGTCGGGCGATGTGCCTTTATAACTGGGGGGGGGGGGGTATGGAACGGTGTGGTTTTAACTTATACGGTGTAGTTTGGTGTAGCTGTGGATTATTTTGATGCATTTCCTTATAGAATGATGCAGTTATAACTTATGTTGGTGTATACTGGTATATGATGGATTTATATTGGTGTAATTTTGGTGTAGAATGATGTAGTTATAGATTCTGTTGTTGTATTTTGGTGTAGAAAATTTTGGTACAGAATGACACCAAAGTTGGAATCGTTGTTATTTTTGTTATTGATGTTATTTTTTATATTGTTGTTGTTGTTGTTATGTCAAGTATTGTTACTTTTTTTATCGTTGTTATTGTTGCTAGTAAGGCAGCCCTTAAGTTATAGCCATAACTCGGTGCATGTTTGGATACCTGGCCGAACTGGGGAAATTACCAGGTAATCTGACTCACTGCCTGGAAATAAAAAAAAGGTGAAGAAAAAGAAAGAAAAATAAATACGAGAAAAAAATGCGGTTTAAGTACTATCTCAGGTACTTTTAGTAATCAAGATAATAGAATATATATTGATCGGCTACATATCTACTCCTCCCCTCTATCCCTCCTCTCCTCTCTCTCTCCTTCTTTCCTTCCTTCTCTCTTCCTCCTCTTCCCTCCTCTCTCTCCTTCTTTCCTTCCTTCTCTCTTCCTCCTCTTCCCTCTCTCTCTCCCTCTTTCCTTAATTCTCTCCTCCTCCCTCTCTCTCCCTCTCTCTCTTTCCTCCCCTCTCTCTTCCTCCTCTTCCCCCCTCTCTCTCCCACTTTCCTCCCCTCTCCCCTCTCTTCCCCACTTGTCGCAAATAATCCCTTTTTATCTTCATCCACCTTCCTACCTTTTACCTTTCCTCGACTTCTCCTCCTCCCCCTTTACCTTTCCCTTCCCCATCGGCCCCCTCCCCTCTCTCTCCCCCCCTCCCCTCCTCCCCTCCCCTCGTCTCTCCTATTTTTCCTGACTCTCTCCTCTCCTCCCCCCCCCCATCTCCCCAACCAACCCTTCTACCTCCCCCTTCCCCTTACTTTCCCCTCTATCATCTTACAACCTTCCCCATCCCCCTCCCCTTCCCCTTCCCCCCACCCCCCAAGACACCTTGATCTCCAAACCATCTACGCCCACACTTCTACAAAAACTTGTCTCGATCTTACACTTACTCGCACACACACACACGTACACACTCACACACACACACACACATACACACACATGCATACACATACACGTACATACCCGTCCTCCTTACACACACACGCACGCACACCCACACGCGTACACAACCGTCCTCCTCACACACACACGCACACACACACATACACACACAGAGAGACAAACACACACACACACACACACACACACACACACACACACACACACATACAGACACACACGTCCTCCTCACACGCT
>NC_051422.1:568706-576206 GCF_015228065.2 Penaeus monodon | reverse complement strand
AGGAGTGGCGAAAAGGAGGGAGAAGAGGAGGGAAGGGAAAGGAAAGAGAAGAAGAGGGAGGGAGGAAGGCGAAGAAGAGGGAGAAAGGAGAGGGAAGAGGAGAGGGGAAAGAAGAAAAAGGAAGAAGAGGATAAGCAGAAAGGGAAAAAAAAAAAGAGAGAAGAGAGGGAAGGGAGGGGAGGAGGGAAAGGAAGAGGAAAGAGGAAGGAAAGAAGAAAGAAAAAGATGGATAAGAGGAGGAAGACGAAGGAAGGATGAAGGAAGAGAAGGAGAGGAAAGGAGGAGGAAGATGCGAAAGAAAAGGGAAGAGGAAAGGGAAAGGGAAAAGAAAAAAAATAAAAAAAAAAAAATAAAAAAAAAAAAAAAAAAAGAAAAAAAAAAAAACAAAAAAAGAAAAAAAAAAAAAAAAAAAAAAAATGAGAGAGAGGTAGAGAAGAGACAAGGAGAAAGGAGAGGAAGGCGGAGAAGAGCGAGAAAGAGCAAAGAGAGATAAAAGAAAACGAGAGAGAGGAAGATAGGAAAGAGAGAGGGCATAAGAGAGAGCAGAGGGAAAAAAGGGGAGGGAAAATCAGGAGGGGAGGGAAAGAGGAGGGGACGGAGGGAAAAAAGAGGGAGTTAGAAAAAAAAAAAAAAAACAAAGAGGAGCGAGCGAGGAAGGAGAAGAAAGGAGAGGAGAAGGAGGGGAGAAGAGGAAGGAAAGAGAAGAAGAGGAGAAGAGGGAGATAGATTGGATGGATGAGAGGGGGGAAAGGAGAAGAGAGGAGAGTAGAGGAAGAGGAGAGGGAGAGGAGGGAAGAAGAAGGGAATGAAAAGAGGGAAGAGGGAGAGGAGAAGAGGGAGAGAAGATGGAAGAGAGGAAGAGGAAACAAAAGGAAAAAAAAAAAAAGGAGGGAAGACGGGGGGAAAAGAGAGGAGAAGAGGAGGATAGATGGAGAGAGGGATTGGATTAGGAGGGGATGTGATTAGTCGCAGTGAGGAGAGTGAGAGAGAGAAGAGAGAAGGATAGGAGGGAAGGAGAGTGGAATGAAAGTGGGTGGGGAAGTGATAGTGATAGTGATAAAAGAGATGTAGTGAGTATTGATAAACGTGGGAGGCGGTTGAAAAGGAGGGAAAGGAGGGAGAAAAGGGGGGAAAGGAAAAGGATATGATATGGAGAAAGAGAGGAAAAGGAAGGGAGGAGGGAAGGACGAGAGAAAGAAGGCAGAGAGGAAAGAGGAAAAATAGGAGGGAGGGGAAGAGGGAAGAAAGAAGAAGAAAGAGGAAGAGAAAGAAGAGGGAAAGGGGAAGAGAAAAGAAGAGGGGGAAAGGGAGAGGAAGAGGGAGAAGGGGGAAGAATGAGGAAGAGAGAGAGAGGAGCGGATAGAAAGTGGGAAGAATTTAGGAAAGTTAGAAAAAAGGGGAAAATAGAAAAGGAGGAATGAGGGGAAAAGTAGAGGAGAGGGAAAAAAAGGGAGGTAAGGAGGATAGAGAGGCTTAGGGGGGGGGGGGAGGGGGAAAAGAAAGGGGAGGGGGAGGAGAAAGTGGAAAGTGAGGGGGGAAGGAAAGGGAAGGGGAAAGTGGGAAGAAAGAAAAGAAGGGAGGGCAGGGGGAAAAAAGAAAAAAGAAAGAAGAAATGAAGGGGAGGAGGGGCTGAGGAACAGAAGAAAGAAAAGAAAGGAAAAAAAGGGAAAGGAGGAAGGAAGGAAAAACAAGATGAAGAAAGGAAAGTGGAAGCAAGAAAGAAGCAGGGGGAGAGACGGAAGGCGGAAAAAAAGTGGAAAGAAAGGGAAAGGAAAATGGAAGAAGGGGGAAGGAAAGAAGGGGCGGAGGGAAGAAGGGGAGGAGGAAAGGGAACAAGAAGAAGGAGATAGGGGAGAGCGAGGAGGAAAAGGAACGGAAAAAAGGAAAAGGAAGGAAAAAAAAGGAGGAAGGAGGGGATAAGGAAAAAGAAAAGAAGGGGAGAAAAAGAAGGGGGGGGAGGAAGGAGGAAAGGGGGGGTGGGGGAGGAGGAAATGGGAGGAAGAAAGGAGGGGGAAGAAGAAAGAAGAAGGGGGGGGAGAGGGCAGGAAAGAAGGAAAAAAAGGAAAGGAGGAGAAAAAGGAGGAAAGGGGGAGGGGCGAAGGAGGAGAGGAGAACGGAGAAGGAGAAAGGGGAGAGGGAGATGGGTTGCGGAGGGGAGAGAAGAAGAAGAAGGCGAGAGAAGAGAAAGGAAGGGGAGAAGAGGGAGGGAGAGGGGAAGAGGGGGAGTAGGAGGAGGAGAAAGGAGGAAGGAGGAAAGGAGAGAAGGGGAGAAAGGGGCGGGGGAGAGACAGGAGGGGACGAAGGGGAGAAGGAGAAAGAGAAAAGGAGGGGAATAATAAGCAGAGAAGAGCGGAGAGGGGAGAGAAGGAGGGGGAATAAGAAGGGGGAGGAAGAAAGGAGGAAGACAAGGGGGAAAAGGGAGGGAAAGGAAGGAGAGAAAGAAGAGAAAGAAGAGGAGAAGGAAGGAGGAAAGAACAGAAAAGAAAAACAGGAAACGAAGCAAGAAGGAGAATAAAGAAAAGAAGAAACCGAAGAGAGGAAAGGAAGAGGGAAAGGGAGAGGGAATAAAAGAAGGGAAAGAGAGACGAGACAGGAGAAGAAAGAAAACGAGAACACGAAAGAATTGAGAAGAGAGAAAAGAGGAGGACGAGAAATGAGAAGACGAGAGAAGAGGAAAACGAAACAAAGAAGAGAAAAAGAAGAGAGAGAGAGAGAGAGAGACAAGAGGAGAGGAGGAAGAGAGAAGAGGAGGAGAGAGAGAAGAGTAGAGGACGAGAGAGAGAGAGAGAGGAGAGGAGGACGAGAGACGAGAGGGAAGGGGGGGGGAGGAAGGGGGAAGGGGTGGTAACGAGAGAAAGAAAAAGATGAGAGAGAGATGAGAGAAGAGAGAGAGAGAGCGGCGAGAGAGAGAGAGAGAGAGAGCGAGAGACAAGAAGAGAGAGAAGAAAAGAAAAGAAAGAAAAAAGAATAAAAGAAAGAAAAGAGAGGAGAGAGAAAGACGAGAGAGAGAGAGAGAGAGATGGAGGAGAGAGAGGAGAGATGAGGAGGAGGAGAGAGAGGGGAGAGAGAGAGAGAGGAGAGGATTTGAGATGAGAGGAGTGAGAGGAGGAGAGAGGAAGGAGAGAAGAGAGGAGAGGAGAGGAAAGAGAGAGGAAAAGAAAAAAGAGGGGGAGAGCAGTGGGAGAGAGAAGAGAGCGATGAGAGAGAGATGGAGAGAGAGAGAGAGGAGAGAGAGAGAGAGAGAGAGGAGAGAGAGGCGTGAGAGAGAGAGAAGGAGGCGAGGCGAGAGGAGGAGACGAGAGGATGATAGAGAGGAGAGAGGGAGAGAGAGAGAGAGGGAGAGAGAAGAGAGAGAGGGGGGGGAGAGAGGAGAGAGGAGAGGGGGGGGGGCGAGAGAGGAGAGAGGAGAGAGGAGAGATGAGGAGAGAGAGAGAGAGGGGAGGAGGGAGAAAGAGGAAGAGGAGAGGGAGAGAGGAGGAGAGAGGGAGGAAGAGGAGGGAGAGGAGAGAAGGAGAGAGAGAGAGAGGAGAGGAGATGAGAGAGAGAGAGGAGAGGGAGGAGGGAGAGACGGAGAGAGAGAGAGAGAGAGAGAGGAGAAGAGGAGAAGGGAGAGAGATGTGACGGAGAGAGAGGATTAAGTAGACGAGAGAGAGAGAGATAGGAGAGAGGGATAGAGAGGAGGAGAGGAAGAGCGGAAGAGGAGGAGCGAGACGATGACGAGGAGAGAAGGAGGGCGAGAAGGAGAAAGAGAGAGAGAGAGAGGGAGAACGATGAGGAGAGGCAGGAGAAGAAAGAGGTGATGAGATGGAGCGAGAGGAGATGAGGAGAGAGAAGAGAGAGGATAGAGGAAAAGAGGAGCGATGAGAGAGAGAGAGGAGAGAAGAGGCGAGAGAGAGAGAGAGAAGAGAGAGAGAGAGGAGGAGGTAAGACGAGGAGGACGAGGAGGGGGAAGAAGAGAGAGAGGAGAACGAGAGGAAGAAGAGAGAGGCGAGAGGAGAGAGAGAGGAAGAGGAGAGACAGAGAGAGAGAGAGAGAGACGAGAGAGAGGGGAGAGCGAGAGGAAGAGAGGAGAGGAGCGATGGGTAGAGATGGGAGAGAGGGTGACGAGGAGGGGAGAGAGAGAGGGATACTGGGAGAAAGGAGGGAGGAGAGGAGAGATCGAAGAGATAGGTGAGGAGAGAGGAGCGGATGGAGAGTGAAGATGGAGAGAGGAGATGAGAGAGAGAGGAGAGAGAGAGAGAGAGGGAGAGAGAGAGGTGCGAGGGAGGATGACTGAGGTAGAGAGAGTAGAGAGAGAGAAGAAGGGGGAGCGAGCAGGAGAGAGAGAGAGGATAGGAGACGAAAATGAGAGAGAGAGAGCAGATGTAGGAGAGAGAGAGGAAAGAGACAGGAGGGAGAGAAAGAGAGGAGAGAGGAAAGGAAGAAAAAGAGAGAGAGAGAGAGGAGAGAGAGATAGAGAAGAGGAGGGAGAGAGAGAGAGATAGAGAGTAGAGCGAGGAGGAGATACGAGGTCGAGGTAATGAAGCGAGGGAGAGAGAGAAGGAGAGAGAAGGAGGAAGAACTGAGAGGGGAGGAGAGTAAAGAGGTGAGGACGATGAGAGGAGAGAAAGAAAAGATGGAGAGAGATGAGGGGAGCGGAGAGAGAGAAGAGAGAGAGACGAGAGAAGGGATGAGATGAGGAAGATGAGGAGAGAAGAAGAGAGCCAAGAGGAGAGGAGGGAGGACGGAGGAGAGACGAGAGAGAGGGAGAGTGAGGCTGACGAAATGGGAGAGAAGAGATAGAGAAGGACAGAGAGAGAGAGAGAGAAGAATAGAGAGAGAGAGCAATGGACTGAGAGAAAGATGAGAGAGGGAGAGGAGGTTAGAGAGATGAGGAAATGGAGAGAAGGAGAGAGGAAGAAGACGAGAGAGCAACGAGAAGAGAGAGAACCGTAGAGAGAGAGGTAGGAGGAGAGAGCAAGAGAGGGAGGATAGATGAGGAGATGATAAAAAGGAGATGGAGGAGGAGCTAGAGGAAGAGAGAAGGGAGAGAGATAAAGTAGGGAGAGCACAGAGAGAGGAAAAGAGAAGTAGGGGAGTAGAAGGGAGAGGGGGGTCAGGGAGAGAGAGAGAGAAGGAGGAAAGTGAGACAGTTGAGACGCAAGAGGAGAGAGTAGGGAGGAGAGATGCCACGTGAGAGAGAGCAAGAGAGGAGATTAGATAGAGATTAGAGGGAGGAAGAGAGGAGAGAGGAGCAAGGAGGAGACGCGACGAGAACCGACGAGCAAAGTCCCACACCTGACCCCCCCCCGCGGGCGAGATGAGATAGGAGATGGAGGAGGAGAGAGAGAACGAGACGGTAGAGGAGATGAGCAGGAGAAGAAAGCGAGAGAGATAGAGTAGCGAGAATGAGGGGGGGGAGAGGGAAGGAGAGAAGAGAGGAGAGGAGGGAGAGATGGGGAGAGGAGAGTGAGAGGGAGAGAGAGAGAGAGAGAGGATCGTGAGAGAGAGAAAGAAGGGCGATGAGAGAGGAGAAGAAGAGGAGGGGGAGAGAGGAGAGGAGAGGAAGAGTAGAGAGATAAACCCCACCACAGAGAAAAAGAGAGAAGGAAGAGAGAGGAGAGAGAAGGGAGAGCAAAGCAAAGAGCAAGGGAAGAGGGAGGAGAGATGGGAAGAGGACGAGAGAGATGAGGAGGAGGAGAGATGATAGGATAAAGAGAAGAAGAGGAGAGAGGGGGAGAGAGAGAGAGATGAAAGAGAGAGAGTGGGGAGAGAGAGAGAGACAGGGCGAGGAGGAATAGAGAGAAGAGGAGGAGAAGTGAGAGAGGAGAGAGAAGAGAGAGAGAGAGAGAGAGGAGAGGGAGAGAGAGAGAGAGAGAGAGAGAGAGAGAGAGGAGGAGGATTGAGAGGAGGAGGAGAGAGAGGAGAGGAGAGCGAGGAGAGGATGAGGAGAGCAAGAAAGAAGAGAAGAGAAGACAGAGACAGCAGGAGACAGAGACCAGAGAGAGGGAGAGATTCCGAGAGGAGAGGAGAGGGAAGAGAGAGAGAAAGAGAGAGAGGAGAGAGAGAGAGAGAGATGAGAGAGAGAGAGACGGGAGAGCGATGGGATGAGAGAGGAGAAGAGGAGAAGAGGAGGAGCAAGAGAGAGAAGAGAGGAGAAAGAGGGAAAAGAGGAGGAGGAGAGAGAGGAGAGAGGGGAGAGCGAGAGGAGGGAGAGAGAGAGACGGAGAGAGGAAGAGGACGAGAGAGAGATGAGAGAGAAGAGAGGAAGAGAGAGAAGAGATAGAGAGAGGAGGGGAGAGGAGGGGATGAGGAGAGGAGGAGAGAGAGGTGAGAGGAGTAGAGAAGAGAGACAGAGAGAGGAAGGAGATAGGAGAGAGAGAGAGAAGGAGATGAGAGAGAGCGGGGAGAGAGAGATGGAGAGAGATGAGAGAGAGGAGAGAGAGGGAAGAGAGAGAGAGAGAGAGAGGAGAAAGAGAGAGAGAGAGTGAGAGAGAGAGCAAGAGAGAGGAGAGAGAGAGGAAGAGAGGAGAGAGAGGGGAGACGAGGCAGAGAGGGGCTGCTGAAGGGCGCGATTGAGTCTCGGAGGAGGGGACTGAGATGTCTGAGATGGTCGAATGCTACCTGCATCAGGAAGATCACCGTCCGTCGGGAGGCCGGGGCGCAACCCACTCCCGTCGGCGGCCGCCAAGGCATGTGCAAAGGGGCGAGCATCTAAGGTGCGGGCACACGTGGTCTCAGTTTTGTTGCGAGGCTGTGTATTATGTATACTGTGTGTTGGCTTTGTTGTGGCGTGTTATGTAAATATTTACATTAGGTCTACCTGTGTTTGGGTGTCTGTGTAATGTTATCCTGGTCTCCTGTTAACCTTCGTGGTGAATGATTTAGGTGGTTACTGCAATAATCTCTTTTTGTAAGTCGTGCTTTGGTGTGTCTCCGTAGTTGTTAAAGTGTTTGTGTGTCAAGTTGTAAAGTATGGTGTGTTTATAATACTTGATATATATTATATATATATATATTATATAAATATTTATTATATATATATATATATATCCATTAGTATACATATATAGATATATATATAGATTTAAGATTTAGGATAGATATAGATAGATGATAGATAGATAGATAGATAGATTTTTAGGGGATTTTAGGATAGATAGACTCGATAGAATAGTAGAATAGATAGATATGTATAGAGATAGATGTAGATAGACAGATAGATAGAATAGAACAGATAGATAGAATAGGATAGATAGATAGATAGATAGATAGATAGATATAGATATATAGAATATTATATCCATGTATAATATATATATATAAATAGATATATATATATATATTTATAAATATATCCAAAGTGTGGTGTATATGTTCTATAATATATATATCTATATAAATATATACATATATATAAATATAAATATATATTATTATACATGTATATATAGATATAGATATAGAATCGATATATATAGATATAGATATAGATATATAGATATACACATATACACATTC
>NC_051422.1:532238-534738 GCF_015228065.2 Penaeus monodon | reverse complement strand
ACTTCGAGGGGGGGATTGTTGAATGAAGGGGGGAGGGGGGCTGGGGGGAAGGGGGGGAAGGGGAGGGAAAGAAGGAGATGATTTGGTAACTTGTAATTCCTGTGTGCTTGCATTTTTTTTTTTTTTTTTTTTTTTTTTTTTTGTCTTTACATCCGTTCCGTTTTTATCCTTTTCCCCTTCTTTCTGTTTCTTTTTTTTCTTTCTTTCTTCTTCTTCTTCTTCTACTATTTTTTCTTCATACTCATCTTGATTTTTTTTCTTCTGATTCTTCTTGTTTGTTTTGTTCTTTTGTTTGTTTCCTCCTTTGTTGATTCTCTCTATTTCTCTCTCATGTTTTATTTTATCTGTTCTCCTTTGTCTCGTATCATTATTGTCTCTTTTCTCTCCAATTTTCCTTCTTTTGCACTTGTTCTCTATGTCTATTCTTTCTCTCTGTCTGTCTGTCTCTCTCTCTCTCTCTCTCTCTCTCTCTCTCTCTCTCTCTCTCTCTCTCTCTCTCTCTCTCTCTCTCTCTATCTTCTCTCTCTCTATCTCTCTCTCTCTCTCTCTCTCTCTCTCTCTCTCTCTCTGTCTTTCTCTCTCTCTCTTTCTATGTATGTATATATGTATGTATATATGTATGTATGTATGTATGTATGTATTTATGTATGTATGTATGTATGTATGTATGTATGTATGTATGTATGTATGTATGTATGTATGTATGTATGTATGCATGTATGTATGTATATATGTGCGCATGTATACCATAATAACGAATCAAGAGAAATGAGAAAAACCGCGTTCTTCACTCAGGCGTCTGACTCTGCCGCTCTGACTCTCTGATTAAACGCTTCACCTGTTGCACCCAACCCACCTGAACCTCGCCCCCCCTCCCCTCAACCCCTCCACCACCCACTTCTTATCCATGGCTTACTTCCAGCCACTTCATCTCGTCTCTCTTTCGTCTCTCTTGCTCTCTCTCTCTCTTTCTCTCTCTCTCTCTCTCTCTCTCTCTCTCTCTCTCTCTCTCTCTCTCTCTCTCTCTCTCTCTCTCTCTCTCTCTCTCTCTCTCTCTCTCTCTCTCTCTCTCTCTCTCTCTCTTCTCTCTCTCTTTCTCTCTTTTTCTCTTTCACTATCTATCTATCTATCTGTTTGGCGATGGGAGAAAAGGGGCAAAGAAGGGGAGAATAAGAGATAAGGGGGGGTGGGAGGGGAAAGAGATAGATAGATAGATAGAGAGAGAGAGAGGGAGAGATAGATAGATAGATAGAGAGAGAGAGAGAGAGAGAGAGAGAGAGAGAGAGAGAGAGAGAGAGAGGAATGAGAGAAAAGAGCGAATAGGGTTGATGGGGGAGAAGGGGAGGAAAAGGAAAGAAGGGAGGGAGAAAGAGGAGAAGAGATTGAGAAGAATGGGGAGAGGAGAGGAGGGTGAAAACGAAGGAAAGGGAGAGGAAAAGAAGGAGAAAAGCACTCTCTGAAAGGACGTATGAGAATAAGAATAAGAAGATTGGAAGGGGGGAAGGAAAGGACGGGGAAGGGGGGGAGGAGGGCGGAAAGAAGGGATGGAGGAGGAGGGAAGGAGAAAGAGGTGGAGGAGTGGAGAAGGGGATAAGGAGAAGGAGGATGGAGAAGTAAAGAACACGCAGTAGAGAGAGGATGAAAAAAAAGAAGGAGGAAGAGAAAAAAATAAAGATAAATGCGGAATGAGTCAAGGAGAGAAGGGGGTAAATAATGGAGGAGGAAAGGAGAAGGAGGGAGGATAAAGAAGCAGAGAAGGAGGGGGAGAGGGGGGGAGGGAGGGAGGAGAGGGCGTACGTAAGAATCAACCGTCCGTGACCTGGCAGTTCCGGCCTTGACTGAGAATGAGGGACCTTTGCTTGCTCCTCGGAACTGCGTGCGTGTTGGGTTGGGGGGGGGGGGGGGGTGCGTGTTGTGTGTGGGGGGGGGGGGGGAGTGCGTGTTGTGTTGTGTTGGGGGGGGGAGGGGTGCGTGTTGTGTTGTGTTGGGGGGGGGGGGGGTGCGTGTTGTGTTGTGTGGGGGGGGGAGGGTGCGTGTTGTGTTGTGTTGGGGGGGGGAGGGGTGCGTGTTGTGTTGGGGTGGGGGGGGGGGGGGTGCGTGTTGTGTTGTGTTGGGGGGGGGGGTGCGTGCGTGTTGTGTTGGGGGGGGGGGGGAGGGGTGCGTGTTGTGTTGTGTTGGGGGGGGGGAGGGAGGTGGGTTGTGTTGTGTTGGGGGGGGAGGGTGCGTGTTGTGTTGTGTTGGGGGGAGGGGTGCGTGTTGTGTTGTGTTGGGGGGGGGGGGGAGGGGTGCGTGTTATGTTGTGTTGGGGGGGGGGGAGGGGTGCGGTTGTGTTGGTTGGTGTTGGGGGGGGGGGGGGTGAGTGTTGTGTTGTGTTGGGGGGGAGGGGTGCGTGTTGTGTTGTGTTGGGGGGGGGGAGGGGTGCGTGTTGTGTTGTGTTGGGGGGGGGAGGGGTTGTGTTGGGGGGGAGGGGTGCGTGTTGTGTTGTGTTGGGGGGGGGGGA
>NC_051422.1:506578-509078 GCF_015228065.2 Penaeus monodon | reverse complement strand
AATCCTAGAGAAGGATCATTTTGAGACCCAGGTGCACGGTGCAGCGTCCTGCTCGCTCGCCACACGGAGTCCTGACTGCCCCTCGCTGCCCCGTCGGCAGATGGCAGACGGAGGGAGGCGCGGTCAGACAGCTGGTGGTTGGGAAGGTCCAGGTCAGCGGCGACGGAAGGGAGCGAGGGGGGGAGGGAGGGAGAGAGAGAGAGAGAGAGAGAGAGAGAGAGAGAGAGAGAGAGAGAGAGAGAGAGAGAGAGAGAGAGAGAGAGAAGAAAGAGAGAGAGAGAGAGAGAGAGAGAGAGAGAGAGAGAGAGAGAGAGAAAGAGAAAGAAAGAGAAAGAGAGAGAAAGAAAAGCTATACATTAGTATGCGTGAGTGAGAGAGTGCTTTCTGTCCTGTGCCGACAAGACTGTCATAACACAGACCTAAGTGTGTCCGCCGTCGACGCCTCAATATTATCTCACAATTTACACAAATCTTACACACGCATCGCCACAGGCACACCACACACACACATACAGCGAAGGTCACACCATACACCCACTATTTTCTTTTTTTAGAACACTGTAGCGCATATTCTTACCATATACTTACCGCAAAAGTGAACACCATACATATCACACCATACTTATACCAAAATATAAAGAAAAAAAATAATTACATACACAGTGCATGCTACAGAAAATAATTAAAAAAAAATATTCTGCATAAACTTACCTTTTACATACCTCACATATAACACCATAATTTACACTATACTTACATCATATAAAACACCATGATACACTATACTTTAAAGAAAAACGTACGAATTAGACACACACAGACACACACACACACAAAACCTACTCCACACACAACCCCCCACCCCACACACACCACACAACCCCACCCCACCCCACACACACCACACAACCCCACCCCCTCCCACACACACACATATTGCACACCACACCACATTATTTTCGAATCCCATTTACCCGTGGGGCGACACCTCGAGAACCAATAAACTGTCTTTGGGGTAACCATATGGTAACCAGCTGCCACTCACCCCCCCCCCCCCACCAGTTTGGAGACTAAGGCCACCCGCTGTGCTGAATTTCGTGTTTTGGCGCCGCTGTACGCTGCTGTAATATCCTGTAGTGTGCTGCGGTTGTGCTTAGCTTGGGGTCGTGTATGATATAGTTTGACGATTGTAGTTATAGATGGATTGTCTTGGTGTGTGTGGGTGTGTGTCTGTGTCTGCGTATGTGTATGTGTGTACGTCAATCTACACGTGCTTGTAGTCACGTGTACACTATTTTGTACTTAATGCGCACAGGTTATATTATGTTTTTTAGTCTTACCAAGTACTGAGTCGATGAGCTGTTTGCCTGGTCACGTGACAGGTGACATAAAACAGAAGTACCTGAAAACACGGAGCCGTTGTGCAGTCTATATCGACGAATTGCTAATACCACTCTCACACCAAAGATAAATTTTCTAGTGTTGTTATGTAAGCGACCATTTCTGCATTGTAAGATATTTTTGTAGTATCATATAAATGCAACAAAAAATAATAATAATGTACAGATCCTCGTCATTTTTTTCAATCACCTGCTTCCCGCTTCGTTATCCTCCTCTTTCCTTCTCGTCCCTCGTCTTCCCTCCCCCTCTCTCCCTCCCTCTTCTCGAAAATCCTTCGTTTCTCTTTTTTGAGAAAGGAGAGAGAGAGAGAGAGAGAGAGAGAGAGAGAGAGAGAGAGAATTTCTCTTTCCTTCGGTGAACAGACAGAAAGGCCAGTGACCCTCAGGACCACTATGAGGTCATTAGGATGTAAATATTGATATGTTCGTGACCCTCAGAACCACTATGGGTGAGGTCATTTGGATTTAAATATTATTGTGCTCGTGACCCCCAGAACCACTATTATAGCCGAGGTCATCTGGACGTAAATATTGATACGTTCGTGATCCTCAGAACTACACCCCAAGTCCTGCAGTTCCCGTATGTAAACACTGACCACGCGAGGAGCCGGCAGGAAATTCACACATGCCACATACACGCTTGCAGACAGACACACACACACACACACACACACACACACACACACACACACACACACACACACACACACACACACACATTCACACACACACACACACACACACACACACACACACACACACACACACCACTTCCCCCATGCACAGATGTCTTCACATGTTTCTCCCCCGTCTTCAGGAGAGTGCAAGAAATTCCCAAGGAGGAGGAGGAGGGGAAGAAAGAGAAGGAGGAGGTGGAAGAGAGGAAGGAGGAGGAGGTGAAGGAGAGGAAGAAGGAGGCGGAGGAGAGGAAGGAGGAGGAGGAGGACAAGAAATTCCCAAGTGACGGAGGAGGAAGAGGATGAGGACGAGCTGGGGAGGGAACAAGGCTCCCCAGGTGACGCTGTGAAGAGCGGGTGACATATGGACAAGCCGAGAGGGAGTGGAGAGGGGAGGGGGAGGGGGAGGAAGAAGACCAAAGG
>NC_051422.1:481578-484078 GCF_015228065.2 Penaeus monodon | reverse complement strand
TCACAATTTATATTCAGGCAAGACAGCTTTGCAGTTATATGAGACTTAGTGGAAGATGTTGGTTTCTGCTGTTTAAGTATAATCTCTAAATACAGTTTTCATTTCTACTTGATGTCTATAAACAGCAAGATATAACATTAGGGAAGGATAATGATAATGATAATGGTTGGCATGTGGTCAATATTATATTGATAAAATATATTATAACTATGCAATTATATTTATCTATGATAATTTTTAAAAATATTATGCTTTAAGTCTACTTAGAAAAAAGATAGAGGGAAATGGATACTGCCATCTTAAAGAGCATAATAAACAGTCCTAAAGAACACAGGTACAGCTGCTGTGTCCTTAATTTTACAGCGAAATGACAAAAATGCATATCATCGCTCAGAGATTAAGTCTACAGCACCCTCACACAGTCAGATTTCTTAATGTCGTGTTTTCTGCAAGTACTAGTAAACGGATGGTACAGGGGGGTGTGCTCCCTATCTAGGGAATAAATAAAAGGTGGCTAAGCTTGGGTCATATATCTGTAATCATAAACGTAAACAATAAACAAATGAATACTTCCTCTGAAAAAAGACAGCCAAATATAATATCGAGTGACCCATTTACGGCCTTCAGAACTAGTCAAATTAATTAAAATTCCCTCAATAAACTAGTGTATTTCATTCACTGGCTTTGACTGAAATGTTGATTTACGAAAAAAACGACATTGAAATACCTTAAAAATTTATCGACACACATATCCCCTAAGGAATCATTAAGTTCCTGAGGCAATTTAGAGGATTTAAGAACAGTTTCCTCCTTTATTTTCCGTAATTAGCGCGATTCCTTCCGCGGTAATGCCGTTTCTAATTTGGTTTGTTATTGTTGATGTCGCTGAGTGGGTTTCCAATTGGTGTTTTTTTATGACTATTTTTATCAGCGGTTAAGTGATACTGATTCCTTTAGGTATTTAATTCACCTTTTAGCGTTTTCTTCCCGGTTATGTTTTCCGATTAGTTTCCGTTCTTGATTTTTTATTTTTAATCCGAATTAAATCATGGTGGTGCAATATATTTTTTTTTCATTCGAGTGTGAATAAAGTTTGACTAAAGGGAATTTCCCAAGTGATGATAACAAATAGAAATGTGCAAGAGAATACATACAAAGTCAAATTATTTTTATACATTTTCAAAAACTGATATAGATAATAAATAACCTTTTTCTTTTTTTCTCATTCTCTTCAGTGAAATATCAAATGTTTACTTTGTGTGCAGTGTAATTAACATAAAATCCAATATTACATAACACTATATTCAAAATTTTAGAAAATAGCAAATGACACAAAAGAGTAATGATTTTAGAACAACCTTTTACTGAACAACAAATGATTTGCAACTTGGCACTCATTCAAGTCTAAAAGAAAAAAAAACTTTCTAACAACAAGATTCAAAATAACAGTAATCATGAAGTATGCTCATAAAATACTTGAAATTTATCTAGCATTTGTCAATAAGAAATGTAGTGAATTATAGTATAATAATTTTATCATCTTGTTTTGTTGGACAACGAACGCTCATTGTTTACATGAGAGACCTCGTAAAAGGGTGAATGGAAAGTGTCTATAGTAATTCTATCTTTATTCACGAAGAATGGCCGTGTCAGTAAGTTATTTATGATGATTTCTTCGTCAATGGAGTTATTTAAGTGTGTTTGTTATTGGTGATAAATGATATGAAGTTTAAGTTTTGATACAGGCGTTTGGTTTTACTGTTTTGCTTTATTATCATGTTATGATATTTTTATGCTTTATTTTTTTGCCATTTTCTTTTTTTTTGTGATGTTATGTCAAGCATATGTTACATTTACTGTATGATTGTATGTTATGTATGTTATTGTATTTTGATTATGACATAGCGTATTCTGGGGGTTGTCCGGTGTTTTTCATTGTATTTCGAAGAAGGAGAAAGGGAAAGACCTTAACAAGAGAATTAAGAAAGACAGAATTCCTATTTAGAAGCTACAAATTTCTTATATTTTAAGACTTTATAAGATGATACACATTTATTACAACTCGAATAGTTTGATGGACTGTTGGGATGGCATATTTAATTGCCTGTGAATGATTTTTTTTTTCCTTCTCACATTTTGTTAAGAATTTATTTTCTGTTTCTTCCAGAGAGCTTATTAGACCAGGTGTTTGCTAGTTATTGCAATATACTTTGTAATAGGTAGCTTTCACTGTGGAATTGAAACAATAGTTAATCCTATTTAGACATTTCATTTTCATGTTATATTTCTATTATGTGTTCACTGTAGTATTGTGTTGTGAAATATTTCTGCCCCAAAATGGCTCTACAAGCACTTAGTCACCAAGAAGCCAATTAGTAGACCTTGTAACCTCACTTGATTTCACCTTTCCTTGAGTTTGTGGGATTTTTTTTTTTTTTTTTTTTTTTTTTTTTTTTTTTTTTTGCTAATGCTATCAATTTCAATGTTCTTATTTTTATTA
>NC_051422.1:471578-476578 GCF_015228065.2 Penaeus monodon | reverse complement strand
TTGTTATCATCATTATCATCATCATCATCATCATTATCATTTTTAATATTATTATTGTTATTATTATGATTATTACTATTATCATTATCATTATTATTATTATTATCATCATTTTATTATTATTATTATTTTGTTATTATTATTATTTTGTTATTATTATTATTATTATTATTATTATTATTATTATTATTATTATTATTATTATTATTATTATTATTATTATTGTCTGTTTTATGCTATAGAAGTTAGTCTACAGTGTCTCTTTGTTTAGTGTGTGCCTGATATGTAAGATGCTGTTGAGTTTAATTGAAGAATTCTGTGATTTAAGTCAGCATCAGTTGCAACAAAGCATGGATATTGCTATGAATTTACACTCATTTGTAATTAATTAGAAATTACGAAAGGAAGCTTTACTTAATCTGATGCTGCTGGGGATGGCATGGCTGTACATGCCACGACCTCTATGAGTTTAGTTTATTAATTGTCTTTATAATTAGATGCATCTACAGGTACTAAGTCACCAATGAGCCAGTTATTAGTACAACCTGTCTCACCTGTTTGCCCTTTTCCTTGGTTTACAGAAATGTTTTCTTGCATCTTATGCTGTTGTTAGTTATGTCAGTGACATTACAATAATTATAATGTTGGTGATGATAATAATAGCATCAATATTGCTATTAAAATAAGTATATAAAAAAAATGAAAACTCAAGGAAAAGTGAAATCAGATGGGGTCACAAAGTCTTCTGATTGACTCCATTGAGCACTTGTGATGCCCTCAGTATGCAGAGACATTTCAGAAAAGAATAATGCATTGATCACTACAATATCCCATGGGGTTAAAAATGCTTTCTCCACCAGGAACCAGTGAGACCAATCCTCCAAGCAAGAACAGCAAAAAAAACAGTACAAGGAGAGGAGACACGGACTTCCCAGGGAAAGGAAGGCGAGGTGCCAAGAGGACCCAACGTCAAGTCTATCCTGCCCAAGGTCACTGCAGGAGATGCCCACACGCTCATCCTAGTGTCTGCACGGACACCAGACCTCCTGCCGTCAACATTCTCTGCAGGTGTGCCTTCGAAAATCACGTTGGGCATGAATTTATCCTCCCAGACTCAGACCAGCTCTCAGGAAGGAGGCCAGAAGGGAGGCAAGAAGAGGAAGGAAAGGAAAAAGAAACCAGGCCTGCCAACGCAGCAGCAAGAAAAGGCCATAACTAGCATAGGGAGAATTGCAGCCAGCTTGGAAGCTAAACACACTGCCAAGAGAGAAAGTCTGAGCAAAGTTGTTGAGAAGAAAGCAAGTACCAAGACTTTCCCCTCAAGCAGCATTGTAGCATCAAAGAGTTTTTTGATGCTGGACGATCTGAGGTCAAAAGGATGCAGCACAGCTCGTCCCGCAGCTGCATCAGAATATATAGTTTCCAGCCAACCAGACTTGTGCTTCCCAAAGCAGAATCGTGTGGACATCCCCCCGCCTCCCTACCCAAAGTCATCCAGAAGCCGAAGCATAGACTTAGTCCTCCAAGAAGTAGAGTCACGAGTGCAAGACTGGTGCTCAGAGCTAGACTCTCAGAATCCACCCCAGGGGATCACCAAGGGGCACGAGGCGGGCTTCCAAAACTCCTATACATCACAGTTCAATAACATGGATTCCTCTGCTTCAATGAAGGGCTCATGTGCATCACCATTATACTCCACTAACGCTAACAATGAACTTAAAAGTTGCCCTACACCAGTGTCTTCTCAGCTGTTCTCTAGTTCTTCCCCGAAAGCCAATCTTTGCTTTTCCCCTCCCACATCCCCTGTCTATGTTGCACCAGTCACTTCACAGCCAAAAGTGACATTCAGCATGATGCAGCATGAGTCATTGGCCAATCAGATGTCTCCAGCATACTCCTCACCAGTCAAGCCTCATCAGGCATCATCATCTTCAAGTCAAGTGGAGGATAGTAGAATCTCTGGCTCATGTCAGCCTCAGCCTCCTTCTTACTCTGCATCTTCTTGCGTTCCACGGCTGAATACTTCGCATTCCTTGTCTACAAGCATCTCTCAGATGAACACGTCTCTGAATCATTCCTCCTCTCACTACTCTGACATTTCATCGCCGCTTCCAGAAACTTCGTCTTCTTTGGGCATTCAGAAAGGGGTGCCATCATCAACAGCTTGTTTCGCTTTCCACTCAGCGTATGGAGACTTGTCACAGGCCAACGAGACAGGGCAAGAGTCCTCTCTACCTTCCATTACATCTTCAGCAGTGGGACCAGTCTGTAACCAGACACCAAATCAGAGTGTTTATTCATATTCATCAAAGTCTTCAACTGCTTTCCGGGAATCACCGCAGCCCTTTTCACAGGCCTTATCATCTCCTTTCTATGCTGATTCTCAGCAGGCTCTGCAGGCAGAACATTACATCCAGTCGCCACATCAAGCTTCATATCTTCAGTCACCACAACCAGAAACATTTAGTCATACTACTCATGCAGTAACTTATACTCAGTCTCCTTATACCCCACCCCCACACACAGCATTGTACAGTGAAACTCCACAGTCAAACATTTACAGTGAGCCTCCCCATTCAGTGGCATATGATCAGTCAAAGTTCTTTTTAAGGTCAGAAAATGATGATACTTTTGCACAGTCCCCCCAGCCTTTTACAAATAGCATAGCATCCCACCAGTCTCCCATCACTAATGGCCACCAATCGCCACAACCAGCTTCATTCGCTGCTGGACGCATTAATTCTTATTCTGAATCTCCACAGCCAACAGCATATTGCAATTCCCCTCAAAGCGCGCCAATTGCAGTACAAAGTTCTGCAGCCAACAGCCTAGGAAGCTCCATCCCACATGCTCCTCTCCTGCCCTCGTATTCCTTCTCAGAGCATACACCCTCAAATTATTTAACTTCATCCAGTCCTATCAGCTCTAGCATGTACAGCTCTCACCATACAAGCCTAACCCCAAACCCTCAGGTGTGTGAAGATACCAAGGGAATTCCATCATCTGTAGCATATACTAATGAAAGGGTCGATTGCACAGGTGTAGAGAGATCCCACAATCCTCCTTCGTACGAGGCACACTTCCAGAACAACACAGCCTATACCCGTCCAAATCAACCTGATGCCGAACTGTCGCAACAAATGGCAATGTCAGCATTAGACCCAGATCTTTCCAGTTATCCTATGGGTTGTCACAGCCCAAGATTCCTCGAGCAAGACCTGGCAGACATGCAGGTGGATCCAAGGTCATGTGTAAGGTCTCCTCCTGCATATCCTTCTTTGCCATCCTTGCCCCCACCTCCTCCTCCTCCAAGCTATACATCCAACCCACACATAATCCCTCCAGTGCACAGTTCCCCTTACCCTTCCACGTCATCTGTACAAGGTTCCCCCTACCCTGTCACATCCACACAAAACTCCCAGTACCCCATTGCATCAGGATTAAGCAATGCCATGAATGCATATAATGCTCTGGATTCAGCCAACACCTTCTTTCCTAATACTCCTCCTGTTGTACCACCATCTGCTGCCACCCACCCACCAATGGACAGCCAGCCATGCCTCACACAGACCAGTCACTCTGAGTCTGATAGCTTCTCAAATTGCTCCAATGCCTTATCTTCTTCTTCATTCCCAAGTGCCTTATACCTTCCGTCAGGAGATTCGTTGGAAGACTTTGAGGATCAGGAGTCTCTCTTAAAACCCCAGAGTCGGAACATCAGGCTAACTGACAACCAGCAAGCCATGCACAAGCAATACAGTCAGGAGTCTTCCAGTCTGGAGGCAAAGGGCAGCAAGAAGAGTGGAGCTCCAGGTGCCGAGTCCTCCCAGGTTCACAATATCATTGAGCGTGCAGAGAGGCTGTGGTTCATCCCCCACCAGGAACAGAATAGAGCCTACATCAAGAGGAAGGAGCTGGCCAAAGACTTCTTGAATTCCTCGGGTAAGAGTTGTTTTTTGGAAGCTCAAGTTTATAATGATTTTTGGCCTGTCATCCTCCTCTGTATTTCTTTACACATCATCTTTATAATGGATTTCTGCTTTTCCACATGTTTATTTTTGAAGACCCATAAAAAGTAAAATTCTGTACTTATTTTAGGCAATAATGGCTAACCAAGTAAAAGAAAAATAACAACAAAACAAATGTTTCTCTCTTCCTTCAGCAGCTGCTGTAACAAAGCAAATTGATTATACCTAATTCAATATAACAATAATACTCATCTCTCTACTTTGGCACACAGAGCTGCAGTCAAGACGTGATGCACTTTTGAAGGAGAAGTTCTGGATTGAAGAGGATGAACCCATCGCCCAGGAGATAGTCTTGTCCGCCACCTCCTCGGCCGCCTCTTCCGGCACAAACCCCAAGGACCCTAAGGACTCTAGAGACCTCAAGGATGGGAAGGACATCAGGGACGAGGCCACGGCATCCACCAGCACGAACGCCTTGATGCTCAGAGCAGGACATCAGCACGCTCAGGACAGCAAGGGCAAGAAGAAGCGCAACAGGGAGATGCTGTGCCAGGTGTGTGGGGGGGGGTGGCGCTGAATGCGTTCCAGGAAATTTTGAGGGACGTTTTTATTTTTTAGTTATCTGTTTTCAGTTTTTATGAATGATTTTAGTTATTTAGAATTATTATTATTATTATTATAATATTATTATGATCATGATTATAAATATGATTCATATTCTTATTATTGTTGCTTTTGTTGTTGTTTGTTATTATTATTATTATTATTATTATTTTTATTTTTATTATTATTATTATTATTTTTTTTTTTATTCATTTTGTGTGTGTGTGTGTGTGTGTTTGTGTGTGTATGCGCACGCACACACGCGTGCATTTGTCATCCCTTGACATGAATTTACACAGACCATCATATGAATTAAATAGAAGGACTTCAATGTATTTCTGATTAATGTTTAACCCTTTGCCGATGGGTGACTTCCCGATGCGCAATCCCTTTCTCCCGGGTTGTATTCATAGTGGCCCAGGCCCTGCT
>NC_051422.1:451578-466578 GCF_015228065.2 Penaeus monodon | reverse complement strand
ATATATAGGGAGCCACCAACCCTGAAAGAGGACGCGAGGCAGACTAGACTGTTTCACCTTCGCTGAACCCTGCTTCCATGTAATACTCACTTATGCACTTAGAAAACAGCAATACATCTGCCTTTGCAAGTCATATCTCGGTACTAACCACTTTCTTCAACTTGGAAAAGGCATATGACACATGGCGATACCACTTACTGAGCGAGTTATCACCTCATGGGTGTATTCATTAAATCTTTCCTTTCTAATCGTACCTTCCAAGTCAAATATGCCTCTTCAACTTCGTCATCTTTTCTTCACTATGTCTGCCCCACAAGGAAGTGTACTTAGCACCACATTATCCCTTCTAGCTTAAATGGCTTAATTTCGGTATTACCTCCAGGTGTCCGATCCTCCCTGTATGTAGATGCTTTTATCATCTATACATCAGGCCCTTCTGTACCTATTCTCTATCAACAAATCCAGTCTTCAGTATCTTCAATCTCTTACTGGGCACTGACTATGGCTTCCGCTTTTCCGCCTCCAAATCCTTCTCTATCCTTTTTTCTCTATCACGTATAGCTCCTCAACCTCCATTCTCTTTATATGACACCCCTCTCCACTTCCGCCCCTCAGGCAAATTCCTCGTAGGCATTTTTGGCTCCAAACTTTCCTGGCGAGACCACATACTCTACATGAAAGAGAAAACTCGCCGCCACCTCCGACTTCTACACATACTCTCTCATGTATCCTGGTGTTCAGACCGTTCAGATCTCCATCTCCATACTTCACTGATCCTCTCCACTCTTGACTATGGCTGTCATATCTATTCCTCTGTCTCTACCTCTCTTCTCACTCTCTTTGATACTATCCACTTCTGCTGTATACGCTTATCCTTAAGCGCCTTTCACTCCTCTCCGGTTGAGAGCCTATACCTCTCTGGAACTATGCACGTTTTCATGTAATTTTTCTCCCTAAAACCAAATGTGCCTCAGTCCCTTCTTCCTATCTTTACTTCCTACCTTCTCCTTTCCCTGTTCGGATGGATGCACTTCTCTCCCGTTCACCCTTTCCTCACCTCCGACTCCTACCTTTTTTCTACCCATAAATACCCACCTTGGCTTATACCTTCCTCTCGTATCTGCTCCTCTGTTTTCCCTGTTACACCAAAATCAGACACCCCCTCCTATCCGTCTTTACTCATTTTCTCAACCATGCCTCAACCCACTCCTCCAAAACTCACATTATACGGATGACTCCAAATCCCTCTCTGAAGCTTGGTTTTGTTGTAATCTTTCCTTCCTATACCTTCAACTCTCCACTCCCACTTGAATCCAGCGTCCTTACGTTTGTATGGGAGCCTCCTCGCATTAAAGGAGGATCCTTCACAATTTTCACTGGCTCGAAAAACTCATTATACAATCTCTCAGCCAGTCAACCCTCTTGTCCGCAATATTCAGGACCAACTATTCCACCTAGACACACAACACAAACTGCCAGTTTTGCTGGGTACCCAACTACATTGGGATCCCCTGCAATAAGGGGCGTCATTTCATGTTATGAGTTGGGGGGCTGACGGGTAAATTTGCCCTGAAAAAATAATTTTTGCCCTGCAAATCACAAAAAAGAAAATGCTCACTAGCTCTTTATAAGTAGCCCGGAATGGACCATCAGCCAGTATTACATATCGTATTATTGGTAGAAAATCATAAATTATAAATACCAGGAAATTTGCCCTGCAGAACTAGATTTTGCCCTGCAAAATGAGGCTTTTTTAAGAGTTGGGGGGTGAACCCCCCCCCATACCCTCCCTTAAGTGACGCCCCTGCCTGCAATGGACAGACAGATATACACACTCCGCCACTTTGTCCACATCCCATCAGCACATATACCAGCCTCTGGCTACTACCCTCACTTCAAAACCTTCCTCTTCACCCGTTGGCAGTCTTTCTGGTCTAGCCTTACCACTAATAAAATACGTAACGTAAAACCTGCCATCTCCCTTGGTCAGTCCCATTCCTGCCATCTTCCATTGGTCAGCTGGGAAACTGCTCTTGTTCGCTTACGCATTGGTCACATTCGACTCACACATTCCTATTTCATGTCACAATCTGATTCACCTCTATGCTCCTCATGCAATGTTCCTCCTTCAGTCCCACACATCCTACTCTCCTGTCCCCGCTTTACTGCAACCCGCACCTCAGCTTTTCCTCACTTATTCTCACTTCCTCGACGCCCCAACCCATTGACCACCCCCTCGGAATCCCCTACCTTTTTCTTAGACTTATTCTCCTTCCTCAGACGCATAAATATCCTCCATTTGATATAACTGTCCTACCTCCTTAACTCGTCTCCCTTCTACCAATTTTTTTTGACATCAGTCATGTCAAAGGAGGTTAGTTTTGTTTAATGTTGTTTACAAACAGAGGGTTTCATAAGAACTTAGTCAGAATGAAGGCAATTGCCAAGCATACTTGAACTGATTTGTTTACCCCATTCCTTTAAATATTTGAAAGGTTTCTATTTTTATTACTATTACTATTATTAATTATATTATTATAATATATTATCAGAAGTGTATTAATAAGGATGATAATAGTAATGGAAATATTATTTTCTCCAAAAGAAGGGGCAAACAGATAGCTTCAGGTGGGCCTAGTAATTGACTCTCTGGTGACTAAAGTGCTTGTGAAACCATCTGTGTGAATGACATTAATAAAACAAAATCATAGTATAGTATAAATTAGCTGGAGCCAATGGGTTGCTATTTATTTCATTTATTTACTGAAAATTTTCTGCCGTGCCAACATCTGAAGTCATTAGTGGTGTATTTGAATATAACAATAGGGTGGGGCTGTGGGGTGGAGCCCCCAGGTAAAAAGTTTTTTGATTAACAAAAATGTTTGTGAACATTTGTGGATTTCCAGAATGGTCAATGATCAAAACAAACACGTGTGCCAGACATCACAGATCACACAGCATTATGACAAAGTATTGTGGCAAAAAGGGTGAAAATGAGTTGATGACTAAAATATGTAGACAGATGAAGGGATGGAGATGAGAGGGAAAAGGAAAGGAGGAGGAGAACAGACTCTGCAAAACAAGTTGAGGGAGGATAAATAAAACAATCTTTATAAATCAATGTCTCTTATTTTTCCGTCTTCTAATTCTCCATCTCCCCAAATACCCAAAACCAATATCTTGGTGGGTTTCAGCAACATGACCCATTGCCAAGCTATACAATAAGTGGGACTGCTTTCACTCCATCTCCTAGTAACTCTATGAAGCATATATAAATGTGAAAAAGGAAACCGTCGCAGACACAGTTTTGCATGACAACACACGCCTGCATGACGACACACGACACGTACAAACAGACAGCTGTCTACTGCGTATTTCACCATCCCCACCGACATGCCCAGGCAAGAGGAATTGTGACATTCTATGGGGAGGGTCAGCATCACCAAACATGACAGACGTAGGAGCTTCTATACCATTTGCCATAATGGGGTTAGACTTTTTTTTTTTTTTTTTAAAGCCAAAGCAACAAGTGTTAGAGAGAGGTATAGAAACCCATTATTCATGTAGATTTACAACACGGCAATAAGAATAGCTGTGAAGTTTAGCTAAAACATTAGAATTCCTCTGAATGAATGTGCACCAAGTTAGAATACAATAAAGAAGGAAAAAATAAATTAACTAAAACATATAGAGCTGTGATGCCATGACAGGAACACTCCAGGTTGCACTGTGCATCCGCAAGCATTATCAAGACACATAGACAGCATTGTTGCGCAATCACTTTAATGCGCTCCGGAGAGGTGCATAGGTACCTAGGCAGTGACAAGGGGGTTCCTTAGGAGTGCACTGGGGGAATGCGAGACAGGATTTGAGAGTGACAGAAGGCAGTGCGTCAGGTATAGGACATTGTACAGGTTGAAGGTCACATCTCTGATTAAGGTAGTCGTGGAGTGGGTGTTGGTCTACAGTCACACACACAGTTTAAGGGAACTGAACTGATCTATAACAGGGTGTGACTGCGGTTATAGAGATTCAGTCTCTGGTGTACTGGTGTTTTCGGAAGTTAAAGGTATGGTAAGGATTCTTGATATCATTACACATGGGGTCGTGGATATTACTATGTCATTCTAGTGGTATTTTGGGTACTGTATGGGTAAAGGGTAGTGCCGTTTATAAGCTTAAAATCACAATTGGTAATCAAAAGCTCTAAGCTATGTTAGTCCTAGCACAGAAAGAGTATTCAAAAATGTTTTTCCTTCCCCTTGAAACTCTCTTAAGCTAAACATTCCACAAGGAAAAAACTGATCTTCTATCTGGAGTTCAAGGACTGTAATGATGTTAGGTTGGTAAAATTTCGCATCTTCCTCTGTTACACAAAGGACAATTTTTTTCCATGGTACAAATAAATGTTGCAAATAACATTAACTTTTGAATATCAAATAATGCACTATCCAGTATCTACCTCCCCACAGTAAGTGGTTTGACTTCCTCTACATGTAATATAAACCAAGTCTTTAGACTGATTTTAATACACTGAGACCATAACAAAAATTCTATACATTTTTGACCAAAAACTACAGTCATTAAAAATATAAATATATATCAAATGTGTATTTACAAAATAAAGAGTATATTGCCAGACAATCGGTATAATGCACTTGTCGAAAGTTTTTACGTCAATGGATAGCACTTTCTCCACTAACACAGGGACACCAAAAGCTAAATATATATATATATATCTTTTCTTGAAGAACATAAAACAGAAACAAAAGAAATAGATCTGACACAACTAAGGACCTCAACAACAGTTCCCCATCTCTCTCTTTTTCTCTAACTCTCTACAAGTCTCACCATTGTCCAAAATTTTATGTCCAAAATTGATGTAAAAAGAAGAAGCAGAAGCGGAAGAAGAAAAGAAGAAGAAGAAGAAGGAAAAAATGAAACAGAAAGAGCTAAAGGAGGTACACGTCACATGAACAATAAGGACAGTGAAGGAAAACACCAGTTAGTATTGTGAGCAGATCAAGAGCCAGTGCACAGCTGGATCATGCCATAATCCCCGCTGATGTTCCAGTCGCTCGCAACTGCAGCTGTTCTCTCTGCCACCCCTGGGGCCAGGCCTACCACAGGCCCTCCCTTGGCTGTTCTAAGGACTAGGATCGGGGCTGGGGAGAAACCACGAAGGGCACGCTGGAAGCTTGAGTTCGTTGGCCAGTCCAGGTCCCCCGTGAGCTTGCGATAATTGAGATCCCCCTGAGAAGAAAGGAAGAGTCAGTATTCTTTTGTGCTCAAATATTTCATGTGTTGCAGGGACTCTAGCCACCTTCTCATGATGAAAGCTACCTGTGAAATATTCTTTACTGTGACTAATTAACTGATCCTATCAACACAATATCTCCCTTTTCCTAGTAATTTCTCAGTATTACTGAATTATGCACTGAATAATCTATACAATAAATACAATAATACTACTCTACAGAGATTATACTCAACTACACAGTTAACCCAATCACCCCGGATTTATGTTCTGTCCCTTGTAGGTTTTTGTGAATTTTGTTACATACAGATGGCTCCACATGTGCTCAGCCTCCAAGGAGTCTATCGTAGGCCCTACTGACTGATCTTGATTTCCCCATTCCTTGAATTGGCGGGAAAATGCGTTTTTCCTTTTAATACAATTGATATCAATACTGTTATTATTGTTATTGATGTTATGATTATTAAAGTATTATTGAAATCTTGTTAACATTTAAGACAATGAAATAATGCAAAAGATCCTTTCCAAAAGTCAAGGAAAAGGGTAAACAGGTGCGAAAGGTAGGACTAATAAGTGACCCCTTGATGACTAAGCACTTGTAGAGCCATCTATGTGTGAATACAATAAATAAACCTGTGTTACAGTGGGCATGGCATGTATTCTTGCCAAACGTGGCGATTGGGTTAAGTGAACGGCTAGAGTAAATACAGTAATAGGCAAATTGCTAACATCTTAACCCATTGTCACCAGGTAGACGTCCTGTCCACTGTAGTTTTGCCTTGTGAATTTTGTTTGCACACAGAGGCTTCCACAAGTGCTCAATCACCTAATTTCCCTTTTCCTCAAGTTTTCAGGAAGTGCCATTAATATCCATGTTGTTGTCATTCTTATTGACACTATGATTATTGTAATGGTATTAACAATAGCTACTAATAGCAATAAAAAAATAAGAAAAAATCTTTTCAAATATCATGGAAAAGGGTAACCCGGAGAGACAGGTACTAACTGACTCCTTGGTGAAAAATCTTTTGTGGAGCCATCTATGTGTAAACAAATTCAGTAAACTAAATTCAAAATGGACATGTATGACCAGTCGGGGGCCTTCTTGTACGCTCGAGGGAGGAAGGCAAGGAGGATCAGGAAGTGAAAGAGGGGGGGGAGAGAGGAATACATATATCATCAGAGAACAGAGAGAAACAAAAGGAGAATGAGTAATAAGGTACAGATATAATAGTGATCACTGTTATGATTGCATAAAAAGAATATCATTAATGCTAAGTCACAAGAAATGCTACTGAAAATCATAAACAATATATCAATCAAGCATGCATATTACCATTGAAAATGCATAGCTTAGAGTAAAATGCTTTCTTCGTTCACACATAGCGACTTTTATGTAGTTTAGTCTTATCAGTTGTTGCACTAAAAAAAAAAAAAAAAAAAAAAAGGGAATTCCATAGTTATTGACAGACTGGTAAATAGCCAGTGTGGGCAGTTATATAGCCCCCACCCCACCCTAAAACAGACATGTTATTAAATCTTTGAAAGGCTCTATATGGGATAATAAGCTTAATAACTTCACCCCTACAATCTGGATGATGTGACTGTCATGTCATAAAAAAAAATTGACATGACATAAATGTTTATCAAGGAAAAACTTGGTTCTGGGTTGGGGTGACACGAATTTACTGTTATAAGCATTTCAGCAGAGGACTGGGATGACAGGAAAGACTCGGCATGAGTGCACAAACCTCTTGGAGGGTGATTAGACTCGCTTGGCATTTAGGAAGGGAACTTTGCATAAACGAGTGTAGAATCTAATGTCCGTGAATCATGACTTGAGGAGCAATGATTCAAGGCAGGATGCTATTTCTATGCTCAGGATCCTATTCCTGGCCATTATATCACAGAAAATTGAAAATTACAAAAGACACAAATAACAAAATGTTACTTATTGTTATTATTCTTGCACAGAGTCATGGACTAACTAGAGAGATGATATAGAAGTCTGTGCAAGGAAAACAGTCTATTACCATCTGGAAAAAGCAGATCAAATGACAAATATGGACATTGGAAAATGGCAAAAGAGCTAAAAATGTTTATGCATAAAAAGAGAAAATAACATTGCAAAGGTGAGGCACAGAGTCTTATCACTGCACATAAATGTTCCTGGTCTGCAAGCTGTGGCTGATCAAGTAAGCCTAATGCCAGTATTTTGGGCCATCAGTGAAGCATACAGATCCAATAGGCTCCAATATTATTTTTTATGACATAATACTGACAATATTCTTTCTGTCTAATCATAATGATGATCACTATTTCATCTTTCAACTCATTATCCTTTCCCTTCCCTCTTCCTTCACCTGCTCCCTTATTCTGCTTCCTACATTCTCTCTGCCCCTTCCCTTTCCTCCTCCTCTTCCCCACTTCCTCTCTCCCCCCATCCACTGTACCTAATCCCACCCATTTCCTGTATGGCCCTTAAACATTAAGTCAAATGCCCTTCACCACAAGTCGCATTGTTTACGTCTCGAAAGTCTGATAGTTGAATGTTCATTCGTCTTTTCACGCTCACAATGGAAACTAATATCTGAATGGCATTACCAGTGTTGTTGGCATTCTGCATATAATTCCTCAACCATATATCCCTGTCTAACAACAAGATATTGCTATTTCCTTATAAGTGTTGCATATGTAAGAATTTCAATATGAATTTAGTCACTATACATTAATATGTATTTAGAATGATAAAACCTAGAGAGTATTAGCCCATCACAGGTTTTAACTGGCTGCCAAACAATGTTACCAGGGAAAATTTGGTGAAGAGCATTAGACGTGCATGGTTGGAAGTGCCGCTGCCTACACGTGCCGTTCCGCCATCAATGGCTTAAATTTCAAGAAAGAAGATACTTCATAAAGTCCTTTGATGAGAAGGACCACAGTATGTTATAAATAATAAAACACTAAAACTAACAACAGGCTTAATTTTTGCTTGTGGACAATCTTATTGCCTTTACAAGCATATGAAAGCTACAATGAAAAGAAAAGAAGATCTCAAAGATGAGAGAATTTTTATGGCAATTTTTTTTTTTTTTTTTTTTTTTTGTAAATAATTTATTGATGGGGGGGGGGGGGGGTTAAACCTTTCTTATGGTATCTAATTTCCTTTAGCAGGTCCTAATATCTTCACAGGCAGTATTCTATATACATAAATAATCAAAAACATTCTGACCTCAATTTTTCACTCCCTTGACCTAAAACTCTCATTCCCCCCCCCTTCCCACTGACCTCATACCTTAAATATAATTAAGGACGCTTTGCAGAGCTCTGAATAGAGCCGTGGATCGACATCATTCATGGAGGCAAAGTCGTGATGTTGCGTCCAGAACTTGTTCTCACTAATTTTCCACTGGCCAGAGGATAGGTAATTTGCCCACTTGTTGGCCATCTCGGCATTGGCATCTCCAAACTCTCTGCCACAGGAAAATAAGAAACAGAATAAACAAACGAGTTAAGAAAACCAGAAAAATATGGAGAATTACTGATTTTTTCTTTATTTATCTCAAAATTCATAAACAAGTAGGGGAAAAAAAAAATAAATAAATAAAAAATAAATAAAAAAATAAATTAAAGAACAATCAGAGTGCATCTCCTTTGCCTCCATACCTAAGTTTCTCGATTGTCCACAGTAGGTCCGAGTGCAAGGTGTCCGACACAAACCACGGCCGCGTCTTGGTGTGTATGGTGACGGACGTGGCCAGTGCCGACTCCATCAGGAACGTCAGGAAACACAGGTCACTCACCAGCTCAAACCCTGCATTGTCTAACACTAAAACTGGAGGGGAAGAAGTAGGCCATTAGTGACAATCTTTTTCAAGAAAGCCCTATTTAAAAATAAACTAATAAATAAAATAATCACAATAATAAAAAAAGTCACTGAAACAAACAAACAAACAAAAAAAAAAGGTCACACAAACACAATTCAATTGCTCAAATCAACTGACCTCAACACTAACTCATAACAACTATACTCTAATTAATTTGCATCAGCTGAAAATGCCTTCTCTACAGGCTACCAATAAACAATTATTCCAAAAAAAGGAGAGCAATAGACATTCACACAAGGAAAATAGCAGCAAATTCTGGGATGAATTTATGCATCACCAAAACAAAACTTATTCCAACAATCTGCTTCACTACTGTAATTATGTGCAGATTCAAGTATATATTAACCCAATGAACCCAGAATCCAGAACCCAATGAACCCAGAATCCAGAACCCAATGAACCCAGAATCCAGTACCCAATGAACCCAGAATCCAGAACCCAATGAACCCAGAATCCAGAACCCAATGAACCCAGAATCCAGAACCCAATGAACCCAGAATCCAGAACCCAATGAACCCAAAAATACATGCAGTGTCCACTGTAATTTTAGTCTATTGACTATGTTTCCCCAGAGTCGGCTCCACATGTGCCTAGTCAGCAAGGAGTCAATTATCAGGCCTCCCCATTTCCTCTGTTTACCCTTTCCGTTGATTTTCTGAAAGATTCTCTTTTATTTCTTATATTAATAATATCATAATAATAATATTTATATCCATTATAATAATAACAGTATTTCCATTCACAGCATCAGAAATAAAAAAAATTCCCGCATATCAAAGTATTAGGGAAATAAAGCGAGGTTGCTAGCATCTATTATGTAATTGACTCCTTGGTGGCTGAGCTTGTGGAGTAAACTGTGTGCAATAAAATTTAGCAAACATAAAACTGCAAAAAATGAGTTAACACTGCATGAATGCCATTCAGTAAAATCTCCAAGTAAGCAGATATATAGCAACATTTGAGTGGTACATCTGGCCCACACTGCAAACATACTCCATCTTTTCAGACTTAGAACTGCCATGATACACTCACCTAGGGACAGTTAACTAGGCAAATATATGTCCAGTATTCTTAATCACTATTATGACTAGCATTCTAACATCTCCAAAGTCCACTTTGCCATTTCGTCTGTGAATATTACCTAACAAAACCCTTACTAATGCACAATATAATTTAAAATTATACTCGAAGATTAACATTTGTATAACAACCTGAATGTGTAGTTACCACGATCCACAAAAGGATTTCAGGAAAAAAAAGAAAAAAGGAAAAAAAAGAAGAAAAACAGCAGTAGCAGAATAGCTGAATGCCCACCTAGATCTCTCTGGTCCTCAGGAAGTGACACTAAGAGCTGCCACAGCAAGTCAGCATTGTTGTCGAGGATCTGTGGCCGCAATTTGTCTAGTGAACTGAAGATGTCAGACTCTTGCGCTCTGTCCGCACCACCAGATATACTAAGGTCGCACCTGTTACCCCATAGACAGACCTTGCAGGAGAAATATCAATGTCAGTGACAGATGTTATTAACAATTTAGGACAAAGTATTTCACAAAAACATTAAATACTTAACCAAGGAAGCAGCCATTCCCTGTCCTTACAACTAATAAGGTGAATGTCCCAATAAGTTCAGAGTAAATGTATTTTTAGCAGTGGTTCTTACCCTAGGGGGTATGCCCTGCCAAGGGGGGTGTTAGTAATTTCCAAGTGGGGGAAGCCCTTGGGAAAGAGAAGGAATTTCTCTAATCATATTTGTTATTCTTTTAATGAGAGCATGGTCAAATAATGGAGAAGTTTAACAATAATGTGACTAATTCATACCCTATAAAAAGAGGGAATTTTATTCATAGATGCAAGGGGGTGTGGACAGGACAAATTCCTAAAAGGGGTGTAGTAGTCAACGGGTTAAGAACCACTGGTGTAGAGGGAGAGTGCCTAGAGATGGGAAAGCATAGGTTATCACATGAGTAGACCTGGGTAAGTCGGGTATGAGGGTACTGGTAGCAGTCGTGGTGGTTGTGAGTGTGTATTATTCTCAGATTCTACATATAAATTAGGGAATAAATGTGTACATCATCTTGTTTCTAGTAGAAATTTTATTCAACATTTTCATATTATTCTGTTTTGATTACTTTACACTTTTATTATAAAATTTACTCTTACTCCCCTTGGATGATGATAGATTTTGCCAAGTGATTTTTTTTCTAGGAAATGAGCACATGTTTACCTCCATCTCAAAGCATACTTATTATTCTTGAAAAAGTCATATGCTGGCTGCTTTTTGTAAATAAGACTTGATGAGAATAAATGAACCTATAATTATGGAGTTAATGATGAATTCATAAAATACAGACTATTACTCAGATTTCTGACTATGTGTATCTCTGGCAGAATATATACAAATTATAATAAAATATTTGTTAGACAAGAAGGATGACAGTCATCTTTATCTCATTGAACTTAAGCATCGAGCTGCACTTTCCGGCAAAGATTTTGGACAGAGCCCAGGCATCAAGGCTGTTTCATCACTTTGTGTGGCTTCAATCACATTCCTCAAGGCATACTAAAGAGTAATGAAAAGTTACACGTCGTTCATATTCAAGCAGAGATACAGCTTTCCAAAGTGATGTGATAACTCCTTTGCTCTTTCACATTTCTGTAAATAAGGCACCCAGAACTGCATAATGACTGAATTTACCAAACTGGTACGGTGCGATCTCACACACAGCCACTCAAGTGTAGCAATCCCATACCTTGGCCGAAACTGTGGTTGACACCCCGAGTGTAAAGGGTTCATGGCTACCTACATTTATATTTACATTTCTCAGCAACTGAAAGTCATTAATCAAATATCAACAAGTATCTACCACTAATAAGAGCCTTAGAAATGATATAAAACAGTTGTTACAAGACCTGTACTTCATTCCAGACATTCCAGAACTGGAAAGGCTATCAAAACATGTGCATCAACTGTACAGGGGATTATTTTCATGAAAAAAGGCTTATGAACTGTGTAATAAAGTTGTTGTTTTTATGTTCATTATTTCTCTACAATTTTTATTAACATGTTATCTATAACCCAATAAAAAAAAAATTCTCATATATACACAATACCTAAAAATAATAACAATTCTACTCTTTCTATAAACATTTTCTTTCTCGTCTTTCGTTTTCTATCTAGGGACAAGGCCCTTACCTCCAAAAGCTGAATGACATACTGCTTAAGTAACTGTTGCGTAAAATTACTGACGGAGTTGCACGCTGTCATGACTCGCTTACTCAGACAGTCCACAGCCCCTTTAGAGTCGACGAGAGCCTTCTGCTTCTGCACTAGGAATGGGTCGAATCCCCTCAGCGGATCACTGCCAAGGGGAGAGTCAGACTGGTGTAATTTATGTGGGCTGCGACCATAATTATGCATAATGGATACAATATTAATCAAGTGCCTTTCTCAATTCTAGTTGAGAACAATATAGAAGACTCTTTATTTCCCAGAATTACATATTCTAAACATCATATCTAACATATTACCATCACAAAGATGCACCTGAAAGAGTTATACAGACACTAGGAATATATATAACATGAATATCAAAAATGGGAAAATCAACTTTTTTCTTCTTTTTAAAATTTTTCACTTTAACCTTTAAAAGAACATGTCCTTTCCATATATCTATCTCAGCAAGGGTAAACAACCTCCATGGTAAACAATTCGTAAGCAATACCCACCACAAATAAAAGGCCTCGTGAATTCTGGCATACATGTAGCACTCTGCGTAGAGCCAGGGTGCAGTAAACCACTTGGGTTGCTCCTCGTTCTCAATGGTGAACTTCTCCAGCTCCCGGTTGTATTCATCAGAATCATCTGGCGAGAATGTTTAGGGGTTTTAACCATAGTAACCACAATCCAGCTTTTAAAAACACTATCTCATTGCAAGACATTCATGCATGGCATGTCTTCTAAAAACCTTTCCATGATTATTGTCACATACTTTAATTAATGAAACAAGGCACTAAGACTACAATGGGATAATGAGTCTGTAGGATCAATGGTTACCATCAACAGAAAAAACAAGTTAAAAATCCCAAATATATAAGGCCCTTGGGTGCACAGGGCTTCCTTCCTGCTAACCCAACCCATACCTGGTAATGATGTATGAAATCTTAAACTGTATTTCTTTAACCTCTTCTTTTTCAAAGGCAATGTGTCTAGTCTGTCTTAACTACACCAGTACTGTAGTCTTATGGTCAAGTTCTGCTGTCACTTGTTCCCACATGAGACTATACAATTCAATTTCCCAATTCTACACCTCAAGAGCATGTAACTCAGAAGACACCCCCAAGATAGCCTTTGTCAACTTGCAAACTAGTCTTCATCCAAAATCTTCACATAACAAGACACCCACAGCTAAATGAATATTATTCAGGATCATAAAAAGGGCATCTTGAATACCATGGGGAGATGCTGAGGGATCCGCCTGCAATATCCTGAAGGGCTTGTTGGTCTGCATTTCATTCTTGAGTTGTGAGAGTCTCCCAATAACCTCCTTGCATCCTTCCTGAGCTGCCTGGAAAGATATGGGGAAGTTAAAGCTGTGACTTCATACCACAGAGGGGATAAATTTCACTGCATTGATCAAAAACACTCTCCAAGCAGCCAACCAAACAAATTGCTAATGTATTTGTCACTTATCAGCTTTAATCTCATATCTTCTCTAAATGGTCTTACCTCTCCATACTGCTTTCCTATGGACACTTTCTCACGGCAGAGAAAATCAATGACTTTGGTGAGGATGACTGGCAGACGGTCCTTTATGGTCAGGTAGGCAAAGCTTCTGCAGAACAAGGTAAGAGATGTCGTTTATAGCTATGCCAAGGCGCTCTATGACACTACCCAGAAAATTAGAGGGATTGAAGCAAATTACAGCATGTCTCTTCACTCCCACAAAGGCAAGTATAGCAATGAGGCAAGAATGCTAGTCCAATACTATGATGCAACTTCAGTTCTATAACCATTCTCTACTCTTAGACTGGCTGTCCACTTGTGTTCCTGTCGGGGGTTTTGATGTACTTCTATCAAGGGTGGTAAAAAAAGGTTTAAACCATGTTATTCTTAGTCTAAAATAATGAATTTTTTTCTTTTCCTCTCCCTCTTCCTCTTTTTCTTCTTCCTTCATCCATCTCTCTGCATGAGTTTGTTGTGCAATAACAAAATGGGAAGAAGGAGAGGACTAAAGAGAAAGACAAAGACAAAGACAAAGACAAAGACAAAGAGATAGAGAGAGAGAGAGAGAGAGAGAGAGAGAGGAAGAGAGAGAGAGAGAGAGAGAGAGAGAGAGAGAGAGAGAGAGAGAGAGGAGAGAGAGAGAGAGAGAGAGAGAGCAGAGAGAGAGAGAGAGAGAGAGAGAGAGAGAGAGAGAGAGAGAGAGAGAGAGAGAGAGAGAGAGAAGAGAGAGAGAGAGAGGAAGAGAGAGAGAGAGAGAGAAGAGATAGAGAGAGAGGAGAGAGAGAGAGAGAGAGAAGGAGAGAGAGAGAGAGAAGAGGAGAGAGAGAGAGAGAGGAGAGAGAGAGAGAGAGAGAGAGGAAGAGAGAGAGAGAGAGAGAGAGAGAGAGAGAGAGAGAGAGAGAGAAAGACAGAAGAGAGAAGGAGAGAGAAGAGAGAGAAAAGAGAGAGAGAGAAGACAAGACGAGAGAGAGACGAGAGAGAGAAGAGAGAGACAGAAGAAGAAGAAGAGAGAGAGCAGAAGAGAGAAAGACAGGAGAGAGAGACAGAGAGAGAGAGACGAGAGAGAAGACAGACAGAGAGAGGAGAAGAGAAGAGAGAGAGAGAAGAGAGAGAGAGAGAGAAAGAGATAGAGA
>NC_051422.1:445575-451478 GCF_015228065.2 Penaeus monodon | reverse complement strand
CTCTCTCTCTCTCTCTCTCTCTCTCTCTCTCTTCTCTCTCTCTCTCTCTCTCTCTCACTGTCTCTCCCTCTCTCTCTCTCTTTGTCTCTCCCTCCCTCGCTCTGCCTCTCCTTCCCTCTCTCTCTCTCTGTCTCTTCCTCCCTCTTTCTCTCTCTCTCTCTCTTTCTTCTCCCTCTCTCTCTCTGTCTCTCCCTCTCTCTCTCTCTCTCTCTCTCTCTCTCTCTCTCTCCCTCCCTCTCTCTCTCTCTCTCTTTCTCCCTCTCTCTCTCTCTTTCTCCCTCTCTCTCTCTCTTTCTCCCTCTCTCTCTCTTTCTCCTCTCTCTCTCTTTCTGCCTCTCCCTCTCTCTCTTTCTGCCTCTCCCTCTCTCTCTCTTTCTGCCTCTCCCTCTCTCTCTCTTTCTGCCTCTCCCTCTCTCTCTCTCTTTCTGCCTCTCCCTCTCTCTCTCTTTCTGCCTCTCCCTCTCTCTCTCTCTCTTTCTGCCTCTCCCTCTCTCTCTCTCTCTGCCTCTCCCTCTCTCTCTCTCTCTGCCTCTCCCTCTCTCTCTTCTCTGCCTCTCCCTCTCTCTCTCTCTCTCTGTCCTTCCCTACCTCTGTCTCTCTCTTTCTTTCTCCCCACCCCCCCTCTCTCTCTCTCTCTCTCTCTTCCCCCCTCACCCTCTCTCTTTCTCTCTCTCCCTTTTGCCCTCTCTCTCTCCCTCTCTATCTCTCTCCCCTCATATGAGGTCAGAAGGTATAGGGTGTTAAAATCACTAACATTTATTTTTGCCATTGTAAGCATATCATGTGATCTCAAAGCACAATAGAAAACAGCCAGATGCCTTTTACAACACTACAAATACAACCTTGATGAAAAAGTGCAAAAAATCACATTGGGTGTCCTAGCATAGCCTACGATTCCTAACTGGTGGCCTGAAGAAAGCGACAGTAACTTGAAAAATAGCTTGATGAGATCTACAGGCTAACACTATTAACATAGCCTTAGGTCTCTAAACAGGTTCAAGGGAAAGTTGCAAAGAATAAGTTGCAGATACTTAGATAGCCTGAAGGAGAAGCAACAGTAAATATAATAACGAGGTGACGTCTCTATGATTGCTACTATAACCTTGAATCTCAGTTTCATAGCCTTGAGAAAAAACAGGCAAAAAAAACACTAGCTGGGACCTGGCCCTTGCTTACACTGCCTAAAGTTTAATCTACTAGCTTCCGGGAGAACTAAGGAATGCAGTAAATTTATGTTTGAAGCACAACTAGCATTATGGGCAGTGGGAAATGGAATTCTAAGATAGCTTGTTTGACAAAAAATACGAAAATGTGGAAGAAAAAGATTAAAAAAAGAAAAAAAAAGAGGTGTTTATTAATAGCAGAGAAACAGATGTCAGAAACAGGTGATAGAAGTAACAGCAAAGATGACAAAATTATGAGAAAGAACAATTTCTGGAGAGGTGATAACTGAATCAAAATAAGACAAAGCACATAAATTTTATAAAAAGTATTATATTATCAAAATAACCCGGCAGTAACACAAAAAAGAAGATAATTAAAGAAAATAAGTAGAAGTACAATGGATAGAGAGAAGAACTAGATAAGAGCAAAGAAATAGAGGAGTGAAAAGGAAGGATGAGGAGATGAAAGTCGATAAGAGGTGAATAAAAGGAAAGAAAAGTATACGTGAGGCGAGAGAGAGAAGGGGAGAGAAATAGTCTATATACAGGGCCAGAGAAAATGAGAGAAGTAGAGGAAAATAGTACTTGTGAGGAGGAGAAAGAGAGGAAGGGAGGAAAAAGGAGCAAGAAATGAGAATAAAAACATAAGGCTGAAGAGATAAAATGGGAGGCATGAGATGAGAGGAGATGCTTGAGAGAGACAAGAAAGATGAGAAAGAGAAAAAAACGTATGAAAAAAACATGGGAACAAAGGCAGAGAAAACAGAGATAGAGGAAATGGGAGAGAAAGAAGAAAAGAGGAGGGAAATGAAAGAGATAAGAGAGGGTGAGGAGAGGAGAGAGAAAAGAGGAGGAAGAACGAATGGTTAAAGAAAATAAAAGAGAGAATAGGGAGGAGAGAGAGAGAAGAGAAAAAAGAGAGGAGAGAAGAGAAGGAAGAGGAGACTGAAGGGAGTTGAGAGAAAGGAGTGAAAAGAGAAACTATGGGGGGAGGAGAGAGAAATAAGAAGAGACAGGAAAGGAGAGGAGAGTGGATGAAGGAGAGAAGAGAGAAGAGAAGAAAGAAGAGGGGAGGAAGCAGAAAGGAAAAAGGAGAGCAAAGAAAAAAGAGGAGAGTAGGGGGAATAGAAAAGAAAGTGATGGGAAGAGATGAGAGAATGAAAAAAGAGAAAATAAGGAGATAACTGATACAAGGAATAAATGAATAAAGAGTTCCAAGCCACAGGCAGACTGACACAGGCTGACTAATTTGCATACAGACTGAGATGACTCACAACTTGACAACACTAACAAAAACTGACTTGTATGAGGGGAGTAACAAGTCATAACCTCAGTGAATAACTGATTACAATCTGAATGCATTAAGATGTAGATAATAATGACTGATTGCAGTATATAAAAGAATATGTAAATAATTCACTATTTGTTAGAACACTCTTAGAATCAAAGACATCTGCAACCTTTGAAGCAACATGTCTAAGATGACATATGTTCTTAGTTTTTACTGTTTTTGATCTAATATCTTTGTCAACTTTGGTATACCTATAATAACTAATATATTACTGATAAAAAAATAAATGGAACTGCAGTTTAACCCTTTCCCGACAGGTAGTATTCATAGTGGCCCGGGCCACTATGAATGCGCGACTGCTCATGCCAAACACCAGCATCCCTTGCCATTTCTTTGTAATACTACGAGCATATATTGTATTTTCAGTTATCATTATTTTCTAAAGTCTCTATTTGCCATATTTCCTGATAAATCAAGACTGAATAATATTTTTGTTGTTGTATAGACTCCATAGTTGATCATTATTTGCTCTATAGTCTGAATAAAATAAGCGAGTGTGTGGTATCATGGAGTTGAAATCGTAAGTTTGTTATATATGTATGTATATTTTTTTTGTATAGTAAAAATGAGAAAGTGTTAAAAATGACTTCATCACATTTTCAGTGGCAGAAAATTAATATTTTGCTGTGATTGTAACAAAAAAAAAACTCATGGTATCTCCATACATACACCATGACATGTACGTACATGCCCCTGGCAGATAGTCCAGCCATGCCATAGCGTGTACGTACATGCCACCCGTCGGCAAAGGGTTAAACAAGTAGTAACAGAAATATATTCCAGTTTCTGAGGATAAATAACAGAATCATTGTTTTTTTGGGGGAAATACTCAAACTGGGACCACACAGCAGGTAGATCCCATGTGGAACACGCAGAATTATACAATTGTTATGACAATCAACAAGAAATGAAGGTAAGCCCACAATTGTTCCTCGACGAAATGCCTGCCTTGGCCATATCAGTCACCTTATCTCTGCACCTACAGCGCCCTGGCAAAGGCCAACCTTATCCATTTCCAGAGAGATATCCTGACACGACGGAGGAGCACGTTGTTCACGTCACTTTCTTTCTTATCGGATGTGGACGTGTATTCGAGCTCAATCTCACTAAAACTACATGTGCTGGAGATCGGTTGGCCTTTGCCAGGGTACCGAAAGCATGGAGAGAGAAGCAAATGCAGGAATTTTCCTCGGGTAAAAAAAATGTGGTAATTGACAAATTCCTTCCCTATGAGAAAGACAAAACCACAAGATCCCCCCCCCCACCCCCCCCAAAAAAAAAAGTGAACTTGTGACAACCACATAAACTGAAACCCCACAAAACCCGAAGAAAATCATCCCAAAGAACACCGCAGAAAGTCCCAAAATTCACAATATCAGGGACAAAACGGAGAAAATTTTTAAATAAATAAAAATAAAAAGGCGAAAATCCTGCCGAGAGCAAGAAGCCCAAAAGCTTTCTAAATTTCCCATCCCAATCCTTCAATTACTCTCTAACTAGGACATATCTACTACCAGAAGAGACACGTTTGCTCACCCAACACGCCGTCCTGACAGAGGCTGTGGATCTGCCATTATAAGTCTACTTTTCTACTTTCAAAATCTACTTTAAAAAATTTCCTTTCAATTTGGCAGACGGTCGTGTTTACATCTGCCACTGTTGCCAGGCAGAGTCCGGCGAGAGACCTTCGGGGAGTCGGATGTCAGGTGGTTCCGTTTTTTATATTCTGTGGTTCATTACGATTCTATTGTCTCTTGGAAAAGTTGTTTAATTGTTATTTCGTTGCTGATATGGTTTCCTTCTTTTTTGTGGGGGGAGGGTAGGTTTTTGGGTTTTCTATCCGATGTATTTAGGTGATTTTTGTAAGGTATGGTCGCTGGTTGGGTTTGGCAACAGTGTCGATTTCGTGACGTTCGATCTTGCATTTTTGATTTTTTAAGATTTAATTTTTTTTCTCTCTCTCTCTCTTTTTTATTCTTCGTTTTCTTGATTGTCGATATGAAGTAGCGCTATGTTAATATATACTATGTAATTAATATATATACTCCATATTATTAATATGTATGTTTGCGCGCGTATATGCACGCGCGCGCGCACACACACACACACACACACACACACACACACACACACACACACACACACACACACACACACACACACACACACACACACACACACACACACACACACACACACACACACACACACACACACACACACACACACACACACACACACACACACACACACACAATAGATACATATATTCATACAATCAAGACGGAAACAGAGAAGAGAAAAGAAAAAAATGGTTGAGATCTGGATTATAATATATAATATGTAATATTATATATTATATCAATAAAATGTAATATATAATATATAATTAATATCATATAATCATGGCTATTATAGTCTGCTACACTATGGAATGTACTAATGCTTTAATTAATATATTAAATATTATAGCAATGTTACAAAAATGTTAAGTAAGAATCAATGTACAAAAGAGAAAAAATATTGCCGTATTTGTCCATATCTGCTGAATACAAAAAAAAAAAAAAAAAAAAAAAAAACATTTAATTGAATAGATTAAAAACGTTGTAACTAATGTATCAAAGTGATAACCAGATAACAGAACATTTGACTTAGATATATTATATGGTACATAAATCTGTATGAAAAAACAAACAAACTGCTATTTCTATACATAGCTTATTGTTCAAACCGTGTCCTCATTCATATTTAATAAATTAGAAGACTTTACATCTTAAATCAACATTATATTTGAGGAATTCTTATTTTTGATCAAATTAAACTTAAATGGTATACGTTAGTTTTCTAAGTAATAATACAACTGACATTTTTGCCACCACTAGACTGAATAATTAATATTGTTTCCTTAGGATGTGTGATAATGATATAATTCAACATGATCAGAGACTTTCATTGACATCATTATCATTATCATTATCATTACTACTATTTCACTGACGTTATTATATTAAACTTAGAGCAAGGGGGGGCGGGGTTTCGGGGTACTTTCCTAGGACTACTGAACAATATGTAAATGATGAATCAAACTGAAAACTTATCTAACTACAGTACCTATATATAACTATCTCTCACGTAGCAACAAACTGAAATTTTCTCATAAAAGTGTTCTCGTCCTGTAGCCATCGCCACCGTCACACTAATCACATCCCGTGCGATATTTGAGTATGAAAAGACGAGACGCTGAACATTATTGCATATTGATCGGGGGTCACAGGATGAAAAAATGCTGGGAACCATTGACTTCATACAAAATGGAAAAAAAAAAAAAGTTTCAACAGGGTCCAAAAATGTACGCGTAAAGGGCAAACATGTATCAGAGTATATCCGAG
>NC_051422.1:433075-438075 GCF_015228065.2 Penaeus monodon | reverse complement strand
CCTCTATCTCGAGTTGCTATTGGTGGATCTCCGGAAAATGCCCATTCTGATTGGCTCCCGGGCATCCCTGGGCACCGCGCGTGAGGGGGAGTCATACACTTGTCGTGTTGAGATCACCGACTCATCGGCCGACCGCACTTGTAGCTTTCCACGCGCCGAGAGAGGCTGTAGTTGTGACGTCCCCTCTCGCGCTCCCGTCGTCATCCCTCTCGACCATGAAGGCCCAGGCTGGCGAATCCGCAATGAGCTCCCTCCCCCCCATCAGGAGCGGCAAGGTCTCCAAGGCCCGCGAGGACGACCCGGAGGTCACCTTCTACCTGGACAAGCTGCGGCACCTCCTGCCGGCGGCCAACACCAGGAAGCCCCTGGAGAAGAAGCTCAATCGACTCGAGGTGATCTGGAACGTGATCCAGTACATCAGCGAGCTCCAGGAGGTGCTCCAGATGGACGTCCACGACCGCGAGATGGACCTGCTGGAGTACGAGACCAAGAGCATCACCCTGGCGGCGTGAGTCCCCCGGGAGGGAGCCCTGAAGAAGGAGGAGGAGAAGGGGGAGGAGAAGGAGGAAGAGGAGGAGGAGGAGCAGAAGCAGGAGCAGGAGCGAGTCACCAGCGCCAGCACGGTCGCTCCGGTGCGTAACCTTCCGCGCACCTGTCGCCCGACCTCGCCGCCGCGACAGGAAGAGAGAGGGCCTCCACGACCGCCCTTCGGCATGACCCTTCCAGGAAGACAAGTGTCTTGCGTGTGTCGTGTTGCGGGGGGAGGATGTCGTGGGGATATGATCTCCTTATTATATCTCTCTCTCTTCCTCTTTGTTACTCCTGTAGAACAATAGATAGCATGGACGCAATGCGAGTTAATCGCCGGTCGCGGCTGTGGTAGTGTGGTGAACTCCGGCAAAGTTCCTATTTATGTGAAAAAACAAAAAAACAAAAAAAACATGAGACAATTTGGTGTTTCGTCCAGTGAAAGTGTCAGACGCAGAGGAGAGAAAAGGTGGGAGTGAGTTTCCGCTGTTGGAAGTGACGGAAGAGGAACAGTTTCGCAAGTTATTCGTGGATTTAAATATCTTCGAGGAAGGGGAATCCGTCTTGATCATCGCAGACAGACGTTCCAGTTCAGCTTCGCCGCAGCATAACTACAGGTGAGTCAGAGGCGATTTGCGTTGAAGACCAGACGTAGGTTTTACCTAATTTTTTATAAAGAAAATAAGAATAAACACAATAAACATGGAATGTAAAGACTATAAAAAAAATAAAACCATCAAATACAAAACATAATATCTTTATGAGTTCTGCTAATTTAAAAAATGTGACCGAATATACCCATTAAGAATTAGTTTTGAAAAAAAAAAAAAAAAAAAAAAAAAAAAAACAATATACAAGGAAAAAAAAAAAAAAAAAAAAAACGGACACAAACAAAAGATTTCAATATTTACACAAGCAGAAAATTAAAGATACTTACAGTTAGTCCTGGATTAACAGATAACCTTACTCGAATTATAAGATTGTACAAGAAAATACGTCAAAGATATAATAAAAGATATTTATCGAGTGTAATCATTTCGAGATCATATAGGTGTCCTCAAGTAGCAATAAGAAAGTGTCAGAGCCGAATTTAGGCCTGATAGATGTCTGAATCTTTGTCTGCCTGTAAGGTTATTAATCCCCGCTTGTCTATATATTCATTCATCTATTTATTAATTTGTCTGTCTTAATGTCCATGTCTTTATCTATATCTATGTCTTTATCTACCTATATCTATATGTTTATATATCTATTTATCTATCTATATCTGTACCTATTTCTGTCGCTCATATGTTTTTATATTTACCTCTCAATAAATCGACCTGTCTGTGAACTTATATCGATCTGTCTTTTTATATAGATCTGTAAATCTATCTATCCATCATATACGCAAGAGAGTGTGGCTATAAATGTGTGTGGCTTTGCTAATGTGATTAAAAGTGTGTGTAAGAACGTATGCCTGTATGTTTGTACTATTAATGATTATAATAATACACAATAACGAAAAGAGGAATTTAGGATTATGTATGAGAGCGGTTTTACCTTTTCCGTGAATATCCAGTTTCCGACAAAAATCCTTTTACAAACGTCTATTGAAAGAAAAACTTTGAAACAAATGCATGCGCGAACAGAATAACCGGCATTCGATTCCCTTTGTCTCTTCGTCTATAGCAAACAAAAGATTAAATCCATTATATTTCACGCCGTCACCTTTCTTTCGACTTAAATGGTAAGGAAAAAGATAGTGAGCATAAATCATGTTGCAGCATTGCACATCCGTTGAGAAAATGAAGCTCTTTAGGACCCATGCCGACACAGGACTCCGTGACGGGATTCATAACGAGAGTCTAACACCAGTAGAGGAATGTAAATGAGTCTTTATATGTACTATATATGTAGTTGTAAAGCTGTGTGGTTTATCTTGGCATGTGTGGGAGAAATGTCTGTCTTATTTCTAGCATGTGGTGTTGTAGATTCTTAGAAGGTGGAGAGTGGAAGGTGTTTTTTTTTTTTTTTTTTGTGTTGGCTATTTGGTTATAAGTAAGAAACCTGCACCTGATCATAATGTAGGAATCGCTATGCATCGCTTGTTTGGACTCCCAGTACTTACATATTTATAAGTGACATAAGTAATCTAAATCCGTTTATATCAGGTTACGGTTACCCCCCAACCCCCACCCCCTTCCCTCCCAAGTTTTTTTTTTTTTTTTCATTAAGTTGAATCGACAGTGCAATCAGTTTCACAACAGGTGTAGAATAGCGTGGCATTTATTTCCTTCGTGTATTACTGTTTTATTCTCCTGTTGCTCTTTGCAGATGCAGAAGGATCTCGAGACCAAGTAACCTGAGCTGCCCGTGGGGACATCCTACAATCTCCCCCCCCCCCCCCCCGCTCCTACGTCCCCTCACCTCCTGCCCGTCCCCCTCCTTCGCTCCTTCTCCTCCCCTCTCCAACCCTCCGCCTCCTCCCCAACCCTCCTCCTCCTCCTCCTCAACCCTCCTCCTCCCCCCCCTTCCCCCCTCTCTCGCCCCCCCCCCCCCCGCCCCTCACGCCCGCGGCACAGGTCACCCTCCCGTCCTGGCGACAGGTGCAGCAGCGGTGGGCGGGTGGGCGGGTGGGCGAGAGGAGGCGAGGCAAGGCCAGTTACACCCGCTTCGTAAGGGGACCTTCCTGATGTGGGCGGCGTAGGAGAAAGAAGAGGAGGATGGCGAAGGAGGAGGAGAAGAAGAAGGCAAAGAGGATGGAAGAGACGGAGGAGAAGATGGAGAAAGAGGATGGAGAAGAGAGATGGAGTGGAGGACGAAGTGAAGAAGAGGAAAGAAGTGGAGGAAGAGGCGGAGAAGAGGAGAGGGAAGAAAGAGGAGGAAGGACAAACGGAGAGGGAAGGGAAGGGGGAGAGGGAGGAGGCAATGGAGAAAAAGAAACAGAATATGGGAGGAGAGGAAGAGAGGAGGAAGAGGAGCTAGAGAGCGAAGATCGAAGAGATAGAAGAAGAAGAAGAAAGAGAGGGAATAGAAGAAGAAGAAGAAAAAAAAAACTGTTGGAAGTTGATGAATCAGCTATGGTCTTGAGAATAAACTGGAAGGTCTTTAAGTGATCGAAGACAAAAAAAAAAATCATAATAATAACAATAATAATAATAATAACTTATTATTATTATAGTTTCTTTGTGATCAATAAATAGTGCTTCCTTAAAAAAAAAAAAAGTCGAGAGGAAAGTGATCTAAATATTTTCAAAGATCTATAACGTTAATAATTTATTATCTCTTCTCGAAAATAATGTGCACAAAGAAAAACGCGATAAAGATGAAAAGGAGAAAACACACGTGAGATTGAGAGATAGAGAGAGAGAGAGAGAAAAGGCCATTTGATAAATCCAAGGAAACGGGAAAAAAACAACGAAAAACTGGATCGAAACGAGAAGAAAACGTAAATAAAAAAAAGCAAAGAGAAAATAATGAAAACGGAACGTCACGAAAATGAAAAACGAAATTACGGTGCTAAAGAAACGAACGGAAGGTGCTATTTTCGCCCATTAGGTTAATATCTGTTTTTTTTTCATTATTATTATTATTATATATATATTTTTTGCATATAATTATCCTTTTCTTTTGTCTAGTTTTACTAACGCTGCTATCTTTACGCCTGTGGGTATTATTCCCTAATTATAGTAGTTTCGTTCATGTTGTTTCATTGATAAAAAAAAAATGAAGAATGAAAAAAAAAAAAAAAATAAAAATAAAATTCCATTTACACCCAAGCTTTCGGTATTGCTTACTAGGAAACGACATAGTGCTTAGAAATGTGTCTCTTTCCTCTCTACATACTGTTTATTGTGTGCGAGTTGTATTCAGAAACGGAACGTGTAAATAGTGACCAGGTAACCACAGTGTACAAGGCTCATGGATCATAACAAACGTGACCAACAAGGCGAGGGGGAAGGAAGGAGGGAAAGAGGGAGAGGGAGAAAGAGGGAAGGAGGGAGAAGGGAGAGTGAGAAAGAGGGATGGAGGGAGAAAGAGGGAGAGAGAGAGAGAACTAAAGACAGAATGACAAATAGACAAAAAAAAAAAAAAAAAGAACGAAAGACATGAAAAGAAAGAGAGTAAGAGACCCCCCCCCCCATCCCACTCCAAGATCAAACTCTCTCTCCCCCTTCTCACCCTCATATATCACCCATAAATCCCCCTCCTCTCCCCCCCTCCCCCAGTCACCCCCACCCCAGTCTCCCTCGAAGGCAGGTTAACCCCCCCCCCCCCACCCACGCTTAATACAACCCAAATTGTTACCTGTGTAAAAGGGTTGCCATGGTTTCTCCCCCTTGTTGGTTTGCGCTTCATTCACCTTAGGATGTTTTGATGTGACATCTTGAGACAGAAAATTCTTCCCTTTGGTGCATAAAAAGAAAGAAAAAAAACAAAAAAACTAGATATTGCATTTTGGTATCATCATTAAGATTATTATGCTATTT
>NC_051422.1:418075-420575 GCF_015228065.2 Penaeus monodon | reverse complement strand
GAGAGAGGAGAGGGGAGAGGGGAAAGAGGAAGAGAGAGAGAGCGAGGAGAAGAGAGAGAGGGAGGGAGGGGGAGATAGATAGTAGATAGATAGTAGATGTAGTAGAAAAGGAGAGAGAGAGCAGAGAGGAGAGAGGAGAGGGGGAAGATAGAGAGAGAGAGAGAGAGATGAGAGAGAGGGGGAGAGAAAAAGCGGGCGAGGAGGGAGGAAGAGGAGAAAAGAGAGAGGGGAAAGAGAGGGGGAGAGAGGGGAAGAGAGAGAAAAAAGAGAGAGAAGAGTGAGAGAAAAGGAGGAGAGAGGAGAGAGAGGGGAGTGAGTGAGGGGTTGAGAGAGGAGAAGATGAGAGATGAGAGAGAGAAGTGAGGGGAAGGGAGGGGAGAGAAAAGAGAGAGAGAGAGAAAAGGGAGAGGGGAGAGCGGAGAGAGAGGGGAAGAGAGAAAAGAGGACGAGAGGGGGGACCCCGGGGCGAGAGAGAGAGAGAGAGAGAGGAGAGAGAGAGGAGGAGAAAGAGAAGAGGAGGGGGGAAAGAGCGAGGAGGGGGAGAGAGAGAGAGAGAGCGGGAGCGAGCGAGAGAGAGAGAGAGAGAGAGAAGGAAAAAGGGGAAAGAGAGAGAGGGAGAGAGAGAAAGAGAGAGCGAGAGGGGAGAGAGAGAGAGAGAGCGAGGTAAGCGAGAGAGAGAGAGAGAGAGATGAGAAAAGAGAGAGAGAGAGAGGGGGAGAGAGTGCGATGAGAGAGAGAGAGAGAGGGGGAGGGGAGGGGAAAAAATGGGGGAAGGGGAAAGGGAGAGAGAGAGAGAGAGGGGGGGGGAAAGAAAAAAGAGAGAGGAAAAGGGGGAGAGAGAGAGAGAGGGGGAGAAAGAGGGGAGAGAAAAGGAGGAGGGGAGAGGGGAGAGAAGGAGAGCAAAAGAAAAGAGAGAAAAAGGAGGGGAGAAGGGGAAAAAGGGAGAGGGGAGAAAAGGAAGAGAGGGGAGGGGAAAAGAAAAGGGGCCAGGAGAGAAGAGAGAGAGAGGGAGGGGGAGAGAGAGGGGGGAGGAGGGGAGAGAGAGGAGAGAGAGAGTGATTTTGAGTGAGAGAGAGAGAGAGAGAGAGAGAGAGAGAGGGGGAAAAAGGAGAGGGGGCCGGCCTGGTGACAAAAGGGTTTGCCCCCCCCCCAGTCTTGGTCCTCCTACCCCCCCCCCCCTTTCCCCCCCCATGCCCACACCTCAAGCTCCCAAAAAAATTCGGGACTAGGCGCGTCTCCCTTCCCCCCCCCCCCCTCCTATCCCCTTTCCCCTTTCCTCCCCCCTTTCCCCCCCCCCTTTCCCCCCTTTCCCCCCTTTTCCTTTCCCCCCCTTCCTTTCCCCCCCCCCCCTTCCCCTCCTCCCCTTTCCCCCTTTTCCCCCCCCAGCTTCCCCCCCTCCCCCTCCCCTTTCCTTCCTTCCATTCCCCCCCTTTTTTTTTCTCCTCCCTCCCTTCCTTTTTCCCGGGTCCCCCCCTCCCAAAACCTTTTTCGTTTTCCCCCCCCCCCCCCCCCCCCCCTTCCCCACTTCTCCCCCCCCCCCCCCCTCGCTTTCCCCCCCCTCCTTCCTCCCTTTTAAAAAAACCCCCCTCCTCCCTCCCCCTTTCTTTCCCCTCCCCATCCCGGGCCCAAAACCCCCAAAACCCCGTACCAAGTGCCCAAACCCTTTCCCAAATTTTCCCAACCCGAAACCAAAAATGCCCAAAAATTTCCCAAAAATCCCCTTTCCCGCCCCAAAGTTAAAAACCCTTTCCCAAAATGGCAAAAAAATCCCAAGTCCCAAAAACCCGCCCAAAAAACCCCCCAAACCCGAAAAAAAACCCCCAACCCTTTAGCAAATCCCCAAATCCCGTAAAAAAACGCCCCAACCCCTTTACCAAATCCCCCAAACCCGGCCCCAAATGCCCAAAACTCGTACCAAATACCCAACTCGTACCAAATACCCAAACCAGTACCAAAAGCCGAAACCCGTACCAAATGCCCAAACCCGTACCAAACTCCCAACCCGTACTAAATGTCCAACCCGTACCAAATGCCCAACTCGTACCAAATACCCAAACCCTTACCAAATGCCCAAACCCGTACCAAATGCCCAACCCGTACCAAATGCGCAACCCGTACCAAATACCACGTACCAATAATTTTGTATGCCCTGATATTTTACCAACCCGTCACCGAACCGTTACTTTGCCCAATAACTTCGTTACCTTATTTCTAAACTCATTTCTCTGTGGCTTCCATTGCACTATATTGCATCATGTTGCACCGCAGTCTACCGTACTGTACTTTGTTGCATTGCGTTCTCGTTCGTGTGTTGCAGTGCACAGCTTCCTGTTGCCTCATGTTACGGCGTGTTTTTCTTTCCGTATTGCAAACCTCTGACAAAATGTTATTTCATCGTATTTGCAACCAGATGACAGTGTGTTTTCGACCCGTATTGCATGATACTGCATCATATTGCATCTTCATATAGCGTATTCTGCCCAGCATTGCATCACATCTC
>NC_051422.1:390575-393075 GCF_015228065.2 Penaeus monodon | reverse complement strand
AGCCATATTTAGTATGGCCTTCTTGTCGGGAAGAGTTTTTAGGGTAATGTTTCTTCTTTCGTAAAGGTTTTTATTTCTCTATATATTTCATGTACAAGGAATTGAATATATATATATATATATATATATATATATATATATATATATATATATATATATATATATATATATATATATATATATACACATACACACACACACACACACACACACACACACACACACACACACACACACACACACACACACACACACACACACACACATAAACGAGTATATATATATGTAAGAGCCGAAATGATGGGCATTTCAGTAACATCACATATATAAAGCTGGGTTACAATATACGTATGTATGGATGCATTCATACATACATGTGTGTGTGTTTGCTTTCGCGTGTGTGTATCAGAGAGAGAGAGAGAAGAGAGAGAGAGAGAGAGAGAGAGGAGAGAGAGAGAGAGAGAGAGAGAGAGAGAAGAGAGAAGAGAGAGAGAAGGAGAGAGAGAGAGAGGAAAGAGAAAAGAGAGAGAGAGAGAGAGAGAGAGAGGAGAGAGAGGAGAGAGAGAGAGAGAGAGAGAGAGAGAGAGAGAGAGAGAGAGAGAGAGAGAGAGAGAGAGAGAGAAAGAGAGACAGAGAGACAAAGACAGAGAGACAGAGCCAGAAACAGAGACAGAGCCAGAGACAGAGTAAGAAGGAGAGAGAGAGAGAGAAGAAGAAGAAAAGGAAAAGAAACAGAAAGAAAATAAAAAGGAAACGCGAGATCGAGCCACCTTCTCCTATATATAAACACACTTGTACCGCTGCCTGTTTGGACAAATACTCTGCGTTGCTGCATAAGTTACACAGCCTCTGTTCCCGTAGTTTATAATCGAACACACGAAGAGAATATGATATGGCATAATGAGGAATAGAGTTAAGATATTTAAAGTAAGGGAACGATCGTGTGTGAAGCTGTAATTAGTGAACTAGAAATGAAAGTGTTTGATATGAAAATAAATTCTATTTTTGTTTATCTATAAAGAGAAAGAAGAAACAACCTATTTTGTTTTTCTCTCTCCTTTTCATTTCTTTTCTCCACTTCTCTTATTGTCATATCCATTATTTCTATTTCTATTTCATATCCTCATTCCTACCACTTTTTCCCCCCTTCCTCCTATCGTATTCTTCATTCCTACCTTTTTTCCACTAGTCTTTTACCTTAATTCCACATCCTTATCATCATCATCATCTAAACGCCCCCACCCCCATCCCTTTTCTGAAGCCTTACCAACGTACATTATTTCCCCCTCCTCTTTGCACGTAAAGAAAGAAGCTTCACCCCCCCCCCCACTCTACAGACAGCAGAATAATAACCAGAAACTCCCCCCTTCCTCCCTCCTCCCTCCTCCCTCCTCCCTCCTTCTGTATCAGTATTCCCGGAGTAGAGTCAGGGAGTGGCAGAAGCGAGCCAGGGCACTCACTCCCAGACCGATACTCATTACCAAAAACAGCTGCGACCGGTGCCGCTTTCATTAGCAGGTCTCGCCGGGCTCATGAGGAAGGGAGGGAGAGGAAGGGAGGGAGGGAGGGAGAGGGAGGGAGGGAGGGAGGGGGAGGGAGAGGGAGGGAGGAAGGGAGGGAGGAAGGGAGGGAGGGAGGGAGGGAGGGTGGGAGGGAGGGGGGGAGGAGAGAGGAGGGAGGGAGGAAGGGAAGGACAGAGGGAGAGAGGGAGGGAGAGTGAGGGCAATGAAAGTAGGAGGGAGGGAAAAAAGGAGAGGGAGGAGAAGCGAGGGTATGGGGGAAGTGAGAGAGGGAGAGGAGAGTTGGAAAGAAAAGCAGGAAAAGAAAAGAGGGTGAGAGAGAGAGAGGAAGGAGAGAGAGAGAGAGAGAGAGAGAGAGAGAGAGAGAGAGAGAGAGAGAGAGAGAGAGAGAGAGAGAGAGAGAGAGAGAGAGAGAGAGAGAGAAGGAAGTCCAAGCATCTATTTCTTCCTTCCTCACAGACAAATAAACCACCGAACCGCAGTCACACTTCACCTCCTTCCTCCCACTCCCCCCCCCCCTCGCCATCCTCACATCCCCCTCAAGGACGGACCCCCGAGAGAGGACCCCCCTAAGAAGGACCCCCCCCCCTCAAGGACGGACCCCCGAGAGAGGACCCCCTAGGAAGGACCCCCCCCTTAAGGACGGACCCCCGAGAGAGGCCCCCCCCTAGGAAGGACCCCCCCCTTAAGGACGGACCCCCGGGAGAGGACCCCCGAGAGAGGACCCCCGAGGGAGGGCCCCCAGAGGCTCGTGCTACGGCCTCTCGCTGGGAGCCTCGACACGAAGACGCTTACGGCGCGCCATCAGCATTCTGTCTCCTCGCACGCCCGGCCTCGCTCATGCATGATTCCACGGAGGATCGCAGGCGGCGCTGCCTCCGCTTTGTCATGGGCGGGCAGGGGCGGGGTGGGGCGGGCAGGGGCGGGGTGGGGCGGGGTGGGGCGGGATCGGGCGGGATCGGGCGAGATCGGGCGGGATA
>NC_051422.1:373075-380575 GCF_015228065.2 Penaeus monodon | reverse complement strand
TATAATTATTACTTTATCTGCCTACTTCCATTTTCAAATATTGAAGATGTTTTTTTTTTTAATCTCTTTTTTTCCGTGTTATTTTTCTCTCTTTGTATATTTTCTTTCGCAATTCTATTAATTATCCTCATTCCAGACCGTTTTCTTTAATGATTCCATATATCATGTTTTTTTTTTACCTATTTATTTATCTATCGTTTTTATTTATTTATTTATTTACTTTTTTTTTATCACGTACCATTTGCCGATTTCTTTAAAAAAAGGAGATTCTGGTCCTTTTGTGTGACAGACATTTTACACCGTTTCTCTTTATTTATTTTTGTCCTCACTTCCTTAATATTCTCATTTCTGTGTCTCTTTCTCCATGTTCCATTCGCACATATACACGTTTTTGTTATTTATTTTCATTTATTCATTTATTTATTTTTATTTATTTACTTATTTATTTATTTACATATTTATTTATTTACTTATTTTTTAAAGATTATTTCACTTCCCCCTTTTTTCTTTTTCTATTTTCCTTGATTAACGATCCTCCGACCCTCTTCTGCTATCATATCTTTCACTCTCTCTACGTCCTGTCTTCCTTAATCATTCCCCTGTGCCTTAATTCTCTCTTTCTCTTCGTACCCTTATTCCATGTTTATCACTGAACGTCTCCTTTATCTTTATACTTTTTAAAAATTTTATCTCTTTTTCTTTTTTCTATTTTTCTTTCTCCACGTATCATCCCCGATGATGACTAATATCTTTTACTATCTTTATTATTGTTATTTTCTTTTTGTTTATTTTGTTTATTTTCCTTTCAACTCGCATTGTCCTCACGCGCCAGAAAGAGAGGCGAAAAAACTTTTTTTTTCCCTACGATTTGTATCTCTTCAGTTCCCTCTACGTCTTTTCCTTTTTCAGTTCTCCATTTTCTGATATTCTTTCATTTTTCTTATTCTTCCAATTCCCGTTTTTTCTCCTTCCCTTCCCCCTCCCCCCTCTCCCTCCTCCCGCTGCCTTGCTTCCCTTGTTCACGACGCAGGAGGGCAAGCAGGCCCCCTCGAGTATCTTTTTCTGTCCTTCCGCTTCTCATCTTCGTTCGTTTTCTCTTCCTCCCTTCCCCCCCCTTTCTTCTCCCCCTACCTACCCTTTTTCTTCCGCCTCAGACAGTCCCGGGCGTCTCCGACCCCCCCTCCTTCCACCCGCCTCTGTCGCCAGGATGTCACCCCCTCCACCGCCTCCGTCGCCAGGATGTCACCCCCTCCTGCCAAATGCCTTTTCCTATTCTTCCACGTCTGATTTTTCATCTTTTTCCTTTTCCCTTATTTCCCCCTTTTCTTCCCCCCTACCGCCCCCTCCCCCAGACAGCCCCAGAGCGCCTCTTTCCCTCTCCCTCCCCCCTCCCTCCTTCGCCAGGCCTCGACGCAGGAGGCGAGGGGCGTCCCCCTCCTGCCGAGAGCGCCTTCGGTGCGCCCCTCGCTTCCGTCTCGTCGATCCCGCGTCACCGCCGTCACGAGGGACAATTACTTCCATCTTGGGGGCCCGACGCCATGAATAATCATGCGCGAGCCCGCCCTGCAATGTTGCATGACCTTATTTACAATATCGCGAATCTTTTATTCATGGCGGGGCGTCCGGGCCAGTTTTTAAGGCCTTGTTAAGCGGACGTCTGGGTCTCCGGCTCGACGTGGAGGCGCGGATGAAAAAACAATAATGACGACTCACTTTTCTCACAAATCATGAGCTGCGGCGCTGATTAGGGCGGGGGTGGGGGGGGGGGCGAGAAAAAGAGGAAGAGAGAGAGGGAGGAAAAGAGAGAGGGCGGGGACGAGAGAGGGAGTGCGTGGAGTGAAAGGGGAGAAGTTAAGAGTGGGAGGGAGACAGACACATAGACGATGGGTAGAAAGGTAGATAGATAAATGAATAAATATAGATGGATTGATAGATAGTGAGAAATAGAGAGAGAGAGAGAGAGAGAGAGAGAGAGAGAGAGAGAGAGAGAGAGAGAGAGAGAAAGAGAGGGAGAGAGACAAACAGAAAGAGAGGCAGACAAATAGACAGAGGCAGAAACAGGGAAAGAGAGAATCACCCTTGCATAACGAAACCAGAAAAAAAAATTATCAAACGGTCACAGATGCCAATGTGATTCTCGCAGATGAAACAAGATATTTACAGGCGGATAATGAAGCCAAGCATTCAGTGCAAGACAAATTTCCATTCCTCCAGCGATACTTATCCAGGATTTATAAACTCGATCTGATCTCGGTATGAAACGCTGGTCGAGTCGTTTTAATAGATTTCTTGTACCTTTTGGCGGGGAATTTTATCAGCTGGCCCTTGCAAGTCATGAGGTTATGATACCATCTTCCTTTTTTTCCGAGTCATTAGGATCCTTATCGACGGACTAAATATGGATTTAAAAGGTGACTTATCTCCATATGTTCTCCTCGACAGATTTCTGAGAACACCTTGGATGAGGTGAGTGTGCGTTTAGCCAGTCCAGTTACAATATTGTGCGAATAAGAGGCTTCCAGGAAGAACACCTGACTCCCTTATCGAAGCAGTGTCGAAGTCTCATCTCGAAATGGGGAGAAAAAGGATAATGAATCGAGACCATGTTGGCGTTTCGGAGCTTCGAATCCCGTTCCTGTTTTTATATGTATTGAAGTTTGAAGGAGTGACAGCAAATCCGTCGCTTTTCGAGGCTTTAATTAGTGACGACCTTTTTGTTCGCTTGCTCTACGTATATTGATGGTGATAGAACGACGTATATATCTTTTAGATATCCTTCGCTTCATCGCTGTCTCGCTTGCTGATTCATATTCCGGCCATGTTGATTACTGTCCGAATAGGAGGCACTTTACTCTACCGGCTTCTGTAGAACCAGCGTGCAATTTCTTGGGCGAGCAAGAATATATCTTAATAAGTAGAAGAATGTTGCAAATATATGAAAATGACCATAAAATTGCATCATAAAGCGTGCTGAAGTCGAGGTTTGGCGCAAGTCCTGGTTTTCACACCATGTACAGACCGTCGACTTTATCATTGTGGCAGGGGGAGCCTCCGCCGCTGTGTTTTTGCCTGGGTATAATTTACCTTCACGCTCTGCTCTGCTCTTATTACTTCCAACAGCGCCCGTCATAATGGAGTAAGTAATATACACTAATTATGTATATAGAGCACATTACTCAACGCTTTCAAGCAGAATCTCGGAAATAAAACACAGCAGCTGGAGCTCTCAATGGCGGCCTTCGCGCGTGGACCTTCGACTTGGCCAAAAAGGTGACGGGACTCGAAACCAACATGACACTGTGACAAGTAGAAGTGACACCGGGAATGAGAGATATCATGACACTACAAATGAGGAATTAATAGCAACTCTTACGAAACTGTCGGATTGGGTTGGAGACTCTTTGAAAACAATGACAGATGAATTATCAAGATGGTTATCAGGAAGCGAAGGGATTGGAAGACAATGACAGTTGCATTTTTTTTATTTGTCTCTTAATTGCGCTCTTTATTTTCTAAACTGTCTCTTGATTTTGTTGTTTTATCTCCTTTTTATTGCCTTTATTATTCTGTTTTATCTTCTTTTTTATTGTCTCTTAATCATGCTTTCTATCTACTTGTTTTAAATCGGCTCTTAATTACATCAATTTACTTTCACATTCGAAAAGGCGTATGGAAATTTATACGATCTTATACAATCTCTTTTTAATCATCTCCTAAAATCATTACAGAACACTAGAAAGCATGTTCTACTTAGATATTACTTAATTTTCCACTAGGATTGTATTAAGTGACTCCCTTTGATAAAAATAAAACAACCCCCCCCACCCCCCACACCAGCAACAGCAAAATATAGCACGTGTATTATACTGTCATAGTACCCTTTCTGAACGAGATTTTTAAAGATGCTGTTACTATTCTATCTTGCCTTATTAGGATTAGGGGCAAATTACATCCCATTCCCCGAGATCCTGTTCTCTCGTTGGTACAATGGGCGGGCAATAAAGGACATGTTTTAAGCCTCTCCGGACCCGCCATGCTCTTCAGGAATTTGCGTGTTGTTGGGGGTCCCTTCTCCGCCATGTTGTTTCTCGTGACGTGGTTTGTTTTGGTCACGTGATTTTCTCTTTTTTCGTATTTTTTTATGAATGGAAGATTGGGTTTGTGTTTTGTTAAGTTTATTTTCTTTTGTTTGACTGATTTTTTTTTTTTTTTTTTTTTTTTTTTATGAACGGAAGGTTGCGTTTGTGTTTATTCGGTTTCTCGTCTTTTTTTATGAATGGAAGATTAGTTGGTGTGATGGCTTGTAACTTTGGTCACGTGTTTTCACAGTTTTCTTTTTTTATGAATGAAAAATTGGTTGTATCATTGCTTGTCGCTTCAGTCACGTGCTTTTCTTTTTTGTGAATGAAATGCTGTTTGTGATATTGTTTTTCTTGTCATATAAATAGCTAAAAGAGGCAAGAAAATCGTGTGATTTGTAAAAGAATGAACCTGACGCATCGTATACGGAGAAATATAATTTGGTGTAAGTATGAAATTCATAAGCATCCATAAAGTATGGTCATTTGTGGGGATGTGTGTGTGTGTGTGTGTGTGTGTGTGTGTGTGTGTGTGTGTGTGTGTGTGTGTGTGTGTGTGTGTGTGTGTGCGTATGCGTGAGTGTGTGTGTGTGTGTGTGTGTGTGTGTGTGTGTGTGTGTGTGTGTGTGTGTGTGTGTGTGTGAGAGAGAGAGAGAGAGAGAGAGAGAAAGAGAAAGAGAAAGAGAAAGAGAAAGAGAAAGAGAGAGAGAGAGAGAGAGAGAGAGAGAGAGAGAGAGAGAGAGAGAGAGAGAGAGAGAGAACGAAAAACAAATACAGCAAAAAGATCAAATTAACAAGAAACATGAACAGCACAAAACAAAACAAAACAAAAAGATCCAGGACAACTCTCGACCAAACCTAAGACGCCAACGAAATTCATAATTCAAATACCCTTTAAAAACAAACACATCAGACCTTAGATAATCACAAAAAAATCACCAAAACAATGAGGTGGATGAGGTGGAGGTGGAGGTGGAGGTGGAGGTGGAGGGTGGAGGTGGAGGGTGGAGGTGGAGGTGGTGGAGGGTGGAGGTGGAGGTGGAGGTGGAGGGTGGAGGTGGAGGTGGAGTTGGAGGTGAGGGTGGAGGTGGAGGTGGAGGTGGAGGTGGAGGTGGAGGTGGAGGGTGGAGGTGGAGGTGGAGGTGGAGGTGGAGGGTGGGGGAGGAGGTGGAGGTGGATTGTGGGGGAGGTGGAGGTTGAGGTGTAGGAAAGAGGTGGTGGAGGTGGAGGTGGAGGAAAGAGGTGGTGGAGGTGGAGGAGGAGGTGGTGGAGGAAGAGGTGGGGGGGAGAGACAGGGAAGGAGAAGGAGGAGGAGGTGGGGGAAGGCGGGGAAGAGGGAGAGAAGGAGGAGGAGGAGGTGGAGGAGGAGAAGGCGGAGGGTGGATGGAGAAAGGTGGATGGAGGAGGAGGTGAAAGAAGGTGGGTGGAGGAGGAAGGTGGAGGAAAATGTGGAGCAGGAGGAGGAATAGGAAGAGAATATGGAAGAAGAAGAAGAAGAGGAGGAGGAGGAGGAAAAAAGAATAGGAGGAGGAGAAGGAGGAAGAAGAAGAAGTGGATTAGGTGGAGGAAGGAGGAGAAAGAAGAAAGAAAAGAGGAAGAAGGAAGTGGAGGAGAAGGAAGAGGAAGAACAAGAAAAATGTAGAAAAAGAAAAAGATCTTTATCATTGTTATCATTATTATCATCATCATCATCGTCATTGTTGTTTTTGTTGTTATCATCATTATTGTTACCATTACCATTATCATTATCATCATATTTATTACTACCATTATTATTTTTATTATACATCATTATTTCCATACTCATTGTTTTTGTCTATGTTATCATTATCATTATAATCATTTATTTTATTATTATCGTAATCATTGATATTATTTTATTATTATTTTAATCATTAAAATCACTGTTATTATTGTATTTATTATCAATATTATTGTTATTAGTATTATTGTTATTATTATTATTATTATTATTATTATTATGGATTGTTATTATTATTATTATTATCATTATTATCATCATTATTATTATTGTTGTTGTTATTATCATTATTATTATTATCATTATCATTATTATCATTATTATTATCATTATTATTATTATTATTATTATTATTATTATTATTATTATTGTTATTATTATTATTACTATTATTACTCATATCATTATCATCATCATTATGATTACCATTATCATTACCATTAGTAGTCGTACTAATACTGTCATTATCATTATTATTATTGTCACTAATATCATCATTGACAATCACTAATATCATCATTGACAATATTATCATCATTATCATTATCACTATCAGTTCATTACTATCTTTATTTATGTCCTTATTATATCTTGATCTTTCTAATGATGACGTAACATGATGACAACATTAGTCCATGTCATCATCCATTTACCTATCATGTATCTATTTATCTATCTTCATTTTTCTTTGCTTTTCTCAAATATTCTCTTCCCTTCCCCATTCGCCACTCACCGTCAATTTACCTTTACGAGAGACAGCGATTTTATATGGTTCGTGAATTACTGATTCTCTTAAGAGAGAGAGAGAGAGAGAGAGAGAGAGAGAGAGAGAGAGAGAGAGAGAGAGAGAGAGAGAGAGAGAGAGAGAGAGAGAGAGAGAGAGAGAGAGAGAGGGGGGGGGGAAGAGAGAAAGAGAGAGAGAGAGAAAGAGAGAGAGAGGGAGAGAGAGAGAGAGAGAACAGTTTGGGAACATATTAATAATATATACATTTCTTTTACGTGTGTGTGGTAATTTTTTATTTATTTATTTATTTTTCATTTTATTATTGTTATTATTATTATCATTATTATTATTATTATTATTATTATTATTATTATTATCATTATTATTATTATTATTATTATTATTATCATTATTATTATTATTATTATTATCATTATTATCATTATTATTATTATTTATGTAGGGAACAGATCCACTGGTTTTGTGATTCACTTGATATCCTGATTTTGTGATTTGATGTTTGATCGTCTGATTCTGTGATTTGCTCTGCTCTGTGGGTTGCGACGGGGATGCACAACAGATGCTGCAAGGAGATTGCATTGCTACTGGTTTTCGCTTGCCTCGGTGTGTCTTCATTATGGTGTTATGTTATGAAGTCCTTACGCTATTTTCTTTGTATTGTTTTTTTTTATTTTTCATTTATTTATTTCTGTGTGTGTGTGTGTGTGTGTGTGTGTGTGTGTGTGTGTGTGTGTGTGTGTGTGTGTGTGTGTGTGTGTCTGTCTCTGTCTCTCTATCTGTCTATCTCTCTTTCTCTCTCTCTCCCTCTCTCTCTCTCTCTCTCCCTCTCTCTCTCTCTCTCTCTCCCTTTCCTCCCTCCTGCTTTCATTACCCACCTCACTCTCCCTCTCTCTCCCTCCCTCCCTCCCTCCCTC
>NC_051422.1:358075-360575 GCF_015228065.2 Penaeus monodon | reverse complement strand
CCTTTTCCTTTTCTCTCTCTTCTCCTCTCTCCCTCTCTCCCCTCTCTCCTCTTTCTCTTCTTCAACCTCCCCCACCCTCTCTTCTCTCTCCCCCTTCCCCTAAATCTCCCACGAACCCCCCCTCTCTTCTCTCTCCTCCCCTCTCTTCTCCCCCTTCCCCCTTCCCCCCTCTCCCCCCAATCCCCCTCTCTCTCTCTCTCTCTCTCCCCTCTCCCCCCAACCTCTCCCCCCCCCCCTCCCCCCTCCCCCCCCTCTCTCCCCCCTCTCCCCCCCCCTCCCCTTCTCTCCCCCCCCCTCTCCCCCTCTGGGTCTCTAAACTCCCCCCCCGCTCTTTTTCTCTTTCCCCTCTCTCTCTCTCTCCCCTCTCTCTCTCTCTTTCTCTCTCTCCCCTTTTTTTTCCCCGTCTCTCTCTCTCTCTCTCTCTCCCCCCGCCCCCCTCCCCCTTCTCTCCCATTCGTCCGCCATATTCATTCATTAAGTATTTAATCAACATCGTATTTTTCGGTTTATTCTACACATTCTTTTCCTATCAAAATCTATTTTTTTTTTTGTTCCTTTTTCTCTTTTTTAAAACCTTTTTTTTTTCTTTTCTCCTATCTATTTTTTTTCATTTTACTCTATTTCAACCTATTTCTTTTTTTTTTTTTTATTTTTTTTTTTTTATCAAAACCTTTTTCCCATTTTTCTTTTAAGAAAGAAACCCCCCGTTTGTTTTTGTTTCCTTCTCATCCTCCTCCCTCCCCCTTATTATTATTCCTATTTCATTTCTTCTTCTTCTTCTTCTTCTTCTTTTTCTTTCGTCCAGCGTCTCTTATTCCTTTTTCCTCAATCCCTTTTTATCACCTTTCCCTCTTTCGCTCTTCATCCAGTTCCTTATCTTCTTCCAGTATCTTCTCCCTCTTTCTTATTCTCACGTTTCTCTGGAACTCTTCTTCTCATTTTTCTCTCTCCTTTCTTGTTATCTTTCTCATTTCATCCAATTTCTTATCTGCTCATACAACTGCAACCCTCAACCACTCACTCATCCAACTTTCCCTTCACCCAATGTCTTATCCTCATCCATTTCCTCTCTCTCTCTCTCTCTCTCTCTCTCTCTCTCTCTCTCTATCCAACCTTCCCTTCACCCAATGTTTTATCCTCATCCACCTCATCTCCTTTTATCATGCAACTATATTCCATTATTTTTCCTTCTCTCTGTGTCCATCTATCGACTTATCTATTGATCATTCTCCATCCATTCCGCTCATCCACCCTCATCCAACCTACTTTCACCTACCTAAGTCACCCATTCTGCTCATCCAAACTTTTATTTTTTAATTTTTTTTTTTTTTTTTAACCTTGTTTCACCCTCACTCAACCCGCCTTCCCCCTCTCATCCACCCTCTCCCCGCTCCAACCCACCCTCATCCACTCGTCCACCCTCATCCACCTCCAACCCACCCTCACTCCCCCACTCACGTACCCTCACCCACCTCCAATCTACCCTCTCTCCCACCACTCCCCCACCCTCCCCCACCTCTCTCCCGCCCCCCCCTCCCTCCCCCCCCCTCACCGCCGCCCATCGCCTCGACCCCCAGCTGGTCTCTCGCGGGTCGTGGGGTTCGCTCGTCCCCGGCGCCTCCTTCCCGACGCCCACTCGCTCGTCGCACACACGTACCCACGGACGGACGTGCCCACGGACGGACGTACCCACGGACGGACGTGCCCACGGACGGACGTATCCACGGACGGACAAATCCACGGACGGACGTACCCACGGACGGACGTGCCCACGGACGGACGTACCCACGGACCGACGTATCCACGGACGGACGTATCCACGGACGGACGTGCCCACGGACGGACGTATCCACGGACGGACAAATCCACGGACTGACGTATCCACGGACGGACGTACCCACGGACGGACGTGCCCACGGACGGACGTATCCACGGACGGACGTGCCCACGGACGGACGTATCCACGGACGGACGTGCCCACGGACGGACGTACCCACGGACGGGCGTACCCACGGACGGACGTACCCACGGACGGACGTACGCGCTCTCCTTGTGGCTCCTCGTTGGAGGATAGTTTCACCCATGGAGCTTCTTTACCGTAGCAATGGCGTGTGTGTGGGGGGGTGGGGGTGGGGGTGGAGGGGGAGAGGGGGTAGGGGGGAGGGGGAGAAGTTCATCGTCTTGTTTAGTGGTCGAGAGGGGTAAGGGTGTGTTTGTTTTGTTTGTTTGTGTGTGTGTTTTCGCTTTTTTTGTTTTTTTCTTGATTGTTTCTTTGTGTTTGTGTGTCTTTCTTTGTTTCTTTCTTTGTCTTTCCTCTTCTTTTCTTTCTTTATTTCTCTCTCGCTCTCCCTCGTTCTTATTCTGTCTTCCCCTCCTTTCTCTCTTCCTTCATTACTTCCTCCCCTCTCTCTTTCTCATTCTCTCTCATTTTCTCTCTCTCACTTTCTCATTCTCTCTCTCTCTCTCTCTCTCTCTCTCTCTCTCTCTCTCTCTCTCTCTC
>NC_051422.1:348075-355575 GCF_015228065.2 Penaeus monodon | reverse complement strand
CTTAATCTTTTTCTATCTTATTTCATCGTATAAAACAGCGGGAAAAGAATTGAATGAAAACTTTGATTAAAAAACACGAGGGAATCGAGACGAAATTGGCGCGCTGGCTCTGTACGCTTTGTTTTTAAATCTTGATTTATCTTGTTCATCTCGTATCTCGCTTGTTCATCTTATACTGTAAACTTTTTCCTTTTTGTTTATATTGCCTCCTTTACGCTTATCTTACTTTCGTTGTTGTTGTTGTTGTTTTTTTCTTTTTTTTTATTCTCTTGTTTTCATGCGTGTTCTCTTCTTTCATTTGGTTAATGTTTTTATTTTTTTTTTTGCGAATATTTTGTTTTATTATTATTATTTTTTTTCTTTTATTATTATATAGTTCTACTTTATGAATTGTTTACATTGCACGCACACACACACACACACACACAAGCACACGCACGCACACACACACGCAGATGTACACACACACACACACACAGACACACACACACACACAAATACACACACACACGCACAGACACACACACACACACATGCACACACACACACACACACACACACACACACACACACACACACACACATGTACACACACACACACACAGACATACATGAATGCATACTTTATTAATCACTGAGTTTAAATTCCATCAACATTACTATCAATCTTCACATCACGCTTATAACTTGTGTTTTAATTACGTTTTATCAAAAGCATCTTCGCCTCAAGAAATTATAATTGTTTGATCGGATGAGAGATTAAGAAAATTCACTACGTCATTGTGGTTCTGTCCCTCCCCCTCCCCCCTCCTTCCCCACTCCCCCACCTCCCTACTGCCACCCCCTCTCCTCCCACTCCCTCCTACTTCCCTCCCTCCTCTCCTCTCCCCTTCCTCCTCTCTCCTCCCACTCCCTCCTACTCCCCTCCCTCCTCCCCTCTCCCCTCCCTCCTCCCCTCTCCCCAAACTCTCCCTACTCTCCTCTCCCCTCCCTCCTCCCCTCTCCCCTCCCTCCCTCCTCCCCTCTCCCCAAACTCTCCCTCCCTCCTCCTCTCCCTCCCTATAACTGGATAGTAAAACTGAACAGAATAAACAACCAATTTCACAAACATCGTTGCACATACTCCATACAACAAGGTAATCTGCAACTTGCATCCTCGCAGCTCTTGCAACGATCCCATTGCGGACAGATTCCACCCACAATTAAAATCAAAAAGGATTCAACCGCTAAAATATATCGCCCCAACTACAACATCAATTTTGAAACCCTTATCGAGATTGACCGTTATTGGGACGGCCGTTACGTCTTGAAATTTGAATTTTCGAATCTCGGGACGGCGATTGGTCAAACGGCACGCGGGTGGGGCGGGGCATCCAACCGTTCGTTTGTTGTTAGTGGTGAAAAAAAAAAAAAAAAAACTTAAAAAAAGAGGGGAAAAAGGCATAAAGAGTCAGATTATTTACCTATGTGGTTTTCGGGCGTGAGGGCGCATGAATGAGCGGTTGAAATGAGGGCGTGCACGGGCGTGTCCTCCGTGCAGGGAGGTGTTTAGATGCATTTGTGAGTCTTATGTCGATTACCTTTATGTGAGGTCTTTCTCCTGTTATCTCCTGTTATCAACTGTTATCTCCTGTTATCTCCTGTTATCTCCTGTTATCTCCTGTTATCTCCTGTTATCTCCTGTTATCTCCTGTTATCTCCTGTTATCTCCTGTTATCTCCTGTTATTCCCTGTTATCTCCTGTTATCTCCTGTTATCTCCTGTTATCTCCTGTTATCACCTGTTATCTCCTGTTATCTCCTGTTATCTCCTGTTATTCCCTGTTATTCCCTGTTATCTCCTGTTATCTCCTGTTATCTCCTGTTATCTCCTGTTATTCCCTGTTATCTCCTGTTATCTCCTGTTATTCCCTGTTATCTCCTGTTATCTCCTGTTATTCCCTGTTATCTCCTGTTATCTCCTGTTATCTCCTGTTATCTCCTGTTATCTCCTGTTATCTCCCGTTATCCCCTGTTATCTCCTGTTATCTCCTGTTATCTCCTGTTATCTCCTGTTATTCCCTGTTATCTCCTGTTATCTCCTGTTATTCCCTGTTATTCCCTGTTATCTCCTGTTATCTCCTGTTATCTCCTGTTATCTCCTGTTATCTCCTGTTATCAACTGTTATCAACTGTTATCTCCTGTTATCTCCTGTTATCTCCTGTTATCTCCTGTTATCTCCTGTTATCTCCTGTTATTCCCTGTTATCTCCTGTTATCTCCTGTTATCTCCTGTTATCTCCTGTTATCTCCTGTTATCTCCTGTTATCTCCTGTTATCAACTGTTATCAACTGTTATCTCCTGTTATCTCCTGTTATCTCCTGTTATCTCCTGTTATCTCCTGTTATTCCCTGTTATCTCCTGTTATCTCCTGTTATCAACTGTTATCACCTGTTATCTCCTGTTATCTCCTGTTATCTCCTGTTATCTCCTGTTATCTCCTGTTATCTCCTGTTATCTCCTGTTATCTCCTGTTATCTCCTGTTATCTCCTGTTATCTCCTGTTATCTCCTGTTATTCCCTGTTATCTCCTGTTATCTCCTGTTATTCCCTGTTATTCCCTGTTATCTCCTGTTATCTCCTGTTATCAACTGTTATCACCTGTTATCTCCTGTTATCTCCTGTTATCTCCTGTTATCTCCTGTTATCTCCTGTTATCTCCTGTTATTCCCTGTTATCTCCTGTTATCTCCTGTTATCTCCTGTTATTCCCTGTTATCTCCTGTTATCTCCTGTTATCAACTGTTATCACCTGTTATCTCCTGTTATCAACTGTTATCACCTGTTATCTCCTGTTATCTCCTGTTATCTCCTGTTATTCCCTGTTATCTCCTGTTATCTCCTGTTATCAACTGTTATCACCTGTTATCTCCTGTTATCTCCTGTTATCTCCTGTTATCCCCTGTTATCTCCTGTTATCTCCCGTTATCTCCTGTTATCTTCGGGACTTGATGTGGGTAGGAATAATTGGCGATTTCCTTAACAGATAACGATAGATAGACTGATGCAGGGATAGTTGGAGAGACAGAGAAGTAGATAGAGGGGGGTAAAGAGAGAGAAAGAGGAGTTAAGAGAGAGAGGAAGGAGTGAAGAGAGATAGGGAGGAAGGGGGAGGGAGGGAGCTAAGGAGGGAGGGAAAGAGAGAAAGAAAGAGAGAAAGGAAGAGAGAGAGAGAGAGAGAGAGAGAGAGAGAGAGAGAGAGAGAGAGAGAGAGAGAGAGAGAGAGAGAGAGAGAGAGAGGAAGAGTAAGAAAGAAAGAGAGAGAGACAACCAGACAGACAGGAATGAAGAAAGAGAGCAAATGAGAACAGAAAAAGAGAGAAAGAGAAGACGGGAGAAAAAGAAAAAAACATAATAGACCCCACCGCCCCCCCAAAAAAAAAGCAACTCAACAAAGAAAAAGGAAATGAAGTGACCGAAGAATAAACAGCGCGTGAGGCAGAAGAACCGAAGGAAAACTGACTTTGTTTGAACGGGAGATGAAGTGAAAACTCAGGCTACGGATGCAGGGAAGAGCCGAGATAAAGGGAGAAGGGGAAGGAAGGAGGAGGAAGAGAGGGGATAGAAGGAAGGAGGAAGAAGAGAGGGGAAGGAAGGAGGAAGAAGAGAGGGGAAGGAAGGAGGAAGAAGAGAGGGGAAGGAAGGAGGGAGAAGAAACGGGAAGGAAGGAGGGAGAAGAAACGGGAAGGAAGGAGGGAGAAGAGAAGGCGAGGATTGGGATAGGGAGGGGAAAGGGAGTAAGGGATATGAAAAGAGGGGAAGAGGAGAAAGAGGGAGATGAAAAGAAGGGTTAGGGAAAGAGGGAAGCGAAAAGAAAGAGGAAGAGGAGAGGAGAGAGAAAGAGAAACAAAGGAAAAAGAGGAAAAAAATGGATTGGAAAAGGGAGAAAGAGAAACAGAAAAAAGAGGAAAGAGAGAAAAAATGGAGAAGCGAGAGAGAAAGGGAGGGAGATAAAAAGGAGAAAGGGAGAGAGAGGAAGATGAAAGGCGAAGACAAAAGAAAGAGGAAGTGGGGGAAAGGGACGAAGAAGGTGGAGCAGGAAAAGGCGAGGATGATGGATGAGAGAGAGAGAGAGAGAGAGAGAGAGAGGGAGGGGCAGATGTGGGCGGAACAGGAAGAGTGATACAGACATACAGTATGTAAACACAATGTGTGTGTGCGTGTGTGTGTGTGTGTGTGTGTGTGTGTGTGTATGTGTGTGTTTGTGCGTGCGTGCGTGCGTGCGTGTGTGTGTGTGTGTGTGTGTATGCATGCTTGTGTGCGTGCGTGCGGAGAGAAAAAAAAACTAAAAGAAGTAAGGATTGAAGTGGTAAGAAATTACAAAAAAAGTAAGGATGAGAAAGGGAGAAAAAGTAAACAGTAAGTGAGAGAGAGAGAAGAGAGGGAAATAAAGTAAAGATGAAAATGAGGATGAAAAAGGGAAAAAAAACATAGAAAAGAAAGGACGAGAGAGAAAAAAGGTAAAAAGAAAACGTAAAAAAGTAATGATGAGAAAGTGGAAATACGTAAAAAAAAAAAAAAAAAAAAAATGAGAAAGCGAAAAACGTAATATATATATATATATATATATATATATATATATATATATATATATATATATATATATATAATATAATAAAATAAATAAAAGTAAATGAATAAAAAAAATAAATAAAAAAGTAAATGAGAGAGGAGCAGATACAAGCAAACAGAGAAGGAGGCCAATAAACACAGAAGAAAAAAATAAACGAATAAGTAAACAAAAAACAAAAACAAACAAAAAAATACAAGACATAAACATACAAAAAGATAAGTCAAACAAATACACAAAAAATAAACAAATACACGACGTAAATTTACAAATAAACGATAAAATGAAAACAAAGAGAGAGTGGACGGCGGCGGGAAACCAGTGGCTGCAGCAAGATGAGGATGCTGGTGATGCTGATTGATAAATATTGATGGCGATTGCGGATGAGGCTATTGATAATGGCTAATGATGACTGTGGACAGAGGTAATAATAACGGCTAATGATGACTGTGGACAGAGGTAATAATAATGGCTAATGATGACTGTGGACAAATTAGCATTTCAGGATCGTTATTGGTGAGTCACTGTTGATGTCATTCAGTAATTTTGATGTGGATCCTGCATGTCGATTGGGCTGGCTTTACTTTATCTGTCGTTCTCTTCCCCTCTTTCTCTTCCCTCTTTCCATCTCTCTCTGTCTCTCTCTCCCTCCCTTTCTCTATCTCCTTTTATCCCTCCCTCTCTCTCTCTTCATCCCTCCCCCTCTCTCTTCATCCCGCCCTCTCTCTCTCTCTGTCTCTCTTCCTCCTTCCCTCCCTTTCTCTCTCTCCCTCCCTCCCTCCTTCCCTCCCTTTCTCTCTCTCCCTTCAATCCCTCTCTCTCCATATTAGCTAACTTATCTTCGCCGTTCTCTTAAACCTCTCTCGCATTCTACCTCTATCCTTACCAGTTGTTACCTGACTGCTGCTGGTTCCTTGTTCTCCTTCTCCCCTCCCCCCCCTTCCCCTTCCCAATTCCCCTCTCCCCCTCTCTGCCCCCCACCCCCTTCCCCTCTCGCATGAAGATGATCGCGAGAAAGGGAACATTCTCTCATTAACACACATACACACACGGTCCCCTTTTGTTTAACGTATAGAGTCTGCCAACACTAGGTGATCAAAGGCGGTTCTCTCTCTCTCTCTCTCTCTCTCTCTCTCTCTTCCTCTCCGCTCTCTTCCTCTCTCTCTCCTCTCTCTCGTCTCTCTCTGCTCGATCTCCTCTCTCTCTCACCCCCCCTCCCCTCTCTCTCTCTCTCTCTGTGTGTGTGTGTGCGTGCGTGTGTCTCTCTCTCTCATTCTCTCCCTCTTTCTCCCTCCCCTCTCTCTCTCTTTTCCCACTCACTCCTCCTCTCTCTCGCTCTCTCTCCCTCACCTCTCTCTCCCTTTTCCCACTAACCCCTCCTCTCTCTCGTTAACCTCCTCCCCCCTCCTCTCTCTCGCTCTCCCTCTCCCCCCTCCTTTCCCTATTCCTTCCCCCCTCCTCTCTCTCCCTCTCCCACCCTCCTCTCTTTTTTTTCCTCGCTCAGCCTCCATTCCTGTTATGGGAAGATCTCTCTCTCTTCCCACCCCCTCTCTCTCTCCCTTCCTCTCTTCCCATCCCCTCTCTCTCTCCCTTCCTCTCTTCCCCCTCTCTCTCTCCCTTCCTCTCTTCCCATCCCCTCTCTCTCTCCCTTCCTCTCTCCCCCCCCTGCTCCCTCTCTTTTCCGCCACCCCTCTCTCTCTCCCTTCCTTCTTCCCCTCTCTCTCTCCCTTCCCCTCTCGTCCCCCCTCCTCTCTCTCTTTTCCCACCCCCTCTCTCTCTCCCTTCCTCTCTCCCCCCCCTCTCTCTCTCTTTTCCCACCCCCTCTCTCTCTCCCTTCCTCTCGTTGCCCTCCCTCTATCAATCTCCCTTCCTCTCTTCCTCCCCTCTCATCTCCCTTTTTCCCCCCCCCTCTCTCTCTCCCTTCCTCTCTTCCCCCCCTCTCTCTCTCCCTTCCTCTCCCCCCCCTCTCTCTCTCTTTCCCACCCCCTCTCTCTCTCCCTTCCTCTCTTCCCCCTCTCTCTCTCTCTCCCTTCCTCTCTTCCCCCTCTCTCTGTTACAGTATGAACACTCGATCTTGGCTGCTCTATAGTTGCCTCTGTTTTGATTTTTTTCCCTTTATTGTAGAAACGAATTATAAAAAATTGTTCCTTTCTGTTCGAGTGTGGGGGGGGGGGAGTTTTTAGCTTCGTAATTAAAAGTTGTAAGATAGTCGTAAGGTTTATTGTGAGACGATAAAATTGTGGTAATGTTGATGGTTGTGTGATAATGAGTATGATAATAAATATCGATAATAGTTATATGGTAATAAATATGAAAATAAATAATAATAGTTGTATGATAATAAATAATGTAAATACTTATATGACAATGAATAATGACAATAGTTATATTACAATAAATAATGATAGTAATTATATAACAATAAATAATGATAAATAATGATAATAAATATTGATAATATAAATAATGATAATAAATAATGATAATAGATAATGATGATAAATGATGATAATAGATAATATTAATAGTTGTATGATATCAAATAATGACAATATTAATAATATAAGACGTTACTAGGACATGAAAGAACAAAAATTCACTGATCACTATTTACATATAAGTCGGAGTCACCTAAACTAATTTATTTTTTTAGGCAAGAATTGATACCTTCTGTTGTATAATATTTGCTTCATAACTTCAGTAATTGTTAAGTATGATATTCTTTTAAAGGTCTTTCCGGTAGCTGGAAACGCAGTATTTATTACGACATGTGGTCTTTGCGATTAACTGGTGCAGTGAAATATTCCCAGTATGATTCTCTCTCTCTCTCTCTCTCTCTCTCTCTCTCTCCTCACTCTGACATCTCGCTCTTTCTCTCTCTCAGCTCTCTCA
>NC_051422.1:325575-328075 GCF_015228065.2 Penaeus monodon | reverse complement strand
AACGATGATCTACGATTTGGTATGGCAGTTCAAATAGAAGCAGAATGAATTAATGTTTTAGGCACACCTCGCAAGGTCCTGCAGCTATTGCAGGACCGTGTAACTTTTCTTTCCCTTTTGCAGGCGCGCGAGGAATCGAATTATCCACGAAGGCTTTCCAGCAGCCATATCCAGTCGCGTATGGGTGGGCCACATTTCGTAATCGTATGAAAAGTATCCACTGCTGACCTTTAAACCGCCTAAGCTTCAACAAACCTTGTAGAATATCCTCCAAAGCTTCTGCCAAATCGGCGTTTCCATCTGGTTATGTTAATCTTTCGGAAAGGGACTACTGCTACGCCCCACGGGGTAAGGAAGGTTTGTTGCCTAACCACACAACAGATGACTGCTCATATTTAACGATATTATGAAAGTTTGATGTATCCAGCGCCGTTATCGTCCACCTCCTGCCGCTCCCTCCGACGCCAAGTTCTCCTTCAGGAGCGTCTTCGTCAGTCCCGTCAAGAGGCGGAAGGAGGTGCTGAAGGACCTGTGCAGGAGGAAGACCAAAGGGAAGAAGGAAGTCCCCTCTTTGAGGTCCACCTTGGACGAGGAGGAGATTCTGTCCCTGCAGGCCACGTTGGAGGAGAGACTTCGGAGTCTGCAGCAAAATCCCGATCCTCTAGAACGGTTGCAAGGGCTCTTAGCAAAACTGTTAATGCAATGGAATTTCCAGTGGCTTTCATTATATCTTACATACAGACCGGAATCGCGAAGTCATCAGACGCCCATTTTTGAAATATATTCTATAGCTTTTGACTGTTATCGAATGGAATATAGACTGAACATTTTTTTTTTTAGAAATCAGCTGACATTCCTTAAAAAAATATACAAGAATCATAGAGATATTCAATGAAATGAAACGAGTAAGTAAGGATACTCAATAAAGATCCTACTTGTGAAGTCAAGTTCAGTTATAAGTCAGGTAATAGTTTACATATTAAACTTCATAATACAGGCCGTAACTTTTCTGCTATGTGGGCCTGGCTTGAAATCTGGCGTTCGAGGTCACAACAGAGGTAATGGCAGACTGAGTATAGATCTTTCGTATCTAAAAAACATTCCACATTACAAATTATAACATATATTTCAAAAATGCGTTCATCCCAAGTTGGGGGGAAAATAACGACTAAATTATAATGATAAAGGTAGAGGATGAGAAGGGTGAAATAATCGAAAAAATTAGAAATAATTATGAAAATGAATTTGTAAAACTGAAGAGAGAAAAATGAAAAATAAGTTACTTCGAGTAAAAAAAAGGCAAGACAAGAACCACCCCCTAAAAAAAGAAAAGCATTTAATTACACAAATAAAACATTTATTATTATCGTTTAATAAATAAAACAATAATAACAACGACGGTAATGAACGAGAGGAGTCTGGGCGAGAGAAGCCTATGACGAGAAGCCCTGAGAATCCACCTTATAGAGACGTAACGTCAGCAAGAGAAAGAAAACTGACGTGCAAGACCCGCGCCTTTCCTCTGCACCTTGCTAAGTGTGTTCTTAAGTTGTTAAAATAACTTGCATCTATTTAAACTGACAAAACGATTCGAAGATCGTTGTTTTATTACTTCCAGCGACCAATTACAGTAGTTTGAGGCAACATTTGATGAAAATTACAATACTGGAGGAATGTGGTTCAGATCAGGACCCTTTTTATATGCAAATTCTCGGCGATTACAGAAGATCGTAGCAATCGCTCTTTTTTTAGCATTAATCTCGTAGATACAGTTAAGCCATACTTTAGCCGCAAGGTGTGGCTCATCATAGCATAAAGGATTTTGCATGTACCCTCATCTTTTGTTAGTAATACATACAATCATGTATTTATCAAGTATATAATCAACTAAGGATATTAAACGCTCGCTATAAGCACTGGGTAAATATATTGCATTAAAAGTCATATAACGAACATCCAGCTACGTGGTACATGCTTGAAACCGTTCCAGCCTCGCATCCAACACGGCCTTCAGGGAGAAAATCGCCTCTTCCTTCAAGGTGGACCTCAGCGAGTTCCACCTGAGGACTACTGTTCAGGTAATGAAAACCACTGGAAATTCCATTGCATTAACAGTTTTTAAGAGTAACGCCCCTCATAATCGTTCTAGAGGATCGGGATTTTGCTGCAGACTCCGAAGTCTCTCCTCCAACGTGGCCTTCAGGGAGAGAATCTCCTCCTCGTCCAAGGTGGACCTCAAAGAGGGGTCTTCCTTCTTCCTTTTGGTCTTCCTCCTGCACAGGTTCTTCAGCGCCTCCTTCCGCCTCTTGATGGGACTGACGAAGACGCTCCTGAAGGAGAACTTGGCCTTGGCGTCGGAGGGAGCGGCAGGAGGCAGACGACTCGCGTTGGCGAAGTGGGGGGCGTGCGAGCGGAGGGACGCGGCCCTGCGGAAGGCGCGGCTGGGGTGCTGCTTCACCTGCGAAATGTGCCTCACGCTCGCCCTCCTCGGGTCCCTTCG
>NC_051422.1:310575-315575 GCF_015228065.2 Penaeus monodon | reverse complement strand
ACGAACATCATGTTCAACAATAGAGTTTATTTCGAACAGATACATGTACAAAGCGAAGCGCTACATGTAGTGGACAAATATGTATACCTAGGGTAACTCGTACAGGCAGACACATTTGGCAAAGAGGAAATTAAGCGATGCATCAGTCTAGGCTGGAGTGCCTGCTGCAGACACAGTAGCATACTAAGAGGCTCCTTGCTATTATGTTTAAAAAGAAAAGTCTTTAACCAGTGCGTCCTCCCAGTTATGATCTATGGATCAGAAACATGGACTACAACCAAATTACTGGAGAGGAAACAAAGAAGTGCCCAGAGAGGGAAAGAGAGGTTGATGCTGGGAATTAGCCTAAGAGATCGGATGAGGGCGACGTGGATCAGGGAACAGACAAAAGCGGAAGATGTACTTGTGAACATCAGAAAGAAGAAATGGCAATTGGAAGGTCATATATGTCGGAGACAGGACGACAGATGGACAAAGAAAGTAACAGACTGGGCTATAGATAATATAAAGAGACCAAGGGCCAGACCAGTGACAAGATGGCGTGACGAAATAACGAAATTTGGGGGCCGAGACTGGAAACAAAAAACCAAGAAGAAAAGTTGGAAAAGACTGGGAGAGGCCTACGTCCTGCAGTGATTTGATTCAGGCCAATGATCACACACACACACACACACACACACACACACACACACACACACACACACACACACACACACACACACACACACATATATATATATATATATATATATATATATATATATATATATATATATACATATATATATGTGTGTGTGTGTGTGTGTGTGTGTGTGTGTTTATTATATATATATATATATATATATATATATATATATATATATATATATATATATATATATATATATATATATATATATATATATATATATATATATATATATATATATGTGTGTGTGTGTGTGTGTGTGTGTGTGTGTGTGTGTGTGTGTGTGTGTGTGTGTGTGTGTGTGTGTGTGTGTGTGTGCGTGTGTGTGTGCGTGTGTGTGTGTGTGTGCGCATATATACATGTGAATAGCAAAACACTCTTCCGTGCTGATACAATGGAAGAAAAAGTTTTTGTATTGTGGGTTTTTCTTCCATATATACATGTACACATATATACATGTATATATGTACACATTTGTATATTTAGTACATATATATACATATATATATATATATATATATATATATATATATATATATATATATATATATATATATAATATTTAGTACATATATATATATATACATATATATATATATATATATATATATATATATATATATATATATATATATATATATATATATATTATATATATATATAAATTTGTGCGTGTGTGCATACATATATAATTCTTTAGCAAATGAAGTGAGCCTGAAGAGAGCGAGAAATACGAGAGGGCGCGCGAGAGGACACAGAATTCCCGTCCAGCCGAGCCCGTCTGTTAAATCCAGGTCGCGCAGACGACGAGGAAGCCAACTCATATTTATAGTCGTACCAGTCAGTCGTGTTTCAAGCGATTACATTTCATCGTGTCATGTTCCAGACATTTTCCTAGAAGAGAGAGCAACAAATGGACCTAATCATCTTTAAATAAATTTTCTCTATTGTTGCACACTTCATTACTATTGTTGAAATGCATTGGCTCGGTCATTATTTGTATGCAGTTTTTTCCCTCTTTCTCGTCTGGCTTAAATACTCTTCTCTTTTACGCAAATCGGATTTAAATACGCTTTTTGCCTCGTTATATGATAGGTACGGGTTGCCATAAAGAGTTTTTTTTTTCTTTTTTTCGATCTCTGAAAGGTTACTTGTATATGCATGAAACGTTTATATTTTTATTGCTACTCTTTCCAGCCAGCGACGAATTGGATACAGCGGAGGTACAGCTTGTAACCTTATCTCGTTCTGTAATTATTTCGCTCCTGCCAAAGACCCCGCGCCATTACTGCTCCCAAAATTATTCTTTACGATTAATAAGACAGGTCATTCCACAAAACCAAATAGCCCTTAATTATCCAAACGTAATTAGTGGAGACAGCCTTTACCTGACCATAACTGCGGTCAAATGCAGCTTAAAGCCCATGAAAATTCTCCGGTTAAACAGTAATGGCGAAGCGCGAGTGTGACTGTCTCCGAGCCGCCATCTTGGTCGAGTCGAGATTATAAACACGCACTGCGTTTTATGCGTTTTTGTGCTTAAACTAGTTTATTTGCGACGTCGCGTGCCTCACATATAATGCGGAAAACATGTTACTAGCTCCATTACTCTTAATTGATTACCATGAGGCATGCGTATTGAATAATCAACACAGATATCATCAGCAGAGCGGATTCGCTTAGAAAAACGGGGCAGATGAATGCGCGGATTCAGATATGCGGATGAAAACGTGTTCCTCGGCCGCTCTTATTACGTTTTTCTTCTGCTTTTTCGTTAATAATCTTCTCTTGCTCTCTTCTCCATTCTCTTTCTTTCTCTACCTCTTAATTCTTATTCATTCAGTGGCAGTGATAATCATCCTTGTCATTATCATTATCATCATTATATTGTTTTTAATTTTCTCTCGCTGACTCGTTCTTCTCTGTCCTCTCTCTCTCTCTCTCTCTCTCTCTCTCTCTCTCTCTCTCTCTCTCTCTCTCTCTCTCTCTCTCTCTCTCTCTCTGGAAGAAAAACCCACAATACAAAAACTAGATTTATTGAAAGTGAGACTACAGTTTCGAAATCCACCTGGATTCCATCTTCAGGACACTCTCCTCTCTCTCTCTCCTCTCTCTCTCTCTCTCTCTCTCTCTCTCTCTCTTTCTCTCTCTTTTCCTCTACCCCTCCCCCCTCTCTCTCTCTCTTCCTCTCCCTCCCTCCCTCTACCCCCTTCCCCCCCTCTCTCGGTCTTTCTCTCTCCCTCCCTTCTTTAACTCTCTCCCCTGTCGCCTGCTTTATTGTCCTTAATCCTCCTCGTGTGTAGGATGAATATTCATGCTGAAGCGTCTGTATACTTCTTGTGAGTTGGTTAGTTTTTTCTTCTTTTATCACTTCTTCTTGTTCTTCTTTATCTTCTTCTTCTTGTTCTTCTTTATCTTCTTCCTCTTGTTCTTCTTTATCTTCTTCTTCTTCTTCCTCTTTATCTTCTTCTTCTTCTTCTTCTTTTTCTTCTCCTTCCTCGTCTTCCTTTTTCTCTCCTTCTTTTTCCTCTTCCTCTTTTTCTTCCTCTACCTCTTCTTCTTTTTAATTGTTTTTCCATCATTTTCTCTTCTTATTTTTGTTTCCTTCTTTTTTCTCGTTTCCTCTCCATCCTCATATATATATATATATATATATATATATATATATATATATATATATATATATATATATATATATATATATATATTTATATATATATATATATATATATATATATATATATATATATATATATATATATTTTTTTTTTTTTTTTTTTTTTTTTTTTTTTTTTTTTTTTACTTATGATTACTATCACTATTTTCTTCCTTCCTCTTCTCCTCTTCTTCTCTTCCACTTTCTCTCTCCCATCCCTTTCTCCCTTTCCCTCCCTCCCTTCTCTTCTTCCCCTCCTTCCTCCCTCTTTACCTCTCTTCTCTTCTTCTCTCTCTCTCTTCCCTCTTTATCACACTACCTTTTTTCCCTCTCCTTTCCTCTCCCTCCTTTCTTCCTTTTCCTTCTTCCCCTCTTTTCGACTTTCCCTTATTCCCTCCCTTCCTCTCCCTTGGTCCCTCTACCACTCCCTCCCCCTAGCTCCCTCCCTCCCCTTTCTCTTACCTTCTTACCTCTCGTTTTCTCCTCCCTCTCCTCTTCCTTATTTTTCTTCTCCTTTCTTCACTCTCTCCCATTCTTTCCTCTCCCTTCCTCTCTCTCCTTCGTTCCTCCGTCGTCCCTTTCTCTCTTTCCCTCTCCCTCCACTCACTTCAATCTCCTCCATGCCTTTCTCCCAAATTCTGTTCACTCTCTTTCTCTCCCCTCTTCCCTCCCTCCTTCGTTTTTTTCTCTCTCCTTACTTCCTTCATTCCCTTTTTCCCTCCCTCTCTCCCTTCCTTCCTCCCTCACTTTCCCTCACTCCTTCCCCTTTTCTCTCCCTCACTCCGTCTCTCACTTCCTCCTTCCACTCCCACTCTCTCCCACCTTTTCCCTCCCCCCATTCTCCTCTTAACACTCCCTCCCCTTACCCCACCCTCCTCATCCCTTCCCTTCCTTGCTCCCCCTACCCTCCTCATCCTCACCCTCCTCCCTCATTCCCCCAACTCTCCTCATCCCTCCCTCCCTCATTCCATCCCCTCCCCCCACTCCCTCCCTCCTTCACCCCTCCCTCCCCTCACCCCACCCTCCTCATCCCTCCCTCCCTCATCCCTTATAAACTCATAATGCAGTCAAAATACCCTCACTATATCCCACGCTCGTCCGTATTTGGGGGGTCTTCTTCGCCAGGGGTAAAAATCAGCCTTAAACGACCCTAACCCGGCCATTAAACTAACCCGAAATATGATTACGTGTCATTATGGCCAGTGACTACCGCTTCGGAAAAAAGGGGAGGGAAGGAGAGGGAGAGGGGAAAAAAAGGCTGTTAATCATGCGGTGCGTCACTTCGCGCTCTCTCTCTTTTTTTCTCTTGCTCTGTCTCTGTCTGTGTGTCTTTTTCTTTCTCTTTCTCTTTCTCTGTCTATCTCTCTCTCTCTTTCTTTCCTGTCGCTGATTCTCTCTCTCTTTCTTTCTTTGTCTCTTTTTCTGTCTCTCTCCCTCTCTGTCTGTCTGCCTGTCTGTCTGCCTGTCTGTCTGTCTGTCTGTCTGTCTGTCTGTCTGTCTCTCTGTCTCTGTCTCTGTCTGTCTCTCTCTCTCTCTCTCTCTCTCTCTCTCTCTCTCTCTCTCTCTCTCTCTCTCTCTCTCTCTCTCTCTCTCTCCATCTCTCTGTCCATCTATTTATCTCTTTCTCTCTCTCTCTTATTTTTTTTTTGTCTCTGT
>NC_051422.1:290812-293285 GCF_015228065.2 Penaeus monodon | reverse complement strand
TCTCTCTCTCTCTCTCTCTCTCCCCTTCTCTCTCTCTCTCTCTCTCTCTCTTCTCTTCTTTTCTTTTCTCTTCTCTTCTCTCTCTCTCTCTCTCTCTCTCTCCTTCCTTTCCTTTTCTCTGCTTATCTGTCAGTGAGTCAGTCTGTCTCCCCCCCCCTCATCTCATTCTCCTGACTCTCTCTCTCTCTCTCCCTCTCTCTATTCCTTCCCCTTCCCTCTATGCCTACCCCTCTCTCTCCTCCCATCCCTCCCTTCTTCCCTTCCTCCCTTCCTCCCTCCCTCCCTCCCTTCCTCCTTTCTTCCCTTCTTCCTTCCCTCCCTCCCTTCTTCCCTCCCTTCTTCGCTCCCTCCCTCCCTTCTTCCCTCCTTCCCTCCCTTCTTCCCTCCCTCCCTCCTTCCTCTCTCATCCTCCTTCCCTACCTTCCCCCCCTCCCCTCTCTCTCTCCCTCCCTACCATCGTTAAGCGTTCGGACTGTCTAACCATTAAATAAATATACTTAAGACTGACGCGACCACACGGCCCTAATTAGACAATAATTCATTAATTAAAGATATTAATAACAATCGAGGTTATAATGATAACTTTTTAATTAACAAATTTAGGCTTCTTGCTGTGGTCTCTTCTCTTTTGATAATTAAATCAAATGTTTGCTTTAAGAGAGAGGGAAACAGAGGTGGAGAGGGAGAGGGATAGAGAGGGAGATGGAGAAGGGGAGGGAGAGAGAAGGGGGAAGGGAGAGGTAGAGGTAGAGAGGGAGAGGGATAGAGAGGGAGAGGGATATATATATATATATATATATATATATTATTATATATATAATTTTAAAATATATATATAGAGAGAGAGAGGAGAGAGGAGAAGAGAGAGAGGGGTGAAGGGAGGGGAGAGGGAGGGAGACGGAAACGGAGAGGGAAAGGAGAGGGAGGGAGAGGAGAGGGAGAAGGGAGAGGAGAGAGAGAGAGAGAGAGAGAGAGAGAGAGAGAGAGAGAGAGAGAGAGAGAGGGAGAGTGAGAGGGAGAGGGAGGGGGAGAGGGAGAGGGAGAGAGGGAGAGGTAGAGAGGGAGAAGGAGAGGAAGAGGGAGAAGGTGAGGGAGAGAGAGAGGGAGATGGGGAGGGAGGAAAGGAAGGTAAGAGGGAGAGATAAATAAGAAGATAGATAGATAGATAGATAGACTGAGAGAGTTGGGGACAGACACACAGAAGTGGGGACAGACAGACAGACTGAAAGATTGACAGACAGATAAAGACAGGGGTACTGTAAAAGACAAAGAGAAAGACAGAGAAAGAAACAAAATTCAATTATTAAACAGTTTTCTAAACACGTTAAAATAGTTTCACTACTTAACCCCAAAAGAATCGCCTTTTTTCGTCTCTCTCTCTCTCCCTCTCTCTCTCTCTCTCTCTCTCTCGTTTAAAATTCTTCCCATGATCCACCTGCAGCGTAGGCTCGGTGGCTAGCCCAAATATGGCGCCCGACGAGGAATCAATTAGCGCCAAACGCCCAAAACGAGTCTACTTCTCCACGGCGGCCAAGGAACAGCTCTCTCATGGCGGGCAGAACCACTACACCTCAGACCAGAGATTTTTATCCTCGTATATCCACTTATCCATTTGCGATCGGGTATTTTACGGACGCTGATACGATTTTTATACACTCCGTATCCGGTTTGAGGTGCTTAATTGTTGGTTTTTATTTTGTATTTGTTGCCAAATTGTATGCTTTTTGTGTGTGTGTTTGTCGGGGTCGTGTCTTGCAGTGATTGTAAATTCAAATCAATCCATCCGTCAGACTATATTTAATTTGCCATCTGTTTACACACGCACAAACACACGTACACACACACACACACACACACACACACACACACACACACACACATACGCCTACACACACACACACACACACACACACTTAACACACACACACACACACACACACACACACACACACACACACACACACACACACACACACACACACAACTTACACACACACACACACACACACACACAAGTAATATCACGATCCACCTCAGGCGCTCCTCTCCCCCCTCTCTCTGAGCCCCACGCACACACACACACACTTCACCCCCAACCTCCCCCTCCCCCCGCCTCCTCCCCCTTCCCCCGCCTCCTCCCCCTCCTCCTCCCCCGCCTCCTCCCCCTCCACTTCCCCCTCCTCCTCCTCGATACTCAACCTCCCCTATTTGGTCATGGAATGCCATTGGACAACTCGGCGAAGGTGGTGGGGAGGGGGAGGGGGAGGGGTAGGATAGTAGTAGGGGGGGAGATAGCGTCGGTTGGGGGGTGGGAGTGGGGGGGTGTAGTTGTGGGGGGGGGGTGAGAGTCGGATGAGTTGGAGTAAAAGAAGAGGGAGGTGGGAGGGGAGGGGGTAAAGGGAGGAGGAAGAGGAAGAGGAGGAGAAGGGAGATAACGTGGAGTGAGGGGAGGGGGGTGAGATGGAGTAAGAAG
>NC_051422.1:282320-285712 GCF_015228065.2 Penaeus monodon | reverse complement strand
TGAGGGGATGGGGGATGGGGTGATGAGATGGTGAGGGATGAGAGAGGGTAGGGGTGGTGTTTGGGGGATGAGATGATGATGGTGATGATGGAGGATGATGATGAGGTGATGATGAGAGATGGTGATGAGGGGTGTGTGATGATGATGATGATGGTGATGATGATGATGGTGATGATGATGATGATGGTAGATGATGTGATGAGATGAGATGATGGTGATGATGATGATGATAATGGATGATGGTGATGATGTGATGAGAAAGAGAAATCGGGAAATATGAGGATTGATGAATTTAATAATGATGAAGAGAGGAGAGGGGGGAGAGAGAAAGAGAGAGAGAGAGAGAGATGGAGAGGGATTTGATGCTAATGCTAATGCTAATAATGATAATGATAACAATATTGATGATTATGATTATTATGATAATGATTGGAAGAACGAAAAGGATAATAATAATAATAATAAGAGTAAGAATACGAGTAAGAATAGGAATAAGAATGAGAATGAAAGTAAAGATAAAAATAGAAATAAAAAAGAAATTATAAAAATCAAGCTTTATTTACCACGGAAAAAAAATATCCTTAGAGAGTAAAAAAAAAAAAAAAAAAAAAAAAAAAAAAAAAAAAAAAAAAAAAGACAAAAATGCTATTACAAACCTCAAGCCTCGATGACCGCTTATGTTTAAACCCCCATCCCTCCCCACCCCCCCCCCACCCCCCCACACTCAAAAAAAAAAACAAAAAAAAACGAACTACCTGTTGTGCACGAAGCGGGGGAGAACACCGGTCATGTGCTTGTGTGTGCAGTCGAAGTACGCAGAAAAAACAAGGCCAAAAAAAACCCTCGGTTCTTTGTGGGGACACCCTTGCTTGGTCGGTTGGGACGAAGGGGTTTAAAGGACGGGGTGGGAAGCCGGGGCGGAATTTTTGAGGGGGGAGGGTGGGGGGGGAAAGGGAGGGGGGGGGGTAGGAGGGGGGGGAGGGTGGGGGTGGAAAAGAGGGAGGGGGGGGGAAGGGGGAGGGGGGGAGGGGGGGGGGGTAGGGGGGGAAGGAGGGGGGGGGGTGAGAGAGAGGGAGGGAGGGAGGGGTAGGAGGGAGGGAGGGTGGGGGTGAGAGAGAGGGAGGGAGGGAGAGGGGGTAGGAGGGAGGGAGGGTGGGGGTGAGAGAGAGGGAGGGAGGGAGAGGGGGTAGGGGGGGGGGAGGGTGGGGTGGAGAGGAGAGGAGAGGGAGTGGGAGGGTGGGAGACAGGAGAGGAGAGGGGTTAGGAGGGAGGGAGGGTGGGGATGAGAGAGAGAGAGGGAGGGAGAGGGGGGGGGGGAGGGGGGGGGGGTGAGAGAGGGGAGAAGAGGGGGTAGGAGGGAGGGGGAGGGAGGGTGGGGGTGAGAGAGGGGAGGAGAGAGAGGGAGAGAAAGAGAGAGAGAGAGAGAGAGTGGAAAGAGAGAAAAATTGACTTAGAGAAAAATATTAGAAAAGGGGAAGGGGAAGAAAAAAAGAGAGAGAGAGAGAAAGAGGGAGAGAGAGAGAGAGAGAGAGCGAAAGAGACAAAGAGAAAGAAAGGAAAAAAATATGTATGTAATTTAAAATAATACCAACTCCATTTAAAACAGCAAAAAGTTTTTGACAATGACCCATTAGCCACGGGGATAGAAGACGGTTTTAGTTTTTTTAGCAGAATCTAGAAAAAAATGTAATTATCAAAAGCAAAGAGAAACAGATAAAAAAGAGAGAATCAAAAATAAGTGAGCAAGAGATACATACATCCTTACATACATATATATATATTTTTTTTTTTTCAGTGATCAAAAAAAAACACAGATAAATAGAAACACAAAAAAAAGAAAAAAAAACAGTAAAGCAGATAGAAATAAAGAAGACAGAGAAAATAAAATAAAAATTAAAAAAAAGGTTAGTTTGTCCGTATCTCAGGAGAGCATCCGGACTACTTTCTCCAAGAAGGTCTTGGATGAGGAGATGAGCTGAGATGAGAGAGAGAGAGAGAGATGCTCAGGGATGCTGCGCCGGTCGTTCGTTTTCCTTCTTCTCTCTTCTTATTTCTACTGTTCTTCTCGCCATAATGAGTCTATTACTGTTTTTTTTTTCTTATTTCTTTTATTATCCTTTCATTAGTTTTTTTTTTTTATTATTGTTATTGATGCTTTATCTTATCACTTTATGTATTTCTTTCGTAATATTTTTTTCTTATGTGTGTATTTTTTTTATTCCAATTCTAAATTTATTTTACTCTCTATCTTTCTTTATTTTTGTTCCTTTCCAGTGAGAGAGGAAGAAAGAGAGAGAGAGAGAGAGAGAGAGAGAGAGAGAGAGAGAGAGAGGGAGAGAGAGAGAGAGAGAGAGAGAGAGAGTGAGAGAGAGAGAGAGAGAGAAGGGGGGCAGGAGAGAGATGAGAGAGAGAGAGAGAGAGAGATTGGTAGACATATATATATATATATATATATATATATATATATATATATATATATATATATATGTATGTATGTATATATATATGTGTGTAAGTTAGAGGGGAGAGAGAGGATGAAGGAGAGAAAGAGAATGAAAGAGTGGGAGAAGGATTGAGAGAATGAAAGAGAGGGAGAAGGATTGAAAGAGGACGTGAGAAGGACGAAGGAACAGGAGGGGAGAGGGAACAAGGAAGAGTGAGCGAAGGAGGGAGCAAGAGGACGAAGAAGGGAAGGGAAGGAGAGATATTGAGAGAGGGACGAATGATAGAGAAAGGAGGGAAGAAGAACCCGAAGGAGAGAGAGGAAAAGGAAGAAGGGGAGAGAGAGAAAAAGAGAGAGAGAGAGAGAGAAAGAGAGAGAGAGAGAGAAAGAGAGGGAGAGAGAGAGAGAAAGAGAAAGAGAGAGAGAGACAGAGAGAAAGAGAAAGAGAGAGAGAGAGAGAGAGAGAGAGAGAAGAAGAAAAAAAAAGAGATTTACAGCCATCCACTCGCCCATAGATTCGAACACCGGTTACAAAACATGTTCGATCTCTATGACTCTCACCAATGCAATTATTAACATCCCAAGGGTTCAAAATCGAGACAAAAAAACTCATTTTATACAACTCAATGGATAGATATTTTGCAGATACGCCCATCATCCACGATTTTTCTTCTTCTTCTTCTTCTTCTTCTTCTTCTTTTCTTTCTTTCTTTAAGATGGGTCATTATTCTGTGTGGTCAGCTGTGTGTGTGTGTGTGTGTGTGTGTGTGTGTGTGTGTGTGTGTGTGTGTGTGTGTGGTACCATGGTACACTTCTCTGTATGGGTGTATACTTCTATGCATCCAGAAAATCGCATTGAGAGAGAGAGAGAGAGAGAGAAGAGCGAGAGAGGGGAGGAGGGGAGAGAGAGAGGGGGGGAGAGAGAATGAGAGAGAGAGAGAAAGGGGGA
>NC_051422.1:280831-282220 GCF_015228065.2 Penaeus monodon | reverse complement strand
GATAGCTGGTTTTCCCAAAAAATGGGGGGGGGGAAAAACCGGGGGGTTTAAGGGGTGGGGGGAAAAAGGGGGAGGGGGTAATGGAAAACTGGGGAACCAAGGGGGGGGGGTTTGCCGGGAGGGTAATATAGGGGCTCCGAATGAGGCGAGAGAGAGAATGGGAGAGGGGAAAAAAGGCGATGAGAAAGAGGGGAAAGACAGAGAGAGAATGAAGGAAAGGAAAACGACGAAAAAGAGGGGAAGAGGCGAGGGGAAAAAGGATAAGGGAAGGGGAAAAGGCGACAGAGAAAGGAGGAAGAGGCGAGAGAAAAGGGGATGAAGGAAGAGGGAAAAGGCGAGAGAAAAATGAAGGAAGGGGGAAAAAGGCGATAAGAAAGAGAGAAAGGCAGAGAGAAATGAAGGAGAGGGGGAAAAAGGCGATAGGAAAAGAGGAGGGGGCGAGAGAGAAAGGAAGAGGAGGGAAAAGGCGATAGAGAAGAGAGGAAAAGGGCGAGGAGAGAATGAAGGAAGGGGGAAAGGCGATAGAGAAAGAGAGGAGGGGCGAGAGAGAGAATGGGAAAAGGGAAAAAGGCGAGAAAAGAGAGAAGAGGCGAGAGAGAAATAAAGGAAAGGGGGAAAGGCGAGAGGAAGAGGGGGAAGCGGAGAGAGAAAAAGGAGAGGGGGAAAAAAGGCGAAGGAAAAGAGGAAAAAAGGGCGAGAGGAGAATGAAGGGGGAGGGAAAGGCGATAGAAAAAAGAGAGGGGGGGCGGGAGAAAGGATAAAGGGAGGAGGAAAAGGCGGAGAAAAAGAGGGGAAAGAGGCAGAGAGAAAGAGGGAGGGGGAAAGACGAAGAGAAAAAAGGAAAGGCAGAGAGAGAAAAAAGGAAAAGGGGGAAAAGGCGAGAGAAAAGAGAAGGCAGAGGGAATGAAGGGGAGGGAAAAGGCGATAGGAAAGAGAGGAAAGGCGAGAGAGAAAAAGGAGAGGGGGAAAAGGGCGATAGAGAAAGAGGAAGAGGCCAAGAGGAATAAGGGAGAGAGGGAAAAGGCGAAAAAAAAAAAAGGGTGAAATAAAAAGAAAGAGAGGTTTAAGGGGAAAAGAGAAGGAGGGGAAAAGGAGAGTATGAGAGAGAGAGATACGACAGAGAAAAAAAGAAAAAAAGAAAATGCAAAAAAGGAAGGGAGCAAAACAGAATGAGGAAAGAGATGGGAAAAGAAAGAACAAATGAGGCAAAAAATCAGCAAAAAAGGTTCTGTTTGAACACGGTTAAACAGAAAAAAAAGTTTAGAGTGTAGAAATATTGGTGTTTAAATAATATATATATATAAAATATTTTATATATTCATATAAAATTAAGTATGTTGTATGTATATATGTATGTGTATTGTTGTGTATGTGTATGTGTATGTGTAT
>NC_051422.1:270831-275831 GCF_015228065.2 Penaeus monodon | reverse complement strand
TTTTGTTGTTGTTTTGTTGTTCTTTTGCTGTTCTTTTGTTGTTATTGTTTTTGCTCATCCTTATCTCTTCCTTATCTCGTCCATCTTTTGGTATCTCATCTCTTTGCAATTCACTATTTCATCCTCCGTTTGTTAAAATACCATAATCCTTCCATCTCCTATACTATTCATATCACCGTCACCTTCTTCTTCATCAACACCATCTTCACCTTCACCATTGCCATCACCATCACCTTCATTGCCATCACCATAATCACCAACACCATCACCATCACCATCATCATTGTCATCACCATCATCACCAACACCATCATTGCCAACACCATCACCATCATTGTCATCACCATCATCACCAACACCATCATTGCCAACACCATCACCATCATTGTCATCACCATCATCACCATCACCATCATCACCATAAACCACCATCACCATCATCACCATCTCCATCAAATCACAATCGCCATCATCACCATCTCCATAAACCATCATCACCATCACCAACACCATCATCACCATCATTGTCATCACCATCACCACCGACACCATCACCATGATCACCATAAACCATCACCATCACCATCACCGTCACCATAAACCATCACCATCATCACCATAAACCATCACCATCATCACCATCACCATCAATCACCATCATCATTCACACCATCATCATCCCTCACCCATCATCATCACATCATCACCACATCACACCATCATCCATCCATCAACCATCATCATCATCACCCATCATCATCACCACTCATCATCACATCATCCCATCATCACCATCCATCACATCATCACCACAATCATCACCAACACCATCATCATCCTCACCATCCTCATCATCATCACCATCATCATCACCATCATCACCATCATCATCATCACCATCACATCATCATCATCATCCCATCATCACCAGCTCAATCATCATCATCACCATCATCATCATCATCATCATCATCACCATCATCATCATCATCACCATCATCATCACCATCATCACCATCATCATCACCATCATCATCATCACCATCATCACCATCATTGTCCCTGTCTGTGTATTTCTGTGTCTTTCTGTGTCTGTCGGTCTGTCTCTGTCTGTGTCTTTCTGTCTCTCTCTCTCTTTGTCTATGGCTCTCTCCGTCTCTGTCTCTGTCTGTCTGTCTGTGTGCCTGTCTTTCCGTGTCTTTCTGTCTCTCTCTCTTTTTCTTTCTCTCTCTTTCTCTTTTTTTCTCTCTCTCTCCCAATCACTCTCTCTCTCTCTCTCTCTCTCTCTCTCTCTCTCTCTCTCTCTCTCTCTCTCTCTCTCTCTCTCTCTCTCTCTCTCTCTCTCCATCCCACCATCCCTCCCTCCCTGCCACTCCCTCCCTCTCTCTCCTTCTCTCCTTCCCTCCCTAACCATTGCTCCCTTATTCCCTCCCTTTCTTCCTCCCTCCCTCTCTCACCACCCCCTCTCTCTCCATCATCTCCATCATTCTTCACCATCCCCCATTAAGGACTCATTTCCCTTCATCTTCCCCATCACCATCCCCATAATCATAATCCCCAACCCAATTCTCCTCCTCCTCCCTCCCTTCACCCTATCTTCGCCTTCACAAACCCATTTTCCTCTTGCCATCCCCATTAAGAGCCCCATTCACCCTCCCCCCCCATTAACCCATGCACAAGATGAACCACCGCTCGTTATCTGAGTGAGAAACCCCATTTTCCTAATTGTATTTCCCTCATAATATCTCTCTCCCTTATGTCTCCCTCATAATATCTCTCTCCCTTATGTCTCCCTCATAATATCTCTCCCTTATGTCTCCCTCATAATATCTCTCTCCCTTATGTCTCCCTCATAATATCTCTCTCCCTTATGTCTCCCTCATAATATCTCTCTCCCTTATGTCTCCCTCATAATATCTCTCTCCCTTATGTCTCCCTCATAATCTGAAACACAAATCCCATCCTCCCCATTATCAACTATTCTCACCCATTACAAGCACCATTCATCCCTATTTTCCTCATCACAGGTCATTCTTCTCCCTCCCCCCCATTACCCTAAGGCACAAGACCCATTAATCACTCACTTGCTGTATCACAAACTCCTTCATTAACACAAACGTATTATTCATCTGTTCTCCCCATCACCAGCCCCATTTTTCGAAACCCTAAGCCTGCTATTTACCCATTACATCTCTAACATTTTTCCATCATAAACACCCCACAGGCTTTATATTGTCCTTACTGGTAAGCATAAACCCCATTATATTCCTTCGGGTCACTTTCTTCCCCATTCTCCCCATGGGGAGGTCCTCCTGATCCTTCCCCATTCTCCCCATGGGGAGGTCCTCCTCATCCTTCCCCATTCTCCCCAGGGTCAAATCCTCTTCATTCTTCCCCTGGGGAGGTCCTCCTCATTCTTCCCCCTTCTCCCCATGGGGAGGTCCTCCTCATTCTTCCCATTCTCCCCAATGGGCAGGTCCTTCTCACTCTTACCCATGGGCAGGTCCTCCTCATTCTTCCCCATGGGCAGGTCCTTCCCCATGGTGAAATCTTCCTCATTCTTCCCCCTTCTCCCCAATGGGCAGGTCCTTCTCACTCTTACCCATGGGCAGGTCCTCCTCACTCTTCCCCATGGGCAGGTCCTCCTCACTCTTCCCTATGGGCAGGTCCTCCTCACTCTTCCCCATGGGCAGGTCCTCCTCACTCTTCCCCATGGGCAGGTCCTCCTCACTCTTCCCCATGGGCAGGTCCTCCTCATTCTTCCCCATTCTCCCCAGGGACAAGTCCTCCTCATTCTTCCCATTCTCCCCATCACAAGCCCAATGCTTCTCCCTTATCTCCCTATCTCATATTATCTCCCTTTCCCCCTATTCTCCCCTTCTTCCATTAAAAGAAAAAAAAAAAAATATACTAATAAGTAAAAAAAAAAGAAAATGTAAAATTAAATAAAACGCCTTTAACGCTCGTGGCTTATTGCAATTTTTCAGGCAGCGGGAACAGGTTTGGGAAATATTCCACGGCTGCTGAAGTGTGCAAGGAGACATTGCAACAACAAAGGCGTCGTTGCAGAGGGAAGGAGAGGTCAGGACGTAAGGCTTGTGGTTTGCAATTGCAGTGTTTCGGAGTTTGTGGGGAGGCGTTTTTTTTATATATATATAATTCGGTTTCTGTTTTTTTATGTGTATTTTGTGTTTTTTTTGTATTCTGTGTTGTTTTTTTTCTTAATTCTGTTTTGATTCTTTTCTATCTTTCGTTTTATTTCTCTCTCTCTCTTTTCTTTATTTTTCCTTCTCTCTATCTCTCTCTCTCTCTCTCTGCCCCCCCCTCTCTCTCTCTCTTTCTTTTTCTCATTTTCCCCTCTTCTCTACATCTCTCTCCTCCCCTCCCTCTCTTTCCCTCTCTTCCTTTCTTTCCTCCTATCCTTCCTTCCTCTCCCCCCCCTTACCCTCTTCCTTCCTTCCATTTTCTCGTCTCTCTCCCATTCCCTAATTATCATGTTCCGAAATTTCCACTCCCTTCGACCAGTGACAATCCAGAACCAATCTCTAATCCTTTATTTAAAACCCAGATTTAATTAAGTAGCAATCACGTGATCGCAACATTCAATTAGGAAAGAATTACAATATGTTCGGAAAGTTATGCGTTGACCTTTGACCTTTTCTTCAATTAGAGGATGTTGCAACTTTTTGGGAGATATATATATTTTTTTCGGCTATTTCGAAATTCCGATTTGCAACGAAAGACTTATTATGGCTGTTTCTTGATCTCCGTCCGGCCGAGGGTTGCGATTAGATTGCACGTGAGGGTAAAGTATAAGTGGGTTGGGGATAAACCATAAGGGATTCGATTCTTTTATGTAGGGTTGGGTTGTGTTAATGAGATCAGAGATGTTTTTTTTTTTTTTTTTTTTTTTTTTTTTTTTTAGAAACGTTTATTATTATTGTTGTTGCTGTTATTGTTGTTGTTGTTGTTGTTGTTATCATTATTATTATTATTATTATTATTATCATTATTATTATTATCATTATTGTTATTGTTATTATTATTATTATTATTATTATTATTATTATTATTATTATTATTTTTTAATCTCTTCAGATTTGCTAATTAAAATCAAACACCGGGTCACTACCAGCGTACCTAGGGTGATTGAAGTTTGAGGCAATGGAACACCAACAGAAACATGCACATAACTTTTGCAGCAGGTTTTTCGAGTGCATAGTAAAAGCAGTACATTACCTCATTATACTCTTCCCTTGTCCATTTAACTCTTGTTTTCTTTTGATTGTTAGTACAAGATGGTTGAACCGCAGGGCCAGGGGTGGGAGCCATCCCGTCCTGGTGACCTGGCGGACCCTGACTAATGGAAGAGGTAGACTCAGTAGCACAATTTTTCAGTCCCAGGCGAGTCCCGCCCTGGGGGATGCGCCCCTTGTTGATCTGTGCGACGGGCGACGCTTCACCACCCACCTCCTACTCTCATTTGAGAAGCAGGATGCACTTTAGCCCTACTGCCAAGAAGCTGGATATCCCGCGCCAACCACCAACTGGCATTTCTAGGTCCCCGCGGACACGTTGTGTGACCGCTGGACTACTTGGCGCCTTACCGATCATGTGGCCTACTGTGTCTTTATACTGGGGTGGCTGAACAGTGATCCTTCCCCAGGGGAGTAGTTGTTTAGGTAATCATTGTTGGTGGCTCTCAACCCACCATCATATCTACGATAGACTCACCCACTACCGTATTTACCCAAATTTATGCAAATCATGGGTGCACGGATGCACCCATGCACTCGCATACGGCGATTATCATTATTATCATTATTATTATTATTGTTATTTTTATTATTATTATTATTATTATTATTAATATTAATATTATTATTATTATTATTATTATTATTGTTACTATTATTATTATCATTATTATCACAATCATCATCATCATCATTATCATAATAATAGTAATAATATTATTATTATCATTATTATTATTATTA
>NC_051422.1:258331-260831 GCF_015228065.2 Penaeus monodon | reverse complement strand
TGTTGAATATGTTCTGGTAGAATTTGATACAAAGAAAACAAAGAAGCATTATGTTGGTCAGATCACAAAGAAGAAATATGTTGAAGTTTATCTTGAAATATTCCATCTACGAAGAAAAAACGACAATGAAACATTTGTTTTGAACAAATATAACATTCTTCTTCCAGTGCCAGAATTCTGCTTTGAAATTCAATTTTAATTCAGTATGTTAAATGTTTTCTGAAAGAAGAAAAGAAAAGAAAAGTTTGTCCCATACGACTCGAAGGGGTGTCCTGGTGTGCTCAGGGAAAAAGGTACATTGGCACTTTTTAGTTCCTTTTACATAACCTCTGATCATTTTAATAGAAATGTAGGATACATTATTATTCATAGGAAGTATTGTTAAGTAATGAATAATCTGTAAAAGTTTCGTTAATAGATGACAGTTATATATTTTTTCGTCTCAATGTACCCTCTCTCTCTCTCTCTCTACACACACACACACACACACACACACACACACACACACACACACACACACACACACACACAAATAAACACACAAACACACAAACACACACACACACAAACTACATGAATACAAATACAAGGTACATGTGGATATGAGCAATTATTTTCATGACTTGGCAAATATTTGCAATAATGTTAATCCTGTCACCATTTTGCTAATAGTAATACCAATCTACATACCTTTTGATTTTAGATCGATGCAATAGACAACAGATGGTGTCATTAATATCAGCTTTTTCTTCTCCCATTTTTTTTTCATTAAAAATCTTTCGGTGTTTCCATTACCTCCTTTTAGTACTGTTGTAATTGCGTGTTTTTCTTTGTCTTTTTTATAGATTGTGGTTAATTGGTTTGCCTTTTATTGAGTTACGAGAATATTAAGAGAGTCTATAAGATAATTGAAAGTGAAAATATTTCTCAAGAGGCGAATTTCAATGCATTTGATTTGCATTCCACGGAAATGTATCTCTGGGATAAAAAGGGAGGAAAAAATAGTGATGATAATTGAGATAAAAGAAAATAAAAGAACAAACAGAGAAAGAAAGAGAGAAAAATCTTGTTTACTTTAATGGACGATAATTGAGGAAATTTGGGCAAGAAGAAGAAAAAGTTAAAGAAGAAGGAGATAGAGAGGAAGAAGAAGACGGGAAGTGATAAAAGAGATAATAATGATAGCAATGATAAAAGTTATGATAATGATGATAGTACTGATAGTAATTATAATGTTGCAAATAAAAATATTAATGACAATTATAATAATGATAGTAATAATGATAATGACATCAATGCTAATAATGATAATAGTGATAATAATGATATTAATGATATAAACAGTGGAAATAATGGTAGTCACAATCATTATAATAACAATTATTAGCAAAAGTAGCAGTGGTTGTAGTTGTAGCAGTAAAGAGAATTGCAACAATAGTAGCAACAACAACAACAACAACAAAAAAAACGATAAGAGGATAATGATAATGATAGTAGTAATGATAACAATAATGATGATAATTACTCTTCCTCCAACCCCCCCCCTCCTCCTACTCCTCCCTCCTCCCTTCCTTCCTCTCCCTCCCCCTACCTTTCTCTCCCTCTTCCATAAATTCACCCCTTTTTCTCCCTTCTCCTCCCTCCTCTTCCCTTCCCCCTTTCATATCTCCCTCTCTCTTCTCCCTCTCCCTTCTCTCTCTCCTACGCACTTTCATCCTCTCCCTCTAACTCCTCCCTCTCCCCCTCCCTTTCCTCCCCTCCCCTCTCTCCCCCTCCTCCCCTCCCCTCTCTATCTTCCCAATCTATCCCCCCTTCCACCCTCACTCCTCTCTCTCTCTCCCCCTCCCCTCCCCTTCTCCCCTCCTCTCCCTCCCTTTCTCCCTCCCCCCCTCCTCCCCCTCCTCCTCCCCCTCCCCTTCTCCCTCCCCCTCCTCCCTCTCTCTTTAAACCCCGGAACAATAAAGATAAAGACAGGCTCGGCCACGTGTTCTTGTTAGCTTAGAACCTCCGCGAAGAACCCGGCGCTGTTCTTGATAGACGCTTGATAGAGGGTTAATGATGAGGCGTTGGGAGGGAGGGAGGGGGGAGGGGGGGAGTCCGTGTGCTGTGTGGGGCGAGATTGGGGTAAAGTGGTGGGAGGGTTTGAGTGGGGATTGGGATTACAATGGTGGGGGGGGAGGGGATTTTTGGGTTGGGATTGGGGTAAAGTGGCGGAGATTGGGGTAGGGGGTTCAAATTGGAGGGCAGGTGGGGTGGGGGTTAGGGTGGGGTAAAGTGGTGGGGCTGAGACTGAGCTAAAAAGGTGGGGGTTGGGGTAAAGGTTGGGGTATTCTGACTGGAATGTAATCTGACTAGGAAATCCTCTGACTGGTTTGTATTTTGACTAGGAAATCCACTGATTTGCATGTAATCTGACTAGGAAATCCTCTGACTGGTATGTATTTTGACTAAGAAATCCACTGACTGGTTGTGCTACAGTCAGAGGGGGTGTATGTGTGGG
>NC_051422.1:233331-253331 GCF_015228065.2 Penaeus monodon | reverse complement strand
TCTCCTTTCCTCTCCTCTCCCTCCTCTTCCCTCTCCCTTTCCTCTCCCTCTCCCTCCTCTTCCCCTCTCCTTTCCTCTCCTCTCCTCCTCTTCCCCTCTCCTTTCCTCTCCTCTCCCTCCTCTTCCCCTCTCCTTTCCTCTCCTCTCCTCCTCTTCCCCTCTCCTTTCCTCTCCTCTCCCTCCTCTTCCCCTCTCCTCTCCCTCCTCTTCCCCTCTCCTTTCCTCTCCTCTCCCTCCTCTTCCCCTCTCCTTTCCTCTCCTCTCCCTCCTCTTCCCCTCTCCTCTCCCTCCTCTTCCCCTCTCCTTTCCTCTCCTCTCCCTCCTCTTCCCCTCTCCTCTCCCTCCTCTTCCCCTCTCCTTTCCTCTCCTCTCCCTCCTCTTCCCCTCTCCTTTCCTCTCCTCTCCCTCCTCTTCCTACCCCACCCCCTCCTCTTCCCCTTCTCTTATCCTCCCCCTCTCCCCCCCTCCTCCCCCTCCCCCTCCTCTTATTCTCCCCATCTCTCCTCCACCCGTATTCCCTCCCCCCCCCACCCTACCCCTTCTCATCTCCCTCATCCTCTGCCTATATTCCATGCCCCCCCCCCAAAAAAAAAAAAAAAAAAAAAAAAAATGTTTATTGTAATACATAAAAAAAAAAGTTTTCGGGATGATCCCAACATGATAAGATATGATAATGTGAAATTGACTGATTAAGTAACGAATAATCGATGAGGGTAATTATGATTAAATGAGAATTAGTGTTTAATAATGACCTTTAATGACCTGAAAATCTTTCACTGATATATTTCGATTGTACAAAGTTATATATATTAAGTGTTATCTATTTTACAAAACGTTGATTGGCAGAACGAATTTCCCGGAGATGATTTCATATTTATGATCAAGAAAAACGATGTAATTGATATAAGTTTGAAGATTATCAGATTAGATCGTTATTATCCTGTGCTATTTTTTTCTGGATATATATATATATATATATATTTTTTTTTTTTAATCCTTTCGTTTTTTTTTTTTTTTTTTTTTTTTTTTTTTTTTTTTTTTTTCACTTTTCTTTTCTTTTTTTTTCTTTTTTTTTTTTTTTTTCTCTCTCTCTCTCTCCTTTATTTTGTCTGCTTTTTTTTCTTTCTTCTTTTTTCTGCTTTTTCTTTTTTTCTCTCTTCTTATTCTTTCTTTCATTCTTTTATTTTTCTCTCTTTCTTTATGTATTTAATTTCATTTTCTTTTTATCCCACTTTTGTGGTATCTCTGTTTTCGCTTGTTATCTTTTCTTGCTTTATTCCATTTTCTTTCCTTCAGTTTTTTGTTCTTTATCTTTTTCCTTTTTTCTGTTATTCTTTTAATTCTTCTTTATCTTTTTAGTATCTTTTCGTTTCCTTCCCTTGTTTTTCTTTTTTTTTTTTTTCTTCTTCTTATGATTATCACCACCTCTTCTTCTTCTAAAATTATCCCTAGAGAGAGAGAGATGAAGAGAGAAAGAGATAAATAGATAGATAGGTAGATAGATAGATAGATAGATAGATAGATAGATAGAGTAAGAGAGAGAGAGAGAGGGAGAGAGAGAGATAGAGATAGAGAGAGAGAGATAGATAGTAGAGAGAGAGAGATAAAGAGAGAGAGAGAGAGATAGAGAGTGATAGAGAGAGAAAAGAGAGAGAGAGAGAGAGAGAGAGAGAGAGAAGAGAGAGAGAGAGAGAGAGAGAGAGAAGAGAGAGAGAGAGAGAGAGAGAGAAAGAGAGAGAGAGAGAGAGAGAGAGAGAGAGAAAGCGAGAGAGAGAGAGAATGACCATCACCAGCTATTACTCCCAGATGTCATATCTCAGTTCCAGCAACTCACCTGAAATGACTACCATTATCCACCTAACTCAGTGTACAATCACAGAAGTGTACAATCAACAGGCACGTAACATACACCAGCCATCAGTCATGGCATAAATGACACAAAGGCTCTATCGATAACACCCAATCACACACATACCAATGTTCCGTCTCACGCAAAAAACATTCGCGGAAAAAAAACACGCATGCACACGCACACACGCACATACTTACAAAATATACACGAAGAAATAGACAAAGACAAACACACTCTGAAATGGACAGAGACAAACACACAGACACACAAAGGTGCAAAGAGAAATGCACACTGCAATGCAATGCACATACACACGCAAGTAAACAGAACAGTTACATACGCGCATATATTTTTAGATACAATTTCATGTTGTCATATTTCTATTTCTATAGACGTACACACATACATGTTATCACGCTCATATGCATACACACACTCACAAAGAAATATACAAACACACACACACACCTACACAGCCCCCCCCAAAAAAGAAATCTTGACTTTCTCATATGCATAATGCTTTTTTTTTTTTTTTAACTAGAGTAACGGACGTAATTTTCGATTTTTCAAACGGCCGATAACATGCCGTTCGTGCAGCGTGGGCGGATTCACGCAGGCGGTCTTACAAAAACGCGCAATAGCCCGCTGTCATGGCGGCGCATCGTCTTCTTCGGCGATAGGACTACGCTAAAGAAAAGACAAAACAAAAAAGGAAAAAAAAAAGTAAAAAAAGAAAAAAAAGAAAAAAGAAAAAGGAAAAGAAAGGGAAGAAAGAATAAAAAAACTGGCAACTCTGGATTTTGGAGTAGTAAAATTCGCCATTTTTTTTATCAAACTTTTATTATTATTATTATTATTATTTAGTTTATGTATTGTCTTATAGTCTAAGCAAATTGATATGTAATACGTTTACATTTACGTGCATTTTATATATATTTTTAAAAACTTATATTAGAATACTTTCATCTTAATTTGATTCTATTTTCTACTTTTAACCTCTTTATCAATCTTATCTCTCAGTTAACTTGAGGAATCGGAGAAAGCCAGATTCAGGTGAGTTGCCAGATTTTCCTTTTTTCCCCCCAGAGACAGGCTATATAAAGGAGGCAGATGAGCCCTTTCGCCAGACAAAGAGCGAGAGAGCTTGAGGGAGGGCGGAGGGAGAGGGAATTCTGTTGTTTACGAAAGCTTAGGGTGAAGTTTGGTCGTCAGGGAGAGTATGAAATAATATAAATAATTATTTTGGATTCCTTTGATTACTCACTCATCACTGTTATGTCAGTTAATATTTTTTATTAATATTATTATCATTATTGTCAGTGTTACGGTTATGATTTTACAATCACTTTTATTCGGTTACCGCCCCTCAAAAGATAAAAAAAATATATATATATATATATATATATATATAATTTTATTATTTTCTAAGAATAGGCGAATATCTTTAAAATCCCAAAATTTTTGAATTATTTCTTACATTTGCAAATAGATCTTTACCAGACTAACGTGAAAATCTGTGTAACATTAACCCATAAAGCTATGATTTGCTTTAAAAAAATAAAGAAAGAAATAAAATAGATAAGTAGATGAATAAAATAATAATATGTACGGCAGTTTTATTTCTTTTCCGAGTTTATTTTTTCAACTGCTTTACATACTCAGCTCATCGACCTCCCTCCCCCCCTTCCTAAAACGAAAAGAAAACGAACAACGAAGGGAAAAGTAAAAAAAAAAAAAAATTGAAATTTTAAAGTGAACGCAAAGTCATGCAAAATGTGTAAAACATAATGGATAAATCACGGCTGGAATCTGGTCTTAGTAATGGGCTCGCTCGCCATCCGGCACATTTGAGCGACATTTTGTGCACTTTCATTTTTGCATAATTGTAAATTCGGATCATTGGTGATTATCCATGAGCGAGAGAGCGAGAGAGAGTGAGATAGAGAAAGGGAGGAAGAGAGGGAAAGTGAGAGAGAATGAGGTGGAGAGAGAATGGGAGAGGGAGAGGGAGAAGGAAGAAAGGAGGGAGAGAGGGAGAGGGAGAGAGAGAGAGAGAGAGAGAGAGAGAGAGAGAGAGAGAGAGAGAGAGAGAGAGAGAGAGAAACAGACAGACAGACAGACAGAGAACCAGAGACATAAAAAGAGAGAAAAAAAGGCAAAAAAGACAGGCAGAACACAGACAGAAAACACAGAGAAAATTAAACAAATACGTCTCTCTCACGACACTAACGATCCCCCCCACATACACACACCCGACCCCCAACACCCCCACACCCCCAACACCCCCACTTCCCCGACCCCCCCCCCCAACACCCCCGACCCCCCCAACACCCCCAACCCCTCCACTTCCCCAACCCCCCCGACCCCCCAACACTCCCACTTCCCCAACACCCCAACACCCCCACACCCCCAACAATAACAAAAAAATCCCCGTCACTTACAGCCTTAACCCCTCGCTCCCCCCGCTCCCCCACCTCCTCTCCCCGAGCCAGTTTATTCTGACGAATCTTACGCGCTCTGGAACCCGTAAAATGTCCTTGAGTTTTGAATTTGTGGAACCAATTAGCCTGCGACAGAACCGGCTCCTTCGGTTGGGGAAGCGAGAGGTAATCTTCCCTCCCTACTCCGTTTTCGGTGACTTTCCCTTCCCCTTTGGGTAAATTTCCTCCCTTTGGGTGATCTCCCCCTCCCCCTTTGAGTAAATTTCCTCCTTTTGGGTAAACTTCCTCCCTTTGGATGGTCTTCCCCTCCCCCCTTTGGGTTAACTTCCTCCCTTTGGGTGATTTCCCCCCCCCCTTTGGGTAAACTTCCTCCCTTTGGGTGATTTCCCCCCCCCCTTTGGGTTAACTTCCTCCCTTTGGATGGAGTTGTTATTGCTATTGTTATTATTGTTATTATTATTATCATTATTATCATTATTATTATTTTATTATTGTTGTTGTTGTTGTTGTTGTTGTTTTGTTATTGTTATTGTTATTATTATATTATTATTGTTATTGTTATTGTTATTGTTATTGATATTATTATTATTATTATTATTATTATTATTATTATTATTATTATCATTTATCAATATTACTATTATTATTATTATTATTGTTAATATTATTATTAGTATTATTTTTATTATTATCATTATTACTATTCTTCTTTTTATTATTATTATTATTATTATTTTCATTATTATTATTATTATTGTTATTATTATTATTATTATTATTATTATTATTATTAATATTATTGTTATTATTATTATTATCACTAACTATCCGTATGTAATTTCGTATGTATTTTAAATGCTTTTGGTTTTCTTTCTTATTCCAATCTTTAGTTATTTCTTATTTGTTTTCTCTTTCTATTCCTCTCTTGCTTTCTTCCTCCTATCTTTTATTTCACTTTTTTCCTTCTCTCTCCCTCTCTCATTCTTTCTCTCTCTCTTTCTCTATTTCATTCTCTCTCTCTCTCTCTCTCTCTCTCTCTCTCTCTCTCACTCACCTCTCTCTCTCTCTCTCTCTCTCTCTCTCTCTCTCTCTCTCTCTCTCTCCTCCCCCCCCCCTCTCTCTCTTTCATTCTTTCTCTCTCTCTCTATTTGTGCCTATCCCTTTCTTCTTCGTCTTTTCCTACTCCTACCTCTCCCTCTCTCACCTCCCTCCCTTCTACTCTCGCTCCCTCCTTCTTCCGTCCTCTTCCTCCTTTTCTCCCACCTTTCATTCTATCTAGCTATCTAATTACCTCATACAATCGATCTCTCTCTGTTGCCTTGTAAAATTTTTATCTTTATTCTATTTCTTTTCATTCTGTCTCCTACATTTTTTAAAAATTCTTCTACGCTCATACAGCATATTCAATTTCTGTCAATTCTATTTCATTTCCTTAAATCGTATATTCTGTTCATTTCTGTTCTGTCTTCTGTATTCCCGATTTACAAAAGATGACGTGGTCCTTCGTGGCTGGCATCGGTCTTCTCTCCTGCAGCATCCTTCAGTAGCTCATCTGGTGCGAAGGGCAAAAGGGGGAGGGAGGTCTGTGTAAGCCTCCGCCGCGAGAGCACAGCCTCCTCCTCCTCCTCTTCAAGGCGTCTGCAGGGCCTCCCTCTGGTCCCCTTGGAAAAGTGGATTGAAAACTGGCTACTTGGGTGTCCTGGGTTTAATTCCGGAGGATCTCGGGGGTGGTAGGGAGACCTTGAGGTTGGGAGTCATGACGAAAGGGAGAAAGGGAGAAAGGGAGGAAGGCGGGGAGGGTAAATTCCGTTCCACTTTTTAAGCTAGGTGGAAGGGTCCCGTCGGGAGGGTGACCACTAGACCACAGCTGGGAAGCAGGGGAACCTCGCCTGCGATACGGTGGTGCGGACACGGAGAGACAGAGAGAGGGAGGGAAGGAGAGGAGAGAGGGAGGAGGGCGTAGGAGAAAGAGAGGGAGAGGAGAGGGAGGAGTGGAGGGGAGGAGAGTGTTTCTAGGATATCTCATGCTATTACTAAGCTCTGTAGTCTGCCATTCACTTGCATTACGGGAAATGCTGGGGAAAGTGGCAGAGATGGTCCCCACCCCAAGTAACTGTCCAGGCGGGGTATGGGGCATCTGCTCTTTGCGTTAAGATACTTTGGCAGTCGAGGAAGCTTTGGTTAATGAGCTTAAAATGGTACTGGGACTGAAGCACTGATCTTGCCTCGTGCCACTTCCCTCCTTGCTGTACGCCCCCACCAAGATCTGTAAACTTGTTTTCTGCCAAACTTGTTTCTATGGCAGACAGCTGTCCTTGTACTTAGCACAGTGCCCGCTTGCGACTGAGCTGGCTACGGGATTTCCTTTTACCCTCATGATTTAGGACTTGGAAAAAAAACTGAACACAATCAAGGAATTCGCGAGGGTCCCAGAAACTGCAGATTTCTAGCTCTAGTATCAAGACCCCGTCCCGCTTCGCTGAGACAACATGTAACATAATCAAGGAGGTCGACCACATCCTCATCAGCACTCAGATGACCCCCCAGAAAAAAACAGGGTCTGCCGGATTAGTGCAAGTCAGCTGTCAGCAGACAAAATGTCCCTGTGACAAGAAATATCACATGAAATAAACATTCAGAAACATCGATCCTTGTGGATCAGACTCCGCGTTTTCAGGGTCCATTTTGCCGCCTCGTCTCCATGACAGCAAAACCAGTACTGTCTCTTATACCCCGGTGTCTCGTCTTGACGCCTTTTGACTTTCGCGACAAGTCCTTGCTTTAGGTCGTGGTGCCCAAAAAATTATCGCAATGTTGCTTCCTAAAAGACATTATTGAATAGATAAGGCTCGTGAGACAAGCAGCGAAGTCCCGGTTTGGAGAAATCAACCCAAAAACTTGTCATTAAGAGTTGGAGATAAAACGTGTGTTCGCCTTTCGGCTCTCCGAGAGGGCCCCTCGTGGTTAGAAAAGAGAGCGAGATGCGTTAATGCTCCCTCCTTGGCGTCAGCCCCGATGGCTAATTCGTTCATTCCCTTTCCTATCTGTTTCTCGCTGTTCTCTTTTCATTATATTGCTTTTGCTACAATCTACTCTTCTTTTCTTCTATTCTCTCCTCTATTTACCACGCATTTTATTTCTGTCTTCCTTGCAGACTATTCTTTCTCAGTTTCCAAATTCTCCTTCTTTCAATTCTGCCTTCTCTATATTGAATCTTTTATTGAATTTCTTCGTTTTTTCTCCCTTCCTTCCTTTTTGACTTTTATCCTTTTATTATATCAAAGTGCACCTACTTCCTCTCTATCAAAAATTCCTACAACCTAATTAACTTAATTAATTAAAGAAGAAGAAGAGGAGGAGGAGAAAAGAGGAGGGATGTGAGGGGTAGAGGTGAGGAGGAAAGAGGAGAAGAAGAAGAGAAGAAGAGAAGGAAGAAGAAGAAGCATAAGAAGAAGAAGAAGAAGAAGAAGAAGAAGAAGAAGAAAAAGAAGAAGAGGAGGAGGAGGAGGAGGAACAGGAGAAAAAAAGAATGAAGGAGGAGAAGAAGAAGAAGAAGGAGGAGGAAGAAGGGGAAGTGAGAAAGAGGAAGAGGATAGAGGAAGAGAAAGAGGAAGGATGAGGATAATGATGATGATGATGATGATGATGAGGAAGAGGAAGAGGAAGAGGAGGAGGGGAGGAGGAGGAGAAGAAGAAGAAGAAGAAATAGAATAAAAGAAGAAGAAGAAGAAGAGAAGAAGATAAGAAGAGAAGAGGAGTGAGGAGGAAGAGGAGGAGGAGTAGAAGAAGAAGAAAGGAAGGAATGAGAGGAGGAATGGGATAGGAGGAGGAGGAGGAGGAGGAGGAGGAGGAGGAGAGAGGAGGAGAGAGGAGGAAGGAGAGAGGGAGGAGTAGGGAGGAGGATGAGAGAAGGAGTGGGAGGTGAGGAAGGAAGGATTGCATAGGAATGAGTACTGGAGAGAGGAAGAGGATGAGGGCGAGGAGGAGGAAGACGGATAGGATGGTGGAGGAGGAGGAATGGTAGGGTGATGGGGAGAGGAAGGGAAGAGGGAGAGGGGGAGTGGTGTGCGGGGGAGGAGGAGGGTGTAGGAGGAAGAGAGGGAGGGGGGGAAGGGAAGAAGGAAAATGGTGGTGGAGTTGGTGGGAGAGAGGGGAGAGGAGAGAGAGGGAGAGAGGGAGAGGAGGGGGAGAGGGAGAGGAAGGGGAGAGGGGAGAGAGGGAGAGAAGGAGAGGGGGGGGGGGGAGAGAGAGAGTGAGAGAGAGAGAGGAGGGGGAAATGGAGAGAAGGGGTGAGAGGGGGGAGGGGGCAGGGGGAGAGCTGGGAGAGAGGAGAGGAAGGAGGGAGAGGGAGAGAGTGAGAGACAGAGAGAGGGGGCGGTGGGGGAGAGGGGAGAACGGTAGGGAGAAGTGAAATGGATAAGGTATGAAGCGAAGAGTTAAGGAATAGGTGGAGTTAATAAGGTGAGATCAGTGGATGAGAAGGGTAAGAGGGGAATAAGAGAGACATGGAGAGAAGGAAGAAAAGTGGGAGAGGTGAAGAAGATAAACGAGGAAGAGAGGGAGAGCGGAGGAAGTCAGAAAGGAAAGAAGGGATGGAAAAAGGAGGAGATGGAAGAGAAAGGAGAATGAAGGAGACAGAGAAGGAGAGAAAAGAAAACGACGAATGAAGGGAAGAGGGAATTAAGGAGAACAAGCGAAGGGGCAAGAAGGGCAAGGGGAGATGAACGAAAGAGAAAAGGGGAGAGAGAAAGAGAAAAGGGAAGAGAAAAAGAGAAAAGGGGAGAGACAAAGAGAAAAGGGAAGAGAGAAAGAGAAAGAAAAAGGTAGGAGAGAGAGAGAAAGGAGAATAGGAGAGGGGAGAGGACGAGGAGGAAGGGAAAGAGAGGAGAAAGGGAAATGAGAAATAGAGAAGTGGAGAAAACGGAGAAGAAGAAGAAGAGAGGGAATAAGATCGAATAGAGGAAAAACAGAAAGGAGAGGAGGAGGAAAAAGAAACCAGGAAGAAAGGAAGAAAGGGAGACAGGAAGACAGAGGAAGAAAAGGAGAAATGGAGAAGAAAGAAAAGAAGAAAGGGAGAAAGGAAGAAAGAGGAAGAAAGGGGGAGAAGAAAGAAAAGAAGAAGAAATGTACGAAAACTAATAAATTTAAGTGAAGAAAGATGAATTAAGGGATACAGGGAGAATAAAGAAAAGACGAAGAGAGGAGAAAGCAGGAGAGAAGGAGAGCAAGGGAGAAGAAGAAAAAGAGAAGAGTGGGAAAGAGAAAGAGAAGAAAGGAGAAATGTAGACAACGGAGAAGAGGAAGTATGAAGGGGGAAGACGTCAGGGGGTATGGGAGCGAGGAGGGTAGGGATGGGATGGTGGGAGGGTGGGATGGTGGATTAAAATAAACTAGTCAGGGAGCCAATAATAGAAAAGTAATTAGCGAGTCTTTTTTGTTTTTTTTTTTCTATCCCCTTTTTTACTCTTCTTAAATGTTAAACGGTGAGCGTGTGTGCAGATGTTGGGCGCGGATAGAGATACAAGCAGAACCGAATTAATTTGCTTGATCTGTTTCAGTGGCTGTTTACTTGTGTGACGGCGTGTAAGTTTACACTTTATTATACTTAGTGCAATAATATCGTACACACAAATACACACACGCGCACACACACACACGCGTGCGCACACACACACACGCACACACCCGCACCACACAACACACACGACGCACACCACACACACACAAACACGCACACCAAGACGCACGCACACACACACACACACAACACACACACACACACACACGCACACACAGACAATCATTGGAGGCGTATTCGTGTCTGTTTCAGTGTCTGTGTGTCTCTTGCAGAAAGGGCATCGACACTACAACACAGTAAACTTTTGTCTAAATAAATTTGTCAGAGGAAAAGTCTCTCTCTCTCTCCGTCTCCTCAGCTCGCTCCTCTCTCTCTCTCTCTCTCCCTCTCTCTCCTCTAGTCTTTCTCTCCTTTCTCACATCTCATCTCTCGTCCTCTCTCTCTCTGCCGTCTTGCTCGTCTCTCTCTCTCTCTCTCTCTCCCTCCCTCCTCTCTGCTCTCTCCCTGCTCATCTCTCTCCCTCCATCTTACTCTCTCTCTCTCTCCTCTCATCTCCTCTCTCATCTTCTCTCCTCTTCTCTCTCTCTTCTCTCTCGTCTTCTCTCTCTCTCTCCTCTCCTCTCTCTCCTCTCTCTCTCTCTCTTTCGTTCTCCTCTCTCTCTCTCTCTCTGTCTCTGTCTCTGTCTCTGTCCTGTCTCTGCTCTGTCTCTGTCCAGTCCTCTCTCTCTCTCTCTCTCTCTCTCCCTCTCTCTCATCTCTCTCTCTCTCTATTTATCTATCTAAATATATCTATCTATATCTATCTACCTATATCTATTTATCTATCTCTGTCTCTCTATATATGTCTATCTATCTATCTATTTATCTATCTACCTATGTATGCATGTATGTATGTATGTACGTATGTATATATGTATGTATGTATGTATGTATGTATGTGTGTGTGTGTGTATGTATGTAAGTGTTGTACTACATATGTGTGTGTGCGTGTGCGCGTGTGCTTGTGTATGTATGTATGTATGTGTGTGTGTGTGTTAGCTTATATGTATGTTTTTTATGTGTGTACACTGCATACAAATGCACTGATTCACACACATATATAGACACATACATTAATGCATTTCCAGCACATACATAAAACATAGTACATATACACATGTGTCCAAAACACACGAGAAAAACACCTTGGTTCTGTTCCATTTCCATATTCTTCACTCTCTCTCTCTGTGTCTATTTGTTTGTCTGTCTCTCTTTCTGTTTCTGTTTGCCTGTCTGTTTGTCTGTAGGTCTGTGTGTAAGTGTGTCTTTCTTTCTATGCCCTTTTTCAAATGATGAATGAATTCTAGGATGATTTCTGTACTTTCCTATTTGCACCATTTCCTTTCCCTCCCCCTTGTCTATTTTCTCCTCTCTTTCTATTTCTTTTCCTTTTCTAAATATGATTGATTGGGCCCCCCATGCCCCTATTTTCCCGGCTCTCTTTCCTTTCTATTTGATGATATGTATGCATCCATGAAATTAAGTGTATAGATGGGCCCGTGTGGAGTTCTACCTTTCGTTTTGTGGTCTATTCCCCCCCCCACCCCTTTTCCTTCTTTCTGGTAACTGTTATTCTTTCTTTCTAATGATTCCCATGTGTATGCCCCCCTCTTCTTTCTTTTTCTACTAATGGCCCCCCCCCTTCCTTGTCTATGTGATGCTATGTCTTGTGCTCTAGATTTCCTTTTCTAATTGATGATTCTATGAAAATTGAGTTGTTCTTTCTATGGATGTTCCCTATCTACCCTATGGGCCGGTGCTCCTATTTTTTCTTTTCTCTTTTCTTTTCTTTCTATCTCTGAATATCGGGTTCTCTGTTATCCCTTTCTATGTTTGTGTCTTCACCTCCTCCCCTTTCTATGATTCCCTCTCCCCTTTCTATGTCTATGGTGTTCTCTTTCTCATGCTCTTATTCTTTCTGCTTTCTATTGTTCCTATTATTCTTTTCTTGTCTGATTCTTTTGTCTTTTTCTTTCTGTTTATCTCCTTTCTGATGCTTGATGATCCTATGTTTCCTTTCTATGATTCTATGATGTGTCCCGTTTTCCTTCCCTTCTTCTTTTCTTTCTCCCTATAGCCCTTCCTTCCTCTCTTTCTTATCTCCTTCTACCTATGTGCCATTGTGATGGATGCCCTTTTTTCCCTTTACTTTCTCTTTTTTCTATTCTATAGCCCCCCCCTCTTCTCTCTCTTTCTCTCTATTTGTGTGTCTGTCTTGTGTCTGTCTCCCCTCTGCTCTTTTATTCTCTCTTTTCTCTCTCTCTATCCCGTCCACTCTCTTCGTGCTCCCCCCCTCTTTATCTAATCTCTCAATCCCATCTCAATCTCCGTCTCCCTTTAATAATCTCTCGTATCTTCAATCTCTCTCTACGTTTAGTCATAAATCTCTCATCTCTCTATCGTCTCGTCCTCTCCAAACATCTCGTCTCCTCTCTCTTTCTCTCCTCTCTCCCCTCTCCTCTCGCTCTCTCTCTCTCTCTGCCCGTCTTTCCTCTCCCTTCTCTCCCTCGCTCCTCCTTCTCTCTCTCTCATCTCTCTCGTCCTCTCTCTCTCATCTCTCTCTCTCGTCCATCTCCTCTACCAACTATCTCTCTCTGCCCTCCATCTCTCCTTCTCCTCCTCGTCCCTCTCTCACTTCATCACTCTTCGTCCGAGCCTCAAATCTCTTCTCTTCCCTCTCGCGTCTCTCTCCTTTCTCCCGTCACTCCTGCCGATCTCTCTCCTCCTGCGCCCCTCTCCCCGGAAGTCTCTTCCCCCCCTAACTCTCCCTCTCTCTTCCACTCTCTCTCGTCTCCTCTCTCTCCCTCCTCTCTCTCCTCTCCTCCTGCGCGAATACTCCTCACCGCTAGTCTCCTTCCTCCTCTCATCTCCATCCCAATCACATAGAATCTCGTTCTCACTCGGTCTCCTCTCGTCCTCTCTCTCCCCTCTTTTATCTCTCTCCTCTATGTCGCTCATCTAATCTCTCTCTCTCTCTCCTCTCCTCGCCTCTCTCTCCCCCTCTCACTCTCTCCTCTCTCCTCGTTCTCTCGCCCTCTCCCCTCTCATCTCTTTCTCTCTCTCTCTATCATCCTCTCTCCGTCTCTCTCTCTATCTCTCTCATCTCTCTCTCCTCGATACATTCTCTCTCATCCTCTTCTCTCTCTCCCTATATCTCTCTCTCTCTCACTCTTCGCTCTCCTCTCCTTTCCTCTCTCTCTCTCGCTCCCCCTCTCTCTCTCTCTCTCTCTCTCTCTCTCTCTCTCTCTCTCTCTTTTCCACTCTCTCTCTCTCTCTTTTTCTCTTCACCCCCTTCTTGATGTACAAAGAAGAAAATACGTAATTGATTAAATAAGGAATGAGAGAGAGAAAAAATATATAAAGTAAGACATAGTACAGATTACAGATAGCAACAGATAGATAGATAGATAGATAAACAGGCAGATATATAGATAGACTGAGATTGATAGATAGATAGATACACAGATATATATACATATATATATATATATATATATATATATAATATATTATATATATATATAATATCATATAATACCTACATACGTGTGTGTGTGTGTGTGTGTATGTTGGTGTGTGTGTGTATGTTGGGTGTGTGTGTGTGGTGTGTGTGTGTGTGTGTGTGTTGTGTGTGGTGTGTGTGTGTGTGTGTGTATACTTATATAATAATATATATATATTATTATATATTATATATATATATATATTATATCTATATATATATATATATATATAAAAATATATTATATAACTAAATAAATAAAGTATATATCTATATATAATATAGTAGATTTATATATATATATATATTATTATACTATATAGAATATAGGTATTAAAGTTAATAGTATTATAGAAATATATCAAAAATAGTATTATAAGAGAGAGAAGAAGAGAGAGAAAGAAAGAGAGGTAGAGAGGAGAGAGAGTAGTGGGAAAGAGGGAGAGAAGAGAGAGAAAAAAGAGGAGAGCCAGGCCGAGTGAAGAAAAGAGAGATAACAAGAGAGAGAGAGGAGTGAAGAAAGAAGAGAGCCCATCAGAAAGAGATAGCCCAGTCAAAAGAGAGACAAGAGAGAAGAGAAAAGAGAGCACAAGAGAGAGGAGAAAAGAGAGACAAGAGAGAGGAGAAAAGAGAGACAAGAGAGAGAGATGACAGAGAGTAGGATAGAGGAGAGAGAGAGAGAGAGTAAGAGGCAGCGTGGGAAGGTCGCAAGGAAAATGAAAATGAGATTTGGTGAATGAGGGAAGCCAGCTTGGTGGAAGTGATTGTGAAATGGAGTTGAGGAACCCGTAGACGCCAACGCAGCCTAACGTGTGGGGGGGTCGGGTGGAAGGGGGGAGGGCGGTGAGGTGAGGGGGGAGGTTCCGCGGAAATGGGGGGGTGTGAGGGGTGAGGGGTGCGGGCAGGGATGGGGGGTGCATGGGGGGTGCAGGGGGAGGGCAAGGGCATGGAGTAAAGGCAGAGGGGGTGGAGGAGGGAGATGGGGAGGGGTAGGAGGGGGGGAGGAAATGCGGATGGGGGAGGGATGAATGGGGAGAGGAGGGGAGAGATGGGGGGAGAGAGGAGGGGAGAGATGGGGGGAGAGAGGAGGGGAGAGATGGGGGGAAAGAGGAGGGTGGGCAGGGGGTGTGTACCTGAGGCAAGAGTAGAATGTGTGAGGTAGATGTAAGAAGGGGGAGGGTGGAGAAGATGGGGGAGGGGTAGGAGGACGTAGAGGACAAGGGGTGGCAGAAGGAGGAAAAGAAGAGGGAAATGAGAGGAGGGGGGGAGAAGGGGAGAGGTAAGTTTGAGGGGGATGATACAATAAGGGATGCAGGAGGAGGGGAGGGGAGAGGAGGAGAATAGGAAGGGGGGGATGAGGATGAGAAGTGGAGGAGAAGAGGGGGATGAAGAACAAGAGGTGGGGGAAGATAGTAGGGGAGAAGAGAGAAGGAGAAGCAGGAGGAGGGGAAAGAGGAGAGGGAAGAGGAAGAGGGAAGAGAAGAGAGAGAAAGAAGGGAGGGGAAAGGGGAAAGAGGGGAAACGGGAGAGGGAAGAGGAAGGAGAAGAGAGGAGAGAGACAGAGGAAGAGGAAAGGGGAGAGGGAGGGAATTAAAGAGTAGGGGAGGGAAGAGTAAGGGAGAGAGAGCAAAGAAGAGGAGGAGAGGGAAAAGAGAGAAAGAGGAGGAGGAAAGGGGATTGGGAAAGAGAGGAGGGAAGAGGAGGGGGAAGAAGGGAGAGAGAAAGAGGAGAAGAGAAGGGAAGAGGTAAGGAAGAAGAGAAGAAGAGAGGGAATAATAAGATAAAGAAGAGGAGAAAGAGAAAGATGAAAGGGGAAGAGGTAAACAAAGCAAGATAAAGGAAGAGAGGAGGATTAAAAGTCGGGGGGGGGGGGGGGGAAAAGAGAGGAGGGAGGGTGGGGGGGGGGGGGGGGGGGAGAAGGTGAGGACAGTGCTGGGGTTGTGGGGTTGGGGGGAGGGAGGGAGTTGCAAATTTCTGCATGATGCTTGCTTTGCTGTTCGCTGAATCGACGTGTTTTCTTGCCATGTTTCATTTTATTGGATGATTTTTGTTGTTGTTGTTGTCATTATTATTATCATTATTATTATCATTATTATTATTATTATTATTATTATTATTATTATTATTATTATTATTAGTAAATTATTATTGATGATTACTATTGATTATTATTATTATTTCCTTATTATTATTATTATTATTCATATTATATTATTATTATTATTATTATTATTTATTATTATTATTATTATGTAGTTATTATTATTATTATTATTTATTATTATTAATTATTATTCTTACTATTTATTATTGTTATTCTGATTATATTATATTTCATTCATTAATATAAATATAATCAAACATCGAATACAAGCTATAACTCAATTGTATACTTCATGATCATTCTATATTTAGATAATATACTATACTTCTATCTCTTGTTATTATTTTCCTTTCTTATTTATTATTTTTATTATTATTATTAATATCATTTATTATGGGTTTGTTTTTATATACTATGATCCGATCCTACTCATCATCATCATCCTAATACTCTAACTCCTCCGTATTCTTATTATTATTATTGATTTTCTTACTCTTTTTATTATCATTATTATTATTCTTCCATTATTATTCTTCTTCTTCTTCCTTCTTCTTCTTCTTATTCTTCTTCTTCTTAATATTCTTTCTTATTTGTTGTTATATTATAATACTCATAATCACTCATAATAATAAAATCATAATTATTATTATTATCATTATTATTATTATTATTATTATTATTATTATTATTATTATTATTATCATTATTATCCTCATCATTATTATCATTATCATTGATATTATTATTACCATTATTGTATCATTATTGTATATATTATCGCATGTTCTTGTTTTTTTTTTTGTTTTTTTTTTTTTTTTTTGTTATATTCCTGACGCGTTTATGATAATTTTTGTTATCTATAAATCGATCTATTAAGTAATCATTAACCTATATATTCAGTCATTTAATTATTCAACTCTTGCTTGATTTCTGTGATGCTTCTCTATTCAGTCTCAATATTTCTTTGTTTATAATATTTTTTCCTAATTTTCTCCTTATTATATGAAATTAAACATAATATGATGTGTATTCTGTCTTCTCGTCCCTCTTGCGTCTCTCTCTCGATCCTCTCTCTCTCTCTCTTCATCATTTCTTCTCTGTCTCTCTCTCGCTCTCTCCCTCGCTCGTCTCAATCTCTCTCTTCATCTTTTGTCTCTTCTCTACTCTCCTCTCTCTCTCCTCTCTCTCTCTCGTCTCTCTATATATATATATACGAAGCTATATATATATATTATATATATGTTTATTTGATCTATCTAAATAATATGCTATTCTATAGTAATCCCTATCTATCCTATTAGATATTTATCTATATATATCTCTGTCTTTCTCTATATGTAAATCTATCTATCTATTTATCTATCTACCTATGTATGTCTGCATGTACGTATGTACGTATGTATGCATGTCCGTCTGTCTGTCTGTCTGTCTGTATGTATGTATGTATGTATGTATATATGTGTGCATGTATGTATGGATGTAAGTATGTTTATGTATATGTGCCCGAGAATACGTGTTTATGTTTATGTTTATATGTATGTATGTATGTATGTTGTATGTTATTGTATGGTATGTTATGTATGAGTTCACTGGGCTATGTACCGTACTCCGATTGTTATGTGTGTGTGTGTATGTTTGTGTGTTCTTGCGTGTGCATGTGTTTGTATGTATGTATTTGTGTGCGTGTAAGTGTTTGTCTGCGTGCATATGTGTTTGTGTGTGTAAGTGTTTGTATATGTGTGTGTACATGTGTATTTCTTATGCATTCCTATTCTTTTGGTATACATTTACACCTATTTTGCACACATACACAAATATCAAGATAGACACAAACTTAGATAAACATTAATCACAATTTATAACTCAAGAATTATTGAACAGAATTCCTTAATCAAATTTATCATTCACAATTTCGTAATAACATCCTCTGGGGCGGACGTGTTACCTCATGGCGGTTTTCACATCTCTCATGGTGAATCTAGTAATCAAATAATCATTAAAACTGATATTGCATAATTAAACCTCATATTGCACGATTGAATTCTTGTTCTCATTTCATTTTTGTTTTTCGTTACCTTTTCATTCATTCGTTATCGGTGTTTTCATTGTCTACCCTTCTAATATTACGTTTTCGTTCCCCTACCCTCTCTCTCTCTTTCTTTCTTCGTCTCTCTCTCTCTCTCTCTCTCTCTCCTCTGCTCTTCTCTCTCCTATCTTCTCCTTCTCCCCTCTCTTCTCATCTCTCCCCTCTCCTTCTCTCTCTCTCTCTCTCCATCCTCGGTCTATTTTGCCCCTCTCTGTCTCCCGTCTCCCTCTCTCCCTTCTTTTCCTCCATCTCTGTCTGGGCTGTTTGTCTGGCTGCCCCTCTGCTCTCATCTTCTTCCCGCTCTCTTTTCCTCCCTCTCTCTCTCATCTCCCTCTTTCTCTCTCTCTCTCTTTCCCCTTTTTCCTCTTTTCTCTTCCCATCTCTTCTGTCTAATCGGTTCTCTCTTCTCTCCCTCGCTCTCTCATCTCCTCTCTCCCTTTTTTTCCTCTTTTTTTCCCCTCCTCCCCCTCCCTCCCTCCCCCCCGCCCTTTTCCTCACTCGTCTAGTCTCACACTCCAAATTCGGCCAATGCTACTTTCTATATTGGTGGTAAATAACCAGCAAATGTGAATAAATAAATAAAGATAAATCAAGCAAATAAACTGAAAATAGATATGCCTCACAGTTTGACAACTACAGGACATCAAATACCCCCTCCCCCCTCCCCCTCCCTCACTAACCTCCCCCTCCCCTTCCTTATTAACTTCCCCCCTTCTCCTCCCTCACTAACCTCCTCCTCCCTCCCCCCCTCCCTCACTAACCTCCCCCTCCCCCTTCCTCATTAATTTCCCCCTCCCTCCTTCCTCATTAACCTCCCCCTCTCCCCTCTCTCACTAACCCTCCCTCCTCCTCCCTCACTAACCTCCCCCTCTCCCCTCCCTCACTAACCTTGTATTCAGTACCTTTTTCTCTACCCTCATCGTTACTCTAAATCTCCTCCTGTTACCATACCCTTCCCCTCATTCTTATCTTCACCCCCCTCCTTCCCTTCTACCCATACCCCATCCCTCCCTCCACCCCTCCCTTTTCTCCCCTCCTCCCCTCCACCACACACTCTCCTCCACTCCCCCCCATCACATCCCCCCCCTCCCCTCCCTCTCCTCCCCTCCACCCCCCACTCACCTCCCTCCCTTCCCTCCCTCCTCTCCACTACACCCCCACTCCCATCTCTTCATCCTTTCCCCTCCCCCCTCCCCTCCCACCCTTCCCCCCCCTCCCCTCCATTTCCCACCCCTCCCCTTCCCCCCCCTCCCCCCCTTTCCCTCCCTCCCCTCCCCTTCCCCCTCCATTCCTACCCTTTCACCTTTCTGCACAAAACCCCTTTCCCTCTGTTCTAGCCTGCGCCTTTGCCCCCCATCACGTTGCCGAAAACCCGCTTCCGCCGCACACACACTCCCCCCACCCAAAACCACACCACACTCTCTCTCTATGTTTCTGTTTCCCTCCTCTTCCCCCTTTTTTTTCTGTTTTTTCTGTTTCACTGTTTATCCGATTTCAATCTTCTTCTTCTATTACATATCAAATCAAATCTTCTACCTGCTACCTGCTCCTATCTGTTTATTTTTTTTCAAATCTATTTTCCCTTTCTCTCTCTCCACACACACACCCCAAAACCCCCACACAAAAACCCACAAAAAAAAACACAACAACACACCACACAAAACACACACACACACACACACACACACACACACACGCTCTCCTGTTGCACATATATTGCACGCAGGATCAAAACGCACCAGTACACTGAGTTCCGCACTTACTCATACGCATCTAATTTATCCCTCATTTGAATTTGAAAAAATTATAGTTATTATACTTATAAGTGGGTTAATTAACAATGGAATATTAGGGATATTAATGACGATTATACTGAGGGTCATTATAACAACGATAACAGTGAAATGAGGGTAATACTGACAATGATAATGGTCATGATAGCAGTGATGAAGATGATAATTGCAATATTGATGATTATGGTGATGGTGATGATGACAGTGAGTGTAATATTGATAGTGATAATGATTATTATGACGGTGATGATGATGAATTTTACTTGATAATGATTTGTTCATAAGTGATGGAGATGTTTTTAAAATTAAAAATGAAATCTGATTTCATGATATTACGGATATTGCTATTGCTACTATAATAAATAATGATAATAATCACAATTGATTTAATAAATAACAACTATGAAAGTTATTCGACGATTAATGACAATGGATATGATTATGAAGGATCGTCATGCCAACATTCCCGACGACGCTACAAAGATGATGTAACACAAAGATATATATATTCAAGTGTAATTATTTAAAGTTAACGATATCTACCAAGAAAAAAAAAATGCATGAAATTATCTGTTTGATTACAATTTTTTTTTCTCTCCTCTATA
>NC_051422.1:195982-198482 GCF_015228065.2 Penaeus monodon | reverse complement strand
GAACAACGTGATGCTAAGCAGGAGACCCACGCCAAGGCTAGTGTTAAGGGATCACCCGTCGGCTATAAATATTGCTACTGAAGAAAGCAACGGGAAGATACTTCAGTGTCTCTGCCTTCTAATGATCAAAGTCTCGAAGGAATGCTCGGAACAGCGTTAAGGATCCCGCTGCTTGGCGACACTTGCTGCAACATCAGCACGAGACATATAGGTCAATGGTCACAGCTATTCAATTCTGAACCATATGTTGTTATGTACACACACACAAACACACACACACACACACACACTTACACATACATACAAACACACACAAACGCACGCACACACACACACACACAAACGCACGCACATACACACACACATATATATATCAATATTCATATCTATCTATCTATCTATCTATCTATCTATGTATATATACACATATGCATGCACGTATGTATGTAAAAATATATATATGTATATATACATATACATACATACATACATACATACATATATATATATATATATATATATATATATATATATATATATATATATATATATATATATATATATATATATATACATATATGTGTGTGCGTGTGTGTGAGTGCACTTGTACGTATGTGTGTGTATGTGTGTGTGTGTGTCTTCACAAAAACGCCAAGACATGGAATAATAATAGCGATTTTAGCACAAAATAAAGGGAATTCAGATTAACCAAAACAAAATATTAATTCTGTTCATACTCTTATTTCATACTCTGCCAATCACAACACAGGGTGTTCGCCTCATTCATTAAAAAAAAAAGAAAAAAGAAAAAGAAAAAGAAAAGAAAAGAAAAGAAAAGAAAAGAAAAGAAAAGAAAAGAAAAGAAAAATTATGCTATCCTTAAATCGAAGCGATTGCCAAAGGTACACAGAAGTGAGACCCCAGTAAGTGTACGGAAACATAGCTTCGGAAATGTGCACACCCACCCACCTCTCGCACCAGCCACGCCGTGTGCTCAGAGCTGTTCCTCGGCGCCAAATGTGATTCGCAGGGGGGGGGGGGGATTAAGAGACGACCGATTTTCGACGTTGGTTCCTCTTTAAGTTGGATTACCTTCTGTCTATCTCTGTCTCTGTCTGTCTGTCTGTCTGTCTGTCTCTCGCTCTCTCTCTCTCTCTCTCGCTCTCTCTCTCTCTCTCTCTCTCTCTCTCTCTCTCTCTCTCTCTCTCTCTCTCTCTCTCTCGTTCTTTCACTTTCTCTCTCTCTCTTTTTCTTTCACTTTCTCTCTCCTTATCTCTCTCTCTCTCTCTCTCTCTCCCCTTCTACCACAACTCCTCTCCAATGGCCTCATCTGCTGACGCGATAGATGATATCAAATAATCTCGACAAAAGAAACTCCTCATTGCTGAGACTCTGCCCGTCACCCTCTATTCAAATAGTTTATAACTTTAGGAAAAAAATAGATAATAAATAAATAAAAATGGATGATATTTTTCATTATACATTTCCATAATTATGAATATTGATGATAATTGATTATACATAAAATCACTAATGATATATTTCAAAAGACTGAGGCCATGTTATCACTACTTCCGATCGATTTTATTAGAAATATAATGACCATGATCGTAACAGAATAACAGTTATTGCATTTTAACAAAAACAATGAAATGCAATTTACTTAAACACAAATAGATTGCATATGTGAATAAATTAGTATACTGTTTATATAAGCGCAAGTAGGAAATCGTTTTACATTTAAAGGGGTTCTTTTCCTAGATTATAATTTACATTTATGCCACTGTGCTTTAGAATAAACAAAAAAAAGTAAAAAAAAAAAAATCTGTTTTGATTGTGGAAATAATCGCTATATTACTATATAACGAGAAATGTTATTATGTTACAAATGTTATGGGATAATAACACCTATAGGCCTCTAGGTACAAAGTTACATAAGCTTATGGTTTATGGTGTTAATAGATATTGATCTATCTTTGGCATGTTAAAAATCAATGGGATTAATAGACATTAGTGAGTTATATTAGTTACTAGGATACTAACAGATATTAGTATAAAAGGTATGAATGGAAATGAATATCATCGCAGTATAAAAGATATTCATTCTCATTCATACCTTTTATACATCTGTCAATATGAATACGGTTCAGATTTTAGTATGTTACGAAGTAATGGCGTTGACAGATATTAAATGTTGAACTTTAAGGTTGTATTAATAGTCAATAGTATGTGCAATTTTATGACGTCTGCTTAACTTGAAATCGGCAATTGCAACTTGGCTTCAGGTTTTAGGAGACGCTTGATAAAAGTAGGAGGTTGAGTGTAGAAAAATTTTGGGTTGTAGATTTGATTTTTCCATTCTCTGTCTATTATTATTGTTATTATCATTATCACTATTATTATCACTATTATCATTCTCATTCTTATCATCATTATTATCATTATTGTCATTATTAGTGTCAGTGTAATTATCATGATTATTATTATTATTATTATTATT
>NC_051422.1:173254-175754 GCF_015228065.2 Penaeus monodon | reverse complement strand
TCTCTCTCTCTCTCTCTCTCTCTCTCTCTCTCTCTCTCTTGTCTCTTAAAGGGAATTATCGTAAATAGTTTTTTTTTTTCCTTTCTTTCTTTCTCTTGTTAATCTTCTTTCGTTTGTTCTTACTTTCGTTTTTACACCAATGCTGTGTGTGTCATTGGCTGTCTGTAATAGTTTTTCTTTCTCTTTCTCTTTCGTTTCCTGTTTCTAGGTTTCTGTGCATATATATATATATATATATTATATAGATATATATAGATATAGATTAGATAGATATATATATATATATATATATATTATATATTTGATATATAATATATATTATATTCATATATATATACATAGCTCTATATATTATATCTATAATATAAATATATATATAATTATATATAGATTATATATGTGTGTGTGTGTGTGTGTGTGTGTGTGTGTGTGTGTGATTTCTTCGCAATCTTACGTGTCTAAGGCCAACACGTCTTAGGTTTTATTTTCATTTGTTTGTTGATTTCCAAATTTTCTCTATTAGAGACGATGAATTTGCGTTTTTTTTAAGCTCATGCTGTTTGATGCACTAAAACACACACGCAAATACACAAACACACACAAACAAACAAAAACACACACAACAACTAGGAAATCACGCAAACAAACATACATACACACAATCAAACACACAAACACATACATAAACAACACAAACAAACACAAAAAAAAACAAAACACAAACAAACACACATAAACACAAACAAACAAAAACTAACATACAAACAAACACCAAACAAAACACATACACACAATCCCACCACACACGCAAACAAACACACAACCCCCCCCCCACCCACCCCCTCCTCCTCACCCCCACCCCCAGAAAATGTATCTTTAAGACTCAGTAAAAAAGAATAAGTAAGAAGTGAGAAGAAATAATGAGAAATAAGAAGGAAAGCTCAATCCAGTCCCGTTGACGAAGTTGCAGAATCATGCAGTTTGTTGCAGCCCAACGAACGCGCCTCGGAACTATTTGCTTGCCTGACACGCTCCTTCTTTCTTGGGTTTTGCTTATGCCCTTCCTTTCTTCCTTCTTCCCCCTCTTCCTCATCTCCCTCTTTTCCTATGCACTCTCTCCCTCCCTTTCTTCCCCCTATGTCTCCTCCCTTTTCTTCCTTTTTCTCTATTCCCTTTTCCCTCTCTCTCCCTTTCTCTCTACGCCCTCTTTCTCTTCTTCCCTCTTCCCCCTATTCCATCTTTCCCTTCCTTTCTTCCCCCTTCTTCTCCTTCCCTTTCTTCTTTCCCTTCCCCCTATTCCCTCTCTCCCTTCCTCTCTTCCCCCTTTTCTCTCCTCGTTCTCTCTTTCCTTCTCTCTTCCCCCTTCTACCTCCTGCCGCTCACTCTCTCTTTCCTTCTCTCTTCCCCCTTTCTCCCCCTCCTCTCTCTTCCTTCTCTCTTCCCCCTTCTCCTCCTCCTCTCTCTTCCTTCTCTCTTCCCCCTTTCTCCTCCTCCTCTCTCTCCCTTCCTCTCTTCCCCCTTTTCTCTTCCCTCCTCCTCTCTCTCCCTTCCTCTCTTCTCCCTTCTCCTCCTCCTCTCTCTTCCTTCTCTCTTCCCCCTTCTCCTCCTCCTCTCTCTTCCTCTTCTCTCTTCCTCTCTTCCCCCTTTCTCCTACTCCCCTTCACCCCCTCCCTCCCCCTCCATCGTTTATTGGGGGTGTCCTGTACCCCCCCCCCCCACGCCATCGGGAATTCCTACTTCTCTCTAACACTATTTCTCTGTTTATTCCTTTGATCTCTTTTTTTTTTTCTTATGCTTACTTTTCTGTTTATATATATATATATATTATCTATATTTCTAAATATATAGATATATATATATATATATATATATATATAAATAGCTATGTGTGTGTGTGTGTGTGTGTGGTGTGTGTGTGATGTGTGGTATGTGTGGTGTGTGTGTATATATTATATATATTTAAATTATTTTTGTATTAAAATTGTTTTAAAATTATATATAGATATATTATATCTATATTAATAAGTATATATAAATATATATATATAGATATATATAATATATATATATACTATAGATATTAAAATAATATATATATATATATTTTTCTCTTTCTCTCTCTCTCTCTCTCATTCTCTCTTTCTCTCCTGTCTTTCTCTCTCTCTCTTCTCTCTCTCTCTCTCTTTCTCTCTTCTTCTCTCCTCTCTCTCCTCTCTCTCTTCTCTCTCTCATCTCTCGTCTCTCTCTCGCGCTCTATCTCTCCTCTCTCTCTCCTTACTCTCCTCTCTCTCTCTCTTTCTCCTCTCTCTCTCTCTACCTCTCCTCTCCCCCCTCTCTCTCCTCACTTCCCTCTCTCCTCCTCTCTCTACTCTCTCTCTCTCCCTTTCTCAGTCTACACATACATCACTTCTCTCTCTCCCTCTTTCTCTCCCTCTCCTTCTCTCTCGTCGTCTCTCTCTCTCTCTCTCGTCTTGCTTTCTCTCGTCTCTCTCTCTCCTCT
>NC_051422.1:155754-165754 GCF_015228065.2 Penaeus monodon | reverse complement strand
GGCTCTATATATATATATATATATATATATATATATATATATATATATATATATATATATATATATATATATATATATATATATATATATATGTATGCGTGTGTGTGTGTATGTATGCGTGTGTGTGTGTGTGTGTGTGTGTGTGTGTGTGTGTGTGTGTGTGTGTGTGTGTGTGTGTGTGTGTGTGTGTGTGTGTGTGTGTGTGTGTGAACCGCATCTGCCCTTATCTCTTCCCATCTCCACGCGCGCGCCCACACCTCAGGTCTCTCCGTCGCGAAAAGTCCCTCTAGAGACAAAACCGAAACCCTTTCTCTCTACTACAAATTACAAAGCCTCCTTCTTCTTTTTTCTTCATCATTCACGTCGACGATCATTATAATTGAGCGGTTTTAAGATCAGAATTGGAGCGTATTATAAGGCTCGGAAATTGCTCGCGAATGGGAAATTAGCGAGATCCATTTTAGATAAAGTGGACGCAGGTTTTGCTGCTGTAACCGATCCCCGGCGCTTGATGGGAGGGGTAACGGAGGTAATCGTGAAGGAGAATCTTTATTTATTTATTTACTTTCTTTTTTATGTAGATTGCGGCGTAATAATGTCGAGGTGGTCGAGAAATGATGACAATTACCGTGGTCGTAATTTCGAAGTGAAAAGATTCGGTGGATAGTTATTTTAAACGTTTTTTTTTGTTGTTGTTGTTATTATTTTTTAGGATCTTAACCCTTTGGTTACGTTTACCGTTTTAACTGTTTTTGTGTGTACAAAACTGACAGGTAGATACACGTACACACACACTCACAGACACACACACACACACACACACACACACACACACACACACACACACACACACACACACACACACACACACACACACACACACACATACATGTATATGAATATATATATATTTTTTTTTTTCCACTATTTAGAGGTTATTTGGCAGTGCCACCCTCGCCTGATTGGAGGCCCTTCCTAATCAATCGCAGTTGATTAGGAAAGGCTTCCAATGAGGATAGGGTATATTTATGCCACGGCGGCGACTTCCCCTACGACACCTGCGTTTGACTTTCTCGAGGCGATATGTCGTTTTCTCGCCGCGAGATCGGGCTCGAGCCAGCAGTCACAGCGCAGGCATTTTTACGACTGCCGCGGCGCGGAATTGAACTCGGGACCATAAGGGTCGGAGTCCAGTACTCTAACCACTGGACAATCGCGGCAGTCTCTCACATACACACACACAGACACACACACACACACACACATATACACACACAAATATATATATATAAGTATATATATATATATATATATATATATATATATATATATATATATATATATATATATACATAAATATGTGTATATATATATATTTATATATATTGCATATATGTATATATATATATATATATATATATATATATATATATATATATATTATATATATATATATATATATATATATATATATATATATATATATATATATACACACATATATACATATATATATATATATACGCGCGCGCGCGTGTGTGTGTGTGTGTCTTTATGTAAACATACACGTACGTATTTATACATAGATATACTCCCAAAGTCAAGCCAACTCCTTCCACGAATAAAAATAAGCTTCAATAAAACGCCTTCCTCCCTCCCCCTCTCCTCCCCCTCTCCTCCCCCTCTCCTCCCCCTCTCCTTTCCCTCTCCTCCCCCTCTCCTTTCCCTTTCCGGCTCCCCCTCTCCTCCCCCTCTCCTCCCCCTCTCCTCCCCCTCTCCTTTCCCTTTCCGGCTCCCCCTTTCTTCCCCCTCTCCTCCCCCTCTCCTCCCCCTCTCCTTCCCCTTTCCGGTCCCCCTCTCCTCCACCTCTCCTCCCCCTCTCCTCCCCCCCTCCTCCCCCTCTCCTCCCCCGCCTCCCTCCCTCCCTCCTCCACCCTCCCCTTCTCCTCCCCCGCCTCCCTCCCTCCCTCCTCCTCCCTCCCCACACACCCTGCCGCTCGTGACGTCACCATGAGCCTGTGCAGAGGAGGTCACGCACGGTCATGAGGAGGCAGGCGGCGAGGGATCCAGCTGGCACTGGCACTGGCACTGGCGGCTGAGCTCTTGTGAAAGGGACAGGACTGGGGCCTCCGTGCTCTCTCTCGGTCTATCGGTCTGTCTGTTTGTCTGTCTGTTTGTTTTATCTGTCTTTTTGTTTATCTGTCTGTTTGTCTGTTTATCTGTCTGTTTGTCTGTTTATCTGTCTGTCTTACTGTCTGTCTCTCTGTCTCTCTTTCTTTCTCTCTTTCTCTTATTATGCCTCTATTTTTCTGTCTGGCTGCATTGCTCTCTCTCTCTCTCTCTCTCTCTCTCTCTCTCTCTCTCTCTCTCTCTCTCTCTCTCTCTCTCTCTCTCTCTCTCTCTCTCTCTCTCTCTCTCTCTCTCTCTCTCTCTCTCTCTCTCTCTCTCTCTCTCTCTCTCTCTCTCTCTTTTATCCCCTTCTCTTTCTTTTTCTCATTCTGTCCTCCAATTTACCAAATTTTCCTCCCCATGTTTTTCTTCTCTCTATTCTCTCTTTTTATCTTCCTCCTTTCCCCGTCTTCGTTTTCCCTTCCTCCAACTCCTTTCTCTCCTTCTCCTTTATCCTTTCACCTTTCTTTTCTTCCTTTATTCCTGCCTTCTCCTTTCTCTCCTTTCTCTTCCCTCCTGTCTCTCCTCGTCTCCCTTTCCCTTCCTTCTCCTTCCCTTCCTTTTCCTCCTTCTCCTTCCCTCCCTCCTTCTCTATCCTTTCTCAATTGCTCCTTCTCTCTCTCTTTCTCCTTCGTCTCTCCTTCTCTCTCTCTCTCTCTCTCTCTCTCTCTCTCTCTCTCTCTCTCTCTCTCTCCTCCTCCTCTCTCCTCCTCCCCCTCTCTCCTCTCTCCTCCCATTCCTCCTCTTCTTCCTTCCCCCCTCTTCCTCTCCCCCTCCCTCCTCTCCTTCTCTCGCTCTCCCTCTTTCCTCCCTCCTCCCTTCCTCCTTCTCCTCCTCCCTTCTCTCCCTTTCCTTTATCTCCTTTCCCCTCCCTCTGCCCCCCTCCTCTTCCTCTCTCCTCCTCCTTCTCCTTCCTCCCCTCCCCCTTCCTCTCTTCCTCCCCCTTCCTCTCCTCCCCCTTCCTCTCTTCCTCTCTCTCCCTCCTCCCCCTCCTCCCCTCCCCTCCCCCTCCTCCCCTCCCCTCCCCCTCCCTTGACCGCGACCGGTCCGAAACGCCTCCGGGAGCGCACCGCGTCCGCCGCACCGCGTCCGCCGCACCGCGTCCGCCGCACCGCGTCCGCCGCAGTGGGTCGCTCAGGCGCTCGATTTTGAAAGCGTTCGAAAAGCAATTAATAATTTTTAAAAAAGGTAATTAGATCAAGAAGTCGGGAGCGCGTGGAGCGGGGTGGGGGTGGGGGTAGGGGATTAATTAACAAAAAAGAAATGCTACTGTTGTTGCTACTATTAGTAATGTCATTAATTCTTTTAGAGCTGATGATGATAATGACAGAAAAAAGGTGTATAAGTAGAAAATCATGGATATAAAGACGTAAATGAATAACAATATAATTATGATAAATGAAAAGGACAAAAAAACAGTAACGAAGATTTAAAAAAATACTTAAAAAAAAAAGAAAAATGGCCGATCGTCAGAACCACGAGATACCGCCTTTTTTCTCGGTTTTTCTTTCCCTCATTTTCCTCAAAACGTGTCCCCTCCGTGTGTCTTGTCTCCCTAAAAGTTAAGAAAATCTTAGTCTACCGTGTATTGTTATTTTGCGCCGATCCTCGTTCGTTTTACGAGTTTATAAGTGTGTTCGGGTAAAGAGATTCCGATGCCTTTTGCGTGAGTTGCTGATCGTGAGCGAATCTCTTGTACGAAGGCTCGTCGATTGCCTTCTGTTTTCTTTCTTTCTTTCTTTCTTTCGTTCTTTCTTTTTTCAGTTTGTAAAAAAAAATGTTGGTAGGTTTATGATTCGATTTGGAGAACGTCATATATCTTTATTTATTTCTATCTCTCTTAATTCCTTCTCTCTCTCTCTTCTCTCACCTTTTTCTACCCCCCTCTTTCCCTCCCTCTCCCTTTCTCTCTTTGAATGTCTTCCTCCCTTGCCTTCATTCGCTACTTTTTTATTCTCTCTCTTTCTCTCCTATTCTATTCTCTTGACTTTTTCCCTGTTACCTTTTCTACTAGTTTTCATCCTTCCCTTTCTTCTTACTTTCCAGTTTTCTTTGTTTTCCTTCCTCTCGTTTCTTCTTTCATATCTTTATCTTTCTTTCATATTTTCCTTCTCCTTGTTCTCCTCCTCCTCCTCCTCCTTCTTCTATTTCTTCCTCCCTCTTCTCCTCCCTCTTCTCACATCTCCTTCTCCCTCCTCCCCCTCTTCCTTTTCTCTCTCTCTCTCTCCTCTTTCTCTTCCCCCTCTTTCTCTTCCTCTGTCTCTCTCTCTCTCTCTCTCTCTCTCTCTCTCTCTCTCTCTCTCTCTCTCTCTCTCTCTCTCTCTCTCCTTCCTCTCTCCCTCCTCTTTCTCTCCCTCCTTTCTCTCTCCCTCCTTTCTCTCTCCCTCCTCTCTCTCTCTCTCTCCTTCCTCTCTTCCTCCTCTTTCTCTCCCTCCTCTTTCTCTCCCTCCTTTCTCTCTCCTTCCTGTCTCTCTCTCTCTCCTCTCTCTCTCCCTCCTCTCTCTCTCCCTCCTCCCTCTCTCCCTCCTCCCTCTCCCGTCCCCCACAATGAAAGGGAACGAGCGCTTCTGGGAAACGGACGAAACCCAGAGACACAAAACGGACGCCGAACGAGACTGACAGTTATAGCGACCCTCGACAGACTCATTGGAAAACGTTCACTTCTAATATTTTCATCAATCACAAACGGGCGATTGATACTAACCGTAATATTTATCGAACGCGGTTAATTATGCCTTAATGAGGGTAATTAGACGTTTTTGGCATTTACGTCGTAGGATTTTTTTTTTCTTCTTTTTTTTTTTCTCTTTTTTTTTTTAAGAACCCGTTCGATAATTAACTTTAGTGGAGTTGATGAGCTTGGTGTTCGTTGGGGTTTAAATAATGAATCGCGGGTTATGGACGGGTTTGTGGGCGTGCGGGCGGGGGTATGGGGGGAGGGGGGGGCAGGAAAGGGGGAGAAGGGGGGGGGATGGGGGAGGGAAAAGAGGGGGGGGGGGAGGAAGGGGGATGGGGGGGGGAGGGGGAGGAGGGGGGCCCGGGGAAAGGGGGAGGGCGGGGAATTTTGCGCCCTGGGAAAGGGGGAAGGGGAGGGGGAGGAGGGGGTGTGGGCGGGGGGGAGAGATTAGGGGTGAGTATAAAAGTTTTGGGGATGGGCGTGAGGGTTGGGCGTGGAGTTGTTAGGAGGGGAAATGGGCGTGAGGGTTGGGCGTGTGGGCGTGCGGATAGCGGTAGACGTTGCGATGGGCGTGAGGGTGTTTTCGTATTTTGTGTGAGTGCGTGCGTGTGCTTGCGTGCATTTGAGTGACTTTTTTGAATTTTTGTGTCACAGCCTTCCATTTTTTTTTTCTTTTTCTTCTTCTTTTCTGGGCCTTTTTTTCTAATTAAAAAAAGAAGGGAAAAAAAATCTGTAAATAAAAAATTTAATCTATTTTTCGTTCCCCCCTCCTCCCCCTTCCTCCCTCCTCCTCCATTTTTCCTTTCCCCCCCCCCTCCTCATTCCGATTTTTTCCCCCTCCTTAACTTCTCCCCCCTCATTTCCCCGGTCCCTTTTCCCCCCCCATCCCTTCTTCTTCTTTTCCCCCTTCCCCCCTCCTCCTCCTCCTTCCCCTATTTCCCCTTTTCCTTCTTTCTTTTTCGCCTCCTCTTCCTCTATCTTTTTCTTCCTCCCTCCTTTTCCTCCTTCTCCTCCTACCCCCTTCTTTCCTCCTCATTTTCCTTTTTTCCCTTTTCTTCGCCTCCCTTCCCCCCTTCTTCTTCCCTTTTCCTCCTCCTCCTCCCAATCCCCCCCCCCCCCCCTTTTAAAAACCCCCCATAAAAAAACCTTCTTAATTTTTGTAGTAATTTAGGGGCACGGAACCCCTAAAATTTGTTCCCAGGATTGTTAAGGTGGGTCGAAAAAGGCTGTTTAAAGGGGACCCCGGGAAATGAGATTTGAGGGGAAAAGGGGGTTGGGGTTGGGGGGAAAGGGGGGGGGAAGGGGGGGGAAAGGGAAGGGGAAAGGGGGGGGAAAAGGGGGGGGAAGGGAGGGGGAAGGGGGGGGGAGGGGAGGGGGAAGGGGGAGGGGGAAAGGGAAAGGGAAAGGGGAAGGGGGGATAGGGAGGGGGAAAGGGAAATGGGGAAAGGGGGGGGGGGAAAGGGAGGGGGGAAAGGGGGGGAAGGGAAGGGGAAAAGGGGGGGGAAGGGAGGGGAAAGGGAAGGGGGGAAGGGGGGGGAAGGGAGGGGGAAAAAGGAAAGGGGAAAAGGGGGGAAAGGGGAAAAGGGAAAGGGGGAAAGGGAGGGGGGAAGGGGGGGGGAAGGGAGGGGGGAAAGGGGGGGGGGAAAGGGGGGGGGGAAGGGAAAGGGGGAAGGGGGGAAGGGGGGAAGGGAAGGGGGGAAGGGGGGGGGGGAGGGGGGAAAAAAGGGGGAAGGGAAAGGGGGGAAAGGGGGGGGGAAAAGGGGGGGGGGAAGGGGAAGGGGGGGAAAGGGGGGGGAAGGGAGGGGGGAAAGGGAAAGGGGGGGGAGGGGGGAAGGGGGGGGGAAAAGGGGGGGGAAAGGGGGGGGGAAGGGAGGGGAAGGGGGGGGGGAAAGGGGGGGGGGAAGGGAAAGGGGGAAAGGGGGGGGGGAAAGGGGGGGGGAAAGGGGGGGGGAAGGGAAAGGGGGGGGAAGGGGGGGAAAGGGGGGGGCAAGGAGGGGGGAAAGGGGGGGGGAAGGGAAGGGGAAAAGGGGGGGGAAGGGAGAGGGAAAGGGGAAAGGGGGAAAGGGGAAGGGGGAAGGGGGGGGGAAGGGGGGGAAGTGGGGGGAAAGGGGGAAGGGAAGGGGAAAAGGGGGGGGGAAGGGAAGGGAAGGGAAAAAGGGGGGAAGGGGAAAAGGGCAGGAAAAGGGGGGAAGGGAAAGGAAAGGGGAAAGGAGGAAAAGGGGGAAAGGGGAAAAGGGGGAAAAGGGGGGGAGGGAAAAGGGGGGTAAAGGGAAAGGGGGGGAGGAAAAAGGAACAAAGGGGGGGGGAGGAAAGGGCAGAAGGGAGGGAGGGAAAGGAAAGGAAAGGAAGGGGAGGAGAAGGAAAATGGGGGGGAGGAGGGAAAAAAAGGGAGGGGAAAGGGGGAGGGGAAAGGGGGAAAGATGGGGGTGGGGAAAAGGGGGGGGGGAGAAAGGAAAAAGAGGGGGTGGAAAGGGGGGAAAAAAAAAGGGGGGAAGGAGGGGGGAAAAAAGGGGAAGGGGAAGGGGGGGAGAAGAGCGGAAAAAAAGAGGGGAGAGGGAAGGGGAAAAAGGGGGGAAGGAAAAAAAAGAAGGGGAAAAAGGGGAAGGGGGGGGAAAAAAAAAGGAAGGGGGGGGGAAACAGGGGGGGGGAGGGAGGGGAAAGGAAAGGGGAAGGGAGGGGGGGAGGGTAAGGGGGGGAAGGGGGAAAGGGGGGGGAGGGGAAGGGGGGAAGGGAGGGGGGGGAAAGCTGGGGGGGGGGAAGGGAAAACGGGAGAGCGAAAAAAAAAGCCAAAAGGGGTTAAAGGCAACCCCAAATTGGCGGGAAAGGGGGGAGAAGGGAAGGGAGCGAGAGGAAGAGGAGGAGGGAAAGCAGGAGATCGAGAGAAGGAGGGAAAGCAAGAGAAGGGAAGAAAGGGGAGGGGGGAGGAAGGGGAAAAGGAAGAAGAGCAAAAAACAGAGGAAACAGGAAGTGAAAAGCAAATGGGGGGTTAGGGGAGACGGAGGGGGGGGGGAGGGAGGGGGAAGAGGAAGGGAAGGGACGGGGGGGGAGGGGGGGGGGAGGAAGGGGCAGGGGGGAGGAAGGAGAAGGGGGGGGAGGGGGGGAGAAGGAGGGGAAAAGGGAGGGGAGGGGGAGGGGAGAAGGGGAAAAATTGGACGAGGAAAGGAAAAGAAGGAAATTAAAAAGAGGAAAAAAGGAGGGGGGGGAGATTTAAAGGGGGAAAGGAGGGGAAAAGGGAGGAGGAGAGCTAAAAGAAGAGAGAGAGAGAGAGAGAGAGAGAGGAAAAAGAGAGAGAGGGGGGGGAGAGAGAGAGAGAGGGGAAAAGGAAAAGGGGAAAAGAGAGGGGAGAGAGAGAGAGAGGGGAGAGAGAGGGGAGAGAAAAAGGGGAGAGAGAAAAAGGAGGAGAGAGAAGGAAAAGAAAGAGGGGGAAAATGGGAAAAGGGGGGGAGAGAGGAGCGGGGGGGAGAGCGGGGGAGGAAGGGGGAGGGGGAAGAGAGAGAGAGAGGAGAGAGAAGGGGGGAGAGGAAAGGGAGAGAGAGAAAAGAGAGGGGAGAGAAAGAGAGAGAGAGAGAAGAGGAGAGAGAGAGAGGGGGGGGGGAGGGGGTGGAGAAAAGAGAGAGGAGGAGAGAGGGGGGAGGGGGGGGGAGAAAGAGAAGCGGAGGAGAGAGGAAAAAAGAGGGAGAGGAAGGGGGGGAGAAAGAGAGAAGAGGGGGGGGGGGAGAGGAGAAAATGAGAGAGAGAGAGAGGAAGGGGAGAAGAGGAAGGAAGAGAGAGAGGGGGGAGAGAGGAGAGAGAGAGAGAAAGGAGAGAGAGAAAAAAAAGAGAGAGACGAGAAAAGGGGAGAGAGAGAGAGAGAGAAAAAAAAAAAAAAGTAGGAGAGAGAGAAAAGGGGAGAGAGGGGAGAGAGGGAAAAAGAGAGAAGAGAGAGAGAGAGGGAGGGGGGGGGAGGGGGGGGGGAAAAGAGAGAGAGAAAAAGAAAAAGGGGAGGGGAGAGGAGAGAGGAGAAGGAAGAGGAGGGAGAGATGGGGGAGAGGAGAGGAAAGAGAGAGAAAAGGAGAGAGAGGAGAGAGAAAGAGAAAGAGAGAAAAAGATAGGGGGAGGGGAAAAAGAGAGGGGAGAGAGAGAGTTTTTTGGGAAGAAAATGGAGGAGAGGGAGAGAGAGAAAAGAGAGAGAGAGAGAGAGAGGGGGAGGGGGGATTGAGAGAGAGAGAGAGAGAGAAAAGAGGAGAAAAGAGGGGGGGGGGAAAAGGAAAAGGGGAAAAAAGAAAGAGGGGAAGAGAGAGAGGAGGGAGAAAGAGAGAGAGAGAGAGAGAGAGAAAAGAGGAGGAGAGAAGAGAGAGAGAGGAGAGAGAGAGGGGAGAGGGAAAAAGACGAGAGAGGGGGGGAAAGGGGAGAGAGAAAGAGAGAGAGAAGGGGAAGAGGGGGGGAAAAGGGGAGAGATAGGGGGGGGAGAGAGAGAGGAAAAAGGGGATGAAAAGAAGGGGGGGAAAGAGATGAGAGAGAAAGGGAGAGGAGGGAAAGGGGGGGGAGGGGGGAGAAGAAGGGGGGAGGAAAGGGGGGAATTGTTTTGGGGAGGGAGAGAGAGAGGAAAAAGAAGGGGGAAAAGTGGGGAGAGAGAGAGGGAGAGGGGAGGGAGAGGAAAAGGGGAGAGGGGGAAAAGGGGAAGGGGAAGGGGGAGAGAAAAAGAGAGAGAGGGGAGGCGGGGGGGAGAAAAGGAGAGAGGGGGAAAAAGAGAGGGAAGGGAGGAGGGGGGAGGGAGAGAAAGGGGGGAGAGGGGGGAGGGGAGAGAGGGGGATTAGAACAAAGGATTTTGGGGGGGAAGAGAGAGAGGAAAAAGGGGGGAGGGGAGGGGGAGGGAGGAGGGGAGGAGAGAGAGGGGAGAGGGGGAAAGAGGGGGGAAAGGGGGAGGGGAAAGGGAGAGAGAAGGGGAAAAGAGCCCAGGAAAGAGAGAGGAGAAAAGAGGGGGAGGGAGAGAAAAGAGGGGATAGGGGGAGGAGAGATAGGAGAGAAAAGAGAGAGAGAAAAGAAGAGAGAGGGGGAGAGAGGAGAGAGAGAGGGGGGGGAGAGAGAGAGAGGGAGAGAGAGAGAGAGAGAGAGGAAAAGGAAGAGAGAGAGAGAGGAAAGGGGAGAGAGGCGGGGGGGGGAAGGAGGGGGGGA
>NC_051422.1:143254-145754 GCF_015228065.2 Penaeus monodon | reverse complement strand
TAGCTGAACAATTATCCATTATCTAAGGCCTTTCAGCCTAACCCCCTTGAAAACGACAAAAAAAAAAAAAAAAAAAAAAAAAAAAAAGATATAATATAAATATATATATATATATATATATATATATATATATATAATATTTTTTATTATATAAATATTATTATTAAAATATATTATATATATTATATATTTTATATTTTTAAAAAAAACATTTAAAAATATATTATAATATATAAAATTTTATATATATATATATAATTATAAAAATATATATATAAAAATATAAATATATATAGATATAATATATATATATATATATTATATATATAATATATATTATATATATTTTTATTTTAAATTTTTTAATATACTATTTATATTTATATATATTATATTATATAATATATAATATATATATTTTTAATAATTTTTTGTGTGGGTGTGTGTGGTGTGTTGTGTTGTGTGTGTGTTGTGTGTGTGTGTGTGTGGGGTGTGTGGGGTGTGTTGGGGGTTTTTATATATATATATTTATAAATATATAATATATATTAATATAATATATATATATAATTAATTATAATTATCTATATATATTACATACATTATAATAATACAAAAAAAAATACACCGTAATTATATAACAAAAATTAAAATGAAAGCAGGAATTCGAACTTAAAAAAAATAGGATAGATGTTTTTATTTTTATTATTTTTGTTACTATCATTTTAAAATTAATCATTATTATTATTTTATTATTATTTTTATCATTATTATTATATTATTAATTTTTTTTATCATTACCCCTACTACTACAAATACATTATTTTATTATTATTATTTTATATTTTCATCATCATCATTTCTCATTATTATTATTTTCTCCTCATTTAAATTTTTATTTATCCTATCATTTCCATCTTCATCTTTACTATTATCACTGATATTATTACAATCATTGTTATCATAATGATCATTCTTTTGATAATTATCATTATCATTTTTATTATTATTATCCGTATTTAAAAATTTTTTTTTTTTTGTGTTGTTCTACCCCCCCCCTCCCTCCCCTCTTTCCCCTCCCCCCCCCTCCCCTCTTTTTCCCCTTTTTTCCCCCCTTCTCCACCTCTTCCCTTCTCCCTCTCCACCTCTTCCCCTTCCCTCCTTTCTCCCTCCCTCCCTTCCGCCCCTTTCCTTCCCTCCCTACTCCCTCCCTCCCTCCCCCTCCCTCCCTCCCCCTCCCTCCAGTACCCCCCCCCCTCCCCCCCCCCCACCCTTCCTTCTCCTCCCCCTCCCCCACCCCCCACCTCACACGCAGTCTGGATGTTCCCACTCAAAAAAATAATAATAATAATAAATAACAAATGAATAAATAAATAAATAGATAAATAAATATAATAATGATAATCTCAATGTCTCGAGCAGCGAGCCTTTACCGGCTTCCGAGGGGACGCGACAGGCATACGACACAACCCATAAAAAAAAGTAAAAAAAAATGCCCGAACCACATGCCCGGTGCCTTCCTGATGCCCCCAGACAGGACTGCCTGATGATGCCCGCGTCCGCCGCTCTCTCAAAGATGGAGGGGGGTGAGGGGGTGAGGGGGGTGAGGGGGGAGGGGAACGCGTGTGATGCTCGTGCTGGAATAAGTAATAAAGTGAGACCCACGTGACTGGCAAGGCGAAGGGAAGTGGTGGTGGGAACTGTGGAGGGAGTGCGACATCGGGTGAAGTAGGGAGTAGGTCGATGGGGGGAAGGAGGGAGAGAGGGAGGGGAGGGAGGGCGGGAGAAGGCGGGTGAAGGAGGGAGGGGGAGAGGTAAAGGAGGGAGAGAAGGGGTGGGGAAGGGGAGGAAGAGGAGAGAGGGAGGTGGGAAGGATCGAGAGGGAGAGGGGAGAAGGAGGATGGAAAGAGGTGAATAAGGGGAGAGGGGGAGGGGAGATAATCGACGGAAGTGGGAGGAAGTGGAAGGGGGGTGGTGGAGGAAGAAGAAAAGTGGAGGGAGAGGATGGTGGTGAGAGTTGGAGGGGGGGAATGTCCAAAGTAGTAGGGAGGAGTTGTGGGTGGGGGAGGGGATTGTAAGTGGGTAAGAATGAGGAAGATGGTGGAGAAGAGGAAATACTGAGGGGGAGCGTTGGAGATAGAGGGAGGGTGGAGGCATGGGGAGAGGCTGGAGAAAATTAATAATAATTATAATGATAATAATAATAATAATAACAATAATAATAATGTTGATGATGATGATGATGATGATATGATAATAATAATAATAATAATAATAATAATAATAATAATAAAATAAATCTAATAAATAATAATAATAATAATAATAAAAAATATAATAAAATATAAAACAATATATATATATATTATATATAATATATATATATATATATATATAATATCTCTTATATATATACTCTATAATATATATGTTATTATATATCTATTATATATATATGATATATATATAATATATATATATATATATATATATATATATA
>NC_051422.1:119181-130654 GCF_015228065.2 Penaeus monodon | reverse complement strand
ATTTTTTTTTTATAAATATGTTAAAAATTTTAAAAAAGTAATACCAGATATATGATATTTTTTTTTTTTCCCAAAAAAAAAAAAATAAATGTGAAATTTTAAAAACATATTGCTTAAAAAAAAATATATATATTTTAAAATTTAAAATTTTTTATAAAATTATATAGTATATACCCATAATAGGGTTATATAATTATATTTTTATATTAATATATATTAAATATAAGGGCCCCCAAAATTTATTAAAATATATAAAATTTTAATTTTAAATTTATTATAAATAATTAAAATTTATACAAAAAAAATATATATTTAAACATTTTATTTTTGGGTATTTATATTATTAAAAATATAATCTATATATGTATAATATGAGGTATACATATAGTACTTTATATGTAAAGGTAGATAAAATATCCAATATACATATATATGTATATATTTTTTTAGATACATATATTGTAAATTTTTCTTATATACATATATAGTATATAAAATAATGAATATAAAATTTTATATATGATATTGTTACGCCAAACCCCCCTCGTCTCCTCCCCCAACACAAGCGGCTAGGAGACGGCGTGTTTCCACGGGTTTTTTGAACATGAACAGTCCAAGAGGCACCTAGCCCCAAAAGCGCCCCAGAACACCACGAGGGGAAACGCCAAGTGGCGAGGCAGGGAGAAATAACACACGAAACAGTCTTCCTTTATTTCCAAGTTTTTTACCCGTACAATTTCAAAGGGCCAATACAGGAGGGCCCCAGCAGTCCACTGCACGATACAGTTATAACAGGGCAAAAAAATTTTTATCAGGTCACAAGGGCACACACGAGTCTTCAAGGAGCAGCCCCAAAACCCGGCCCTTTTTGGGCTTTTTTCCTTACTCCCGCTCGCACCCATTTGATCAGTTTGCCCGGGCCCCCTTTAGAAAAACACTTGCCCAGGTACCCTTTTCATGTTAAACACAGTTTCCCCACAGAGACAAAGACCCACGGCGTAACAATATATTTTAGAAACTAGTTTTTTAAATATATAGTATGTACAATAATATATATAATTATATATTTAATATCTATCTATTATTTCTATATATATATATATATATATATATATAATTATAATATTATAAAATATTTTTCTTTTAAGGTAGGTTCATTTTTGAGCCGCCGTGGCAAGATGTACTTAATTGTGTTTTCATGTTGGATGCTCTTGGAGTGAACGTGGGAGGGCCCCCAGTCCTTTCCACGGAGAGTCCCGGTGGTCCTTTTTAGGTAATCTTTTCTCTTTTTATCCGGGGTTTTTTTGGGCCGAATGATTTGGGGCTGGCCCCCCAGTGGCTAGGTAGGTAATCGGGTAAATTTCTTTTGCCCAAGGGAAAACAACGCGCCGGCTGGGACTCAAACCCCTGACCAGATTGCCGTCGTGACAGTTTTTGAGTACGTGCCTAACCTTTCGGCACCGGGTTTTTGGGGATCAGGGGCTTCCGATTTTTTTGGCAATTTGAGGGGTTTGGTTTGCCTTTGACTTCCCCCCGGTTTTTTTATGAGCACAATCTTATTTCCCCGGCACTGATTGGGCGGTTTGGCCACCCAGTGGAGGTAGGCAACGAGGTGAAGTTCCTTGCCCAAAGGGGAAACAACGCCCCGGGCCCGGTGACCAAAACCCTCGAAAACTCAGTTTACCGTCGTGACATTTTGAGTCCGAGCTAACCTTTCGGCCACCGCGGCCCCATATAATTATATAATAAAAATTATATATATATTATTTTAAATATGTTAAGAAATATAGTATAAAATTTGTATAAGAATATATTGATATATATGTAAATACAATATATATATTACTATATATATTATATAATATATTGTTATAACATATATATGTATATATATTATATATTTTTTTAAAATTAATATATTGTTATATTAATATACAAATGAAATTAACTATATTGTATTATATATTTTTTTAAATATATGTAGTAAATATAGGATATATAAATATATGTATTTAATATATTTTTTAAAATATATGAGAAAAAATTTATTAATATATATAATAAAATTTATATTTTAATTAACAATATATATTTTTTAATAGATACATTCATATCATGTATATAACATACAAGCTTTTATAAGATAACACAAATTTTGAAATTACATTTTGTTATATATAAATTATATGATATATATATACAGAGATATGTAATTATACTATATAAAACTATATATGTATTTTAACATAATATACATATATAATATATTAGTAAATACATATAATGTTATAGACAGATATTATATAAAAATTAAATTTAATATAAATATAAGTTTAAATTAAAAATATGATAATTACTTTTTATAAAATTTTGTAAATAAAAAAAATTATATGTATATACACATATATGAAATTAAACAATATTTAAATACATTATATATAAATTTATGCGTATATATAACTTTAATGGTATCAAAGTATATATACATAATATAAAATATGTAAATACATATATATACATATATAGTATAAAATTTTGTATATATACAATATAGTATATAGACGTATATAATATATTAATAATATAATATATAATATTATATTTTTTAATATAATATCATCACATCATAAAAGGGGCTAACCCCGAGGGGGCGCATGGCCGCATCCCCCCTTCGCTTCCAGCCACGGGGATCCCCGAGGCGAGTCTCCAGGCAGGCCACGGCGCTTCTCAAATTTCCTCGCGCAGGTCTCGTCGAGTGCCCAACCCATATCTCTAGGATGTCCCAAGGTCCCTCACCAGGGTTGCTCGCGAGAGGAAAAAACCCGAGGGCAGGGTGTCCATAGGGAGGTGAGCTAGGTGGCCATAAGCCGAGTTTGGGGATCCCGGGATGCAAAATAACAGGCCCATGCCAGTCTCAGGTGTAACGCCGGTTGGGCACGTGGGGCCCGCCAACTGACCCCATGATCCGACGAAGGATTTGTTACAAAAAGCATCAAGGGGAGCTCCCAAACCCCTGGATAGCGTCCGGTTTGCTTCCATAGAGCAAATTGGAAATTTCAAAGGGCCTTTAAGACAGCAGCTTGGTCCCTTTGCATAGGACCCAATCTCCAAAAACTTTGTTTATCGAGTTTAGGGGTCCTGTTTTCCCACCCCAAACCGTCTACTGACTTCCCGGTCTGACAAACCCCGAGTAGGACTACGTAACAAGGTATGTAAAACTTTCTTGATTAACCCCTCGCCGCAACTGGATCGAGAAGGGTTCCCCTAAAGGCCCCCAAAGTCCTGAATCTTGGTTTTTGGTCCAGGAGACCTTAGGCCTAGGGGGTTCCCTCATGCTAAAGCATCAAAAGCCGCCCCAAGTGACTCCCAAAGGATCAGAAGGATGGCAAAATATCGGAAAAATAAGGTCCGAGACCTTAATATTGCCTAGTGTTTCTCCGCACTGACTTTGGCTGTAGCTCTGCCCTTTTTCCAGCCATAAAGTGTTGAAAAGTGGGGTGCAAGGACACAGCCTTTCCACCCCGAATTAACAGGGAAGAAATTGACATACCTCGCCACACTTTTCAGCACTTTTTTGTACCAGTATAGAGGCTTTCTTCAGGCCAATAATTGTGCGGAATCCCCGAGCCCAGGACTCCCATATGATTTCCCGATGCACCGAGAAACGCCTTCTTTTGGCGATGTAGGTGCGAGCAACCCCCGACGAAACTTTGGGGCGTTCCACAATTTTTGAAGCGTAGTATAGGTTATTGGGACTTTCAGGAATAAACCGATGCTCCGGTCTCTGATGCCCCCAGTAGGTTTGCGGATTTGTTTCAGAAGAATGTGGGGCGGAACCTTTCCTGGTATGCTGGCATTTTAATCCACGGGAGTTTTACAGTTCCCCCGATCCCCTTTTCCCTTTCCCGGAGGGATGACCACGCCCCCAGCAGGAGGGGGGAAGGTACCAGATGCCAAATGGCGTCAGGATGTATGAGGCCCCGAGCCCTAGGTTCACCCCCCGCCTTTGCAGTTTAGGAGGGGGTACACATTGCCTGCAGTTTCCCCTTTCAGCTTGGAAATCGCCAGCTAAACCCCTTTAGGGTAGGAGGTTCCTCGGAGGGGGGGTCCGGCACAGGATGGGACACGCTTTCATCCCAAACTAATGTTGGGGGTCCACCCGGTACAACTGTTCAAAAATACTCAGCCAACGTTACAACCCCAACATGATTGAGAGATCCCCCCACCCCCGATGGGCGCATTCGTAGGAGGGGTTAGGGGTTAGTTTTTTAGGGTGGTAGGGAGGGCGAAAGGGATTTACCAAGAAAGGGGGGGGGGGTTGACCCTCCGAAGATTTCCCGATAGATGTTCCTTTTTCCCTTTTCAGCAGGTCCGAGCCCACGCACCCTGGAACGACGCAAAAACTTGATTCCCCCTTTTAGCCCAGCCTGCGACACGCTTAGGGGCCTCAATGTCTCCCGGGGAGGTATTTGCCTTGTCCCCGGGGTACGCCCAAAGGACCCTGAGCGCTTCGAGGTTCCGTGCTTGAAAGGGGCTCCCACAGAGCAACTGGGTCCGTCGGGTTGCTGGTTTCTGGAATCGGTCGAGACTCCCGTGGCGAACCCACGGGCACACTCCTCCTCCCTTAGTCTGTCCAAGTGAAACACTTTAGGGTGGCCACTGGAGGGACGGGGAGTTTTGAAGTATATATATATATATATATACACACACACATGCATATTTGTATATATATATGTATATATACATATATATGTATATATATGTATATATACAAATATGCATATGGATATATACATATTTATGTATATACATACATATATATATATATATATATATATATATATATATATATATATATATATGAATTCATACATATATATGTATATATACGTATATATATACAGATATACATATATATGTATATATTCCTATATATACATATATATGTAATATACATAATATGTATATATACAAAATAGTTATTTTATATATATATATTTTATATAATTTCATATATATATATATATAATATATATATATATATATATTGTATCAGATATCTACATATAAAATATACATAAATTACATATATATATACACATATATATACATATATATGTATATATATATATATGTATGTATATAATATGATATGTATATATATATATATATATATATGTATATATACATTTATATGTATATATACATATATATGTTTATCTACATATATATGTATATATATACATATATTATGTATATATACATATATACATGTATATATATATATATACATGTATATATGTATATATACATATATATATTTATATAGACATATATACGTATATATACATATGTGTGTCCCCATACTGTGTGTCAACTTTTAGAAATAAATAGTCACTCCGTTAACAGGTATCACTACCCCTCGAAAGCCATTATAATAGGGTTCTGTACCTGGTACATATATTTATATATTGTTACGCCGACTACCTCGTCTCTCTGCCACCAACACAAGGCTGGCTAGGCAGACGGCGTGCTATCCACAGGCTCGTGAACACTGAACAGCTCCAACAGGCACCCGAGCACCACAGCGTCCCAGAACACCAGGAGGGAAAACGCCAAGTGGCGAGGCAGGGCACGAAATAAACACACGATGACAGTCTTTCCTTTATTTACACAGGTTATTTACCCGTACACTTTTCTATAGGCACAATACAGGGGAAAACCAGCATGTCACACTGCACGATACAGCTTATAACAGGGCAACACAAAGTTTTTCAGGGCAGAGGGCACACACGAGGTCTTCACAGGAGCAGCACCCAATTCGGTCTCCCCGGCTTGTTCCTCCGCTCCTCCGCTCACAGCCAGTTGCGACATGTTTGCCCAGGATCCTTTTCATGTTAACACGTGTTAACTGCATAGCAATATATTATACATACATATATAACATATGTATATGTATACATACCTATATATATGTATGCACATATATATGTATATATCCATATATATGTTTATATACATATTTATGTATATATGGATATATATGTATATATAAAATATATATGTATATATACGCGGGCCAGGACCACAATCATCTCTTCCGCAGCCGCAGGGTACGACCTCCTTACCAGCGCCTCCACATCCTGCGCCAGCTGGGACAGTGTCTCGCCACGCTCACGAGTCCGCTTCTTCAAGTGGGCCCGATATACCTCGGCCTGGTGGTGGTGCCCGAAACGGCGTTTCAAAGCCTCCGCCACGCTGGTGTAAGAGGCATGTTGGGATGCTGGCAGATGCCCCAACACTTCCACCGCGGGGCCCCTTAGCGCTGTTACCAGCTGTAGGGCCTTCTCTTCCTGGCTCCAGCCCTGGGCAGATGCCAGTATTTCAAATTGGGCGACATATGCCTCCCAGGCCACCTTCCCGTCGTACTCAGCTGGCTTACGCCTCACAGAATGTCTGGAGGCCGAGGGGCTGCAGGGTGGAGAACGCGTGCCGTGAACTAACACGCCCGGGGGGGAGGAAGGGGGTGAGGGAGGCAACGAGGCGGGTAAATCTGACACTCTAGCATCTGTTGCCAGACCTCGTCTGCCTTCTCTGCTTGCAGCGTTACTACCTCGTGACGCCCGCCTTTCTCCTTCACTTCCTCCCTCAGGCCCTGAACCTCGCCCTTCAGAGTCTGCACCTCCTCCATCAGTTCACTCTTCACGCTGTTGCAGGCCTTGTCGGTGTACTGCTGAGTTTCCATCTTCACAGATGCAAGATTGCTCTGTAGCACCTCAACAAGTTGGCAGAACTGTTCCTCTGCCTTCCTTGCCTGCATCTCGACGAGATGGTGCGCCTGCTCGCGTGCCCTCTGTGCCTGCTCTTCTGCCCTTTGTGCCATTTCCTCCCTCATACCGGCCAGCATGGCAGTGATCAGGTCCATCTGGCTCGGCTTCACCTCACTCGTGCCTGCCTCGGTCATAGCCTCCTCTCGCTCATGGCTGCCGCCATCTTTGGACGACATGATAAATCGGCGCGTCACTGATCAAATATCACAAATCCCACTCCTGACACCATTTGTTACGCCGACCACCTCGTCTCTCTGCCACCAACACAAGGCTGGCTAGGCAGACGGCGTGGTATCCACAGGGTCGTGAACACTGAACAGCTCCAAGAGGCACCGAGCACCACAGCGTCCCAGAACACCACCAGGGGAAACGCCAAGTGGCGAGGCAGGGCACGAAGTAAACACACGATGACAGTCTTTCCCTTATTTACATACATATATATACATATGTATATGTATACATACCTATATATATGTATGCACATATATATGTATATATACATATATATGTATGTATACATATATATATATATATATATATATATATATATATATATATATATATATAATGTATATATATATGTATGTATACATATATATGCATATATATGACAGGTACAGAACCCTATTATAATGACTTTGCAGGGGTAGTGATACCTGTTAATGGAGTGACTCTTTATTGTAAGAGTTGACACACAGTATGGGAACACACGGGACGATATTTAAAGGGTAATGCGGTTCGCGGGAGGCCGACCTTACCACATTGGGTGCTGGCGAAGAACTGCTGAGGCCTAGGTCATCCTCGGTAAAAGTAGTGACAGTTCCAGCTGCCGGAAGTGATAGAAGTAGCTGGAGGAAGCATGACGGGAGCGAGGTGAGGTCACTGGTCCCGTCTGCTACATTGTACATTGGTCGGCCACCTACTCACGCCTCGCCCTCGAGGTGTCTTAGATTTGCCTCAAGGGTGACTGAACTTGGCTATACGTCCCGGTATCATGCGTATTCCTGATACATCTTCGTGGCTGCTCGTCCCTGTCATCCTCTTCTTCCTGGTCCTCAATGTAATCTGTCCGTCCTCGACGTCCACATGTCCTCGAAAGTCTCGCACAGGTCCTCCTTGACTTCGGATTTGTCTAGACTTCCTCGTAGTCCTTGTCCAGGCCTAACTCAGCGGCGTCCACACCCATACGTCCTCACAGATCTCGTCCAGGTTCTTTTCGGCAGCTTGCTTGTCTTTTACTTCCTCGTAATCTTCATCTGGATCTACGGGTATCTCGCAGGGCGGCATCTCAGGGGGCTGATACCTGTGCTGACGAACTCCTGGAGTTGACTGGATCTGCAGGCATCCACCAGGTGTCGCCCATCCACAGCATCCTGGGGTGACTGGTGCCTGTGCTGGCGAGTTCCTGGTTCTGCGCTGGATCTACGGGTGTCTTGGCAGGCGGCACCTGTCCACTCATAGGGCGGCTTAACACCTGCTCTGATGACGTCCTTCCCACAGCATCCTAAGGTGATGGGTTCTGCAGCACGGTCGTCCTTTGGTTTTGTATCGGTTATCGTCGGTCTGACAGCAATATATAGTCGGGGAACCAGACCATACATGGAAGGGCCAGATAGCAAGAGAAAAAAAAAGGCAACAGAGAAGTACCACTAGCCGGTTATTTATTTAAGTTTGCAGTTTTTAATGTTAGTTTTAATGTATTTTCGTCTTTTTTTTTCATTTCATATTCACAAAGATAAAGTAAAAATAGGAGAGGGAGACGTCAGTAGCAATCTGCATCAACCTGGCTTGAAGTACCAACCATCTCTGATAGATATGAGAGTAGATAAGGGAAACAACAACGGCAATCTGCAAGGATTTACTTGAACCAATTGTCGTCACACAGAGAAGAAATAAATGTAAATTGTACATCATGTACGACTCACTCGTCACGACTGACAAAATCGTGGGCTATAGAGATACATCATAGATCTTTACGCCGGCACTAAGACAGCCACAAACCCTATTAATGAAAAGGTTTCAGTGTCTTTGCGTGGATGAGTGAGTGAATAAGTGTGTAAGGGTGTGTGTGTATGAATGACAGCGAGCATGAATGAGAGTGAAAAAGAGAGTGACCTCACAGAGAATGAATCACAAACACGAATATTAACGTTCACTATAACAAAACTGAGGTAAATTAGCAATGCTAGCTATAAGTTATTTCAACTATCACATTGAATTCAACATTTAATGATATGTGACAGAATGTATGCGTTAATGAGTGGTGACATAAAAAAAATATTTGCAAGCTTTCTAACAAACAAATCTTCTCTGGGTCAGAAAAAATGAACTGCAGAGGTAAATGTCTTGCTATGCATGTTAGACTTCATCGACTGGGGGATCCTATTACCAAAATGCCATATACTGAAGCGAACGGAGCCAGGAAAATCTATAAATAACCTGCTCTTTTCTGCGTATCTGTGATGGGCGCTCGTGACATTCCCTAAGGATATCATGATTACCTGAGAATTACCCAAAACATGCAAGCGACTTCAAGAGGGTGAGAAGGGTGTGATTAATAAGCAAATAATTATTCTAGCTTAAACCCTAGTCCTACATTAATTAACGGACATAACCGCGGGTCACACCGACTCAAAGTTGCCGATTGAATGAATAACTTTGGTTTTACCTGTACCTACTTTTTGAACGTCGGAGCCCAGATCTATTTGCCATTTACACAACCCTGGGTAATATTGGGCAATCCTGTGCACTATGATATGGGGGAGATCCTACATTATATTCAATATAATAAATTTTAATAATATTGCGTTACACGCTCCGTTCTAGCGCCGATAGAACGTGTCATCAATAAGCAATGTAACAGCGCTACAATTAATCCCTTAGGTTTTAAAAAACAACAACCAAATTACAGGAAACTTATGGTCATCTCTTGACCCTTTCTGCGTTGCCACCGACCAGGAGAAGAGAAAGCGAGGTCAGGTCGGGGCGAGGGGAGGAATGAGATAAAATGAAGAATGCGTTAAATTTGTTGCAGATGAAACAACACAATCTTTAAAAACGAGAAATTAATTAACTACTGAACTAATGAACGATATTCATGTTTGTGACCACATACCACGATCACATGGTTAATGCGATTTAATGCCATTTGCTGTCATTTAGCACTTTTTACCCCCCAAAAACAATGGCTTAACACATTTATGGGAGAAGGAAGAGAAAAGAAATAAGAAAAGGGGGAAGGGAGGCCCAAACGTGTACTTATGTGGTTTTCTCTTAGACATTTCTTGGAGTGGTTGAGCAGTTTTTCTTCAAAGGTGGTGTGTTTGTGTTGCGAACCGAAAGGACACAACAGCTCCGCTACTACCATATATAACAGATACAGAACCCTATTATAATGGCTTTGTAGGGGTAGTGACACTTGTTAACGGCGTGACTCTTTATTACTAAGAGTTGACACACAGTATGGGAACACACGGAACGATGTCTAAAGGGTAATGCGGTGCGCGCGGTGTCATGTGTCAGGCCGACCCGCCTAAGGCGAGGGGAAGCCAACCTTACCACGAACTGCTGAGGCCTAGGTCATCCTCGGTATAAGTAGTGACCGTTCCAGCTGCCGGAAGTGATAGAAGCAGCTGGAGGAAGCATGAGAGGAGCGAGGTGAGGTCACTGGTCCCGTCTGCTACTTTGTACAAGGGATCCATACATGTATATATAATATATATAGATATAATAAATATATAATATATACATACATATAATATATATATATATATATATATATATAATATAATATATTGTATACATAAAGTATATATTACATAAAAATATGTATTTTAACATATATATGTTATATTCATATATATATGTATGTATACATATATATATGTATATATACATATAAGTATATATATCATATATATGTATATATACATATATATATATGTATGTATACATATATATCTATATATACATATATATAATGTATATATATTGTTACGCCGACCGCCTCGTCTCTCTGCCACCAACACAAGGCAGGCTAGGCAGACGGCGTGCAATTCACAGGGTCGGTAACACTGAACAGCTCCAAGAGGCACCGAGCACCATAGCGTCCAGAACACCACGAGGGGAAAACGCCAAGTGCGAGACAGGGCACAAATAAACACAAAATGACAGTTTTTCCCTTTATTTCCACAAGTTATTTACCCGTACACTTTTCTATAGGCACAATACAGGGGGAAACCAGCATGCCACACTGCACGATACAGCTTATAACAGGGCAACACAAAATTTATATCAGGTCACAAAGGCACACACGAGGTCTTCACAGGAGCAGAACCCAACCGCGTCTCTTGGCTTGTTCCTCCGCTCCTCCGCTCACAGCCAGTTGCGTCATGTTTGCCGGTCCCTTCATGTTAACACATTTCCCGTCACCTTTTCATGTTAACACCGTTTCACACAGAGACAAAGACCACTGGCGTAGCAAAATTACATATATATGAATATAGATATGTATATAAAAATATGTATACTACAAATATGTAAACACATAAAAAAGATATCTGAACAATTTTATCCTAATATACATATATATATAAACAATAATAACATATATATAAAATATATAATATATATATATATATACA
>NC_051422.1:94181-106681 GCF_015228065.2 Penaeus monodon | reverse complement strand
GGGAGGGGAGTGAGGGATGGAGGTAGGGAAGAGAGAGATGAGATATAGAGGAGAGAGGAAGAGAGAGAGAGAAAGGCGAGAGAGAGAGAGAGAGAGGTGGATGAGTGGAGTGAGAGGAGAAGGAGTAGGGGATAGACGTAGGGCGTGATAGAGAGAGAGAGAGAGATATGGATCTAGAACGTGAGGAGAGTCGGACAGTGAGGAGAAGAAAGGGGAGGGCGAAGTGAGTGGCTGGATAAGAGTTAGCGAGAGAGGAGAGAGAGAGGGTAGGCGAGAGACGGAGAGACGAGACGGTATAGCGAGAGAGAGAGCGAGAAGGCGAGAAGAGAGAGAGAGCGGAAGAGAGAGCGCGAGATATGAGAGAGGAGGAGGAAGAGACCGGCGAAGAGATAGAGAGAGAGAAGAGAAGAGAGGCGAGATAAGAGATCGAGCGATAGATAGTGGAGAGAGAGAGAGAGGAGGAGAGAGAGTACGCTAGAGGGAGAGATACGGCGATAGAGGATAGAGAGAGAGGAGAGAGCGAAAGACGAAGAGGGCGGGGACGAACAGAGAGAGTGAGAAGAACGAGAGGAGTAGTAGTATCGATAGGATGGTAGTAAGCGAGAGAGGGAGCGCTGAGGAAAGAGTAGAGAGGGTACGATAGAGAGGTAGCAGAGATTAGGAAGAGAGAGAGAGGTAGCAAGAAGGGAGGCCCCCGAGCGAGAGGTACGAGAGAGAGGGAAGGAGAAGTTAGTGGTATCCGAAAGAACGCTGACATCATGTACGTAACATGAATGTGAATTACGTTCAGTGACCGTGACATCATCAGTGGACCTTGGGGGACGAAACCACAAAACCGCAACCGGCAACCAATGTCCACAACAACTAATCAATAATACCCGGAATCCATTAACTACTTTCACATGTGCATTTTATGTTCGTCACATGAGCATCCTAAGAGAAATAATAAAACAATGAGTACTACAGACGAGTATCCCCTCCAATGCAGGTGACCGGTGACATAGATTAATGACCACAGCGTACCACTAGATCAACCTTGTCGAAGTTGAAAGCGTAATGAAGCACGAGGCAACCACTAGCCGCAGCTAAGGCAATGACTAGCACCACACCATCTTAGCGGGGTTGAAAATGGTGCATCATAACAGAAAAGATGAACCACGGTGAAATGTGATTAACTAATCAATATCCTATCCTAAAATCCATTACTCCATGAACCAAGGGTGTTACAGACGTAGTATCACCCTCCAATGCAGGTTGACATAGATCAATGATCACACAACCGGGCAATAAAATCACAAAACCTGAAGGTGGAGTTGGTCGAAGAGTGAAAGCAGGATTAAAGGATCACGATAACGCGGGTAACCGCAAACACATACGTAGGCTAGCTAAACGATGGCTAACAATACATACCTTATGGTTGAAAATGGTACATCATAGACAGAAAAGATGACCAATATCTGCCGTAACCGAAATCATTACCCGTATGCAGGTACTACAGACGACTCAAACCCGCGGCTCCTCCCATCCACACCACAATATTCACCATGTTTAAACTTGTACCGAAAAAGATCGAGCAATTGATTCTGTTACATACGCGGGCAAACCGTCCTCCTATGACTGAACTGTTAAAATCAATAATAATAGGTCAGACAGGTCTGCTAATGACGCGATAATTTCTGCTCCTCTCTCACTGTATACCATATATAAGAATACAATTAAGTGTAAAGGTTATAAACACCTCCGTTATACAATATATGCTTTTATTTTTGATTGGTATAACACTATACAATGCGCTCGATCACACAACACACAGACACACACACACACACACACACAAACACACACACACACAACACACACACACACACACCACCACCACCCTCTTCCATATAATCCCTCCCACCCCCACCCCGCAATAATTCACCATGTTTAAACTTTTACCTGGATCGAGATTTGACCCTGTTACAGACGAAATGATCATCCCTCCTAATTAATCCTCCTTCCATAAATGTCCCTCGGATAATGTCTAATACAACACACCGAAAGGGTTCCTCTCACCACCCTCCCCTCCAAAACCAACCCTCCTTCCCTTCCTACCGACCCTGCCCCCACATTCCTCATACCCAAGCAATAATATTAAGACAGAGCAAACAACACATCACCGAATTTCCTACTTAAGGAGTATAATACAGCCCTGCACTGAAGTGCCAGTGATCACGCCCTCCTAATGAATGTGCAATCATATCCAACAACCCATGCTATTGTCACTGATGACCCACCTCCCTCATCACCCCTCCGCCCCTCCACACCTTCGTGTTTGAACTTGTCCCCGGATCGAGTAATTGACCCTGTTACAGACGAGTGACCACCCCTCCTAATGAATGAAACTAACACAAATAACAGGCTTAATTTCTATTATAAATGTAAAATGCTATTACCACTAGTTCTATTTTGCACCTTTCATGCTTAACAACAAAGGGTTATTACCTAATAGATGAAAAGTCGCTGGTTTGTATTCTATTTAGAGAGCATTTAATAGGGTTTTTCAAGGTAATCTTACACCTGTCAAAAGATTGGTTTTTCCCCCTCGTTATTTACCCTGAACACTAAACACCCCCTCTTCTGCCGAGGTAATGATGACACTATCGCAAGATTCGTAATCAGTATCTTATTTTTTTTACAAATGTATAATATAACAAAAGGGAAAAAGGGGGAAAGGGAGGGAAAAACCCGGGAAGGGAAAAAGGGTAGCAGGGGGGAAAGCGGATGGGAAAAGAAATAAGAAATTGGAAAGAAGCGAGAAGGGAGAAGAGGAAGAGTGTAGGGAGAAGAGAGAAAGAAAAGGGGAGAAGAGGAGAGAAGAGAGGAGAGCGGGAGAAGAGAGAGAAAAAGAAGGAAAGGGGAAGAAACACCCCGAAATTAGGGAAGGATGGAGAAGGAAGAGAGAGAGAAGAGAGAGAAGAACAAAGGACAGAGACAAAAGAAAAAAAAAACCCCGGGGTTAAAAGGGGGAGCGAGAGAGGACAGGAGAGGGTAGCAGAGAGGGAGGAGTAGAAGAAAGGAGCGAGGGGGAAAGGGGGAAAAGGGAATGGAAGGGGAAAAAGAAGGGTCCATATTCCAGAAGAAAAAGGGTCCTCCTGACCTGACAACCACCCAACAAAACAAAACGCAAACAAAATCCCAAAAAATAATCCCAAGCATATTTTTGGCATTTAGTTCGTAAAAAATTATAAAAAAAAAAAAAATGATGTACCCCAAATACCCCTCCACAACCTCTTTGAAACAGGGGACAAAACCCATAAAGGCAATTAAGAAAAACCCAAAGGCTAATAAAAAAAACCCCAAATTGTTAAAATTTCCATAAAAAAACTGAGTATAACTTAAAACCCTTTATATCGAACATAAATTTAAAGGGTCAAGAACCCCATTAAAACATGTACCCATATACAACTTAAAAGGTTTTCCCGAAAAAACAAACGATGCAACAACTATTATTTAAAATGGTAAAAACAAAAAACAATATTAACGAAATTCCCGACAGATAACTGCACCGGTCCCCCTTTTCCCTTACAAATCTGTTTAAACAAGAAGGGTTGATTTAAAAGAAACCTCTCCTAATGACTGAAATGTTAAATAATAATAATTAACAACCGGTTTAAAATACCATAATTTTGTTTCTTACATGTAAAAAAAAAATTTTAAAAAAAAAACCCTTACAAATTATTTATTTTGATAACATTTAACCCCTTTCCCCAAAAACATCCCCCCAAAAAACCCAACAAACACACCACAAAACACCCCCCCAACCCCCCCTTTCCTCTAATTCCCTCCCACCCCTCCTTTCCCTTTCCCTCAAATTCCCTTTAAACGAACTTTAAACCTAAATAAAATAAAGCCCAAAATTTAAAACACAAAAATTCCTCCCCCCCAAAATCCCCCTCCAACAACCCCAAAAACTCCCAACCAATCCTCAATAAACAAACAAACAAACCCAAAACTTTGGGGCAATCCCTCATGAATCAGTGACCACCCTCAATGAAAGAAACCAACCAAACCAATCTAGTGTAAACCCAATCCCTTTCAACCCCTTTCCAACTTGTTTGAACTTGTTACAGGATCGTGGTTTTAACTGTTACCCAAATTTAAAAAAACATTTTTTTTTTTGTTAAATTTTCCCCCTTTATATTTTTCTTTTTTTCCCTTTTTAATATATATTTCTTTTTTTTTTTTTTATTTTTTTTTTATTACCCTAAATTTTTTTTTCGTAACCTAAAACATTTTTTAAGGGGAGGGAAAAGCAAGTTAAAAAGGTATTTTTTTTTTTTTAAAATTTATAAAAAAAAGGGGGTAATAGAAATTTAAAAATTTTTTAGAACTTGTGTTAAAATTCCCTTTTTTAACGTTTTAAATTTTGGTTTTTTTAAAGTTTTTTTGTAATTTTGTTTTTTTTTTATTTTCAATTAATTTCCTTCAAAATATCGCCAAAGCGAAAAAATCCGGAAATTTTTTAACAAAAATTTTTTTAAAAACCCCAAATTTCACTTTCCCATTCAAAAAAATTTTTTCCAAATTTCCCCTTTTTATTTTAAATTTTTTTTTTTCTCCTAAAAAGTTTCCTGTTTTCCCGACACAAAATTCTATCTCACTCTCCTTTTAAACTTTTCCCTTAACTACTTACTTTTAATTTCCCCAAACCAATAAAAAATTTGCGAAATGACATAAAATAAATTTTCCCAAATTTAAGGTGTCCCCAAAACATTCCTCCTTCCTTTCTACCCCCCCAATTTTCCCCTTTTCCTCCCCCATTAAAACCAAAATAGAGAAAAAAAAAACAATCCGTAAACCTGTAAGGATAATTCTGCAATGATCCTATCCAAATACTCAAGGGTAACATAAATATAGCGGCAGTTTAAGTGGCCGACCCCTTCTCCCCCCCTCCTCCCCCTTCTTATTAGCTTAAAACAAAGAAAAATAAAAAAAACAATCAAAAATTTAACGGAAATAAATTTATAAAATTTAAACCCCCTTATAAAAAACTAATTCCCAAAATAAAAATAAAACTCTTTTTTTTAAAATTTTGGAAGTTTCCCCCAATACCAAAACTAATTCAACACTTAACCCCGTTATAATTATTAATAAGGGCAATGGTTATTTTAAAAATTTCCCAAACCCTTTTGGGTATTTTAAATTAATGCAAAAAGGAAAAAATTTAGTTTCCCTTCAAGACATTTTAATTTTCCGCCCCCTATCCCAAAGAGTGCACAAATTCCTTTTATAGTACCCAAAAGATTGCCTCAGAATTTACCCCTCCGAAAATTTTAAAGGGGTCCATTTTTGAACAAAGAAAAAGTATAATTAGTTCTTCCCAACATTATATTATTTTTTTTTTTAAAAAAAAAATATCTTAAGAATTATAAACTTGCACTTACCTCTCCCTTTCTGAAAATTTATAAACGGGCCAAGAAAAAAATCCTTAACTATAATTTTTCACTATGCCATATCTGCAGTGCCCGAAAAAAACCCATGAAACTATTTCGATCTTTAAAAAAAAAAAGGTTGATTTTTAACAAATTTCCCTTTTACATTGACTTTACCAAACCCAAATTTTATGAAAATAAAAAAAAAAATTAAGTAAAAATATAACTTGTTTGCCCTAAAATTAAGTTTTATAATTGTCTTATTAAAAAAACCACATTAGCTAAAAAGTTTGCCAGGGTTTTTAAGGGGTAAATATAACCACCCAGGGTAGATTTAAACAAAATTTTCCAATGATTTTTTTTTTCTTTCTTAACCCAGTTTAAAAATTTTTTTTTTTAACCAAAAAAAAAAAAAAAAAAAATAATTTTTGTTGTTCCCAAATTAGAATTCTTTTTACGGGCATAAAGGTATAAGAGCAAATAACAGGATGAAGTTTTTTTTGAAAAAGGGAAACAAAAGGGGAAAAAGGAACAATTTCTCAAAAATAAAAAGTTTTTTCTAAAACAGTAAAAAACAAATTTTAGGAGAAAACTTCTCAAACCATAAAAAGGAGGGAAAATCTTTATAGAAGAAAGCAAAATTTTTTTTCAAAAAGGGAATAAAAAAATTATATGAAGACAGTTTTCACTTAAAATAAGGAAGTTTAAATTTAAGATTTAAAAATTTTTTAATTAAAGTATGCAAATTAAACAAACCCAAAAAACAGATAACGGGCAAGAAACAACCAAGTTTCAAAAACCCCAATTAACTTAAAAACTTAAAACTGGGGAAAAATAACGGCAACCCACGAAACGCCCTACTCAAAATTGAGAACAAAAAAAACCGAATATTTCTTGGAAAAAGTCTAATTCTACTTTGGAAAGAACCTTAATATTAAGGAACCCCCCTTTTTAAAAATTTTAAAACCCCTTCTGTACTCGTTAGAATTCCTTCCATTTCTTCTGCCGTTCTTCCCCCTCCTCCTATTTTGTCCCTTCACCCTATTTTCCTCCCCTTCCCCTTCCTTCGGGGCTGTATTACGCGAGGTGTAAAAATGGTGTTTAAAATTGGGATAACATAACTTACACAACATAATTATTAAAATTATTGATATTGGGATTGCTTAATGCCATATCAAGTTTGGGGTTCCCTTTGGAAAAAAAAAATTTAAAACATTAATATTTTTTTTTAGTAAAAAATAATTCTTTTGAATCCCAAATCATCATAGTACAAACATTTGCCACGAAATTTTGGGAAATTTTTAAAATTTCCATCATTCATTCAAGTTTTGCTTCTCGCTTTCCTCGCAATTATTTATTTTTTTCCCATTCGCAGACAGAATAATAAAAATTACACTTTTACATAAGGAAATTTGGTAAAATACTAACATGTAATGGCTCGGGTGCGGTTGTTAGTATCTATAAGGGCCCCTATCAGAATCTGAATGCTCCTTCCGACAGAGGTGACATGCCCGGGAAAACGGCAATCGTGCCCTGTTACCGGGCGATTTTTGTCTGTGAATGGGAAAAAAAAAAAATAATTCGAGGAAAGCGAGAAGCAAATTGAATGAATGATGGAATTTAAATTCTGACAAATTATCGTGGCAAATGTTTGTACTATGATGATTGTGTATTCAGTCTACGAGTAATTATCTATTTTATACTACTATGAAAGAAAAATATTACTGTTTAAAACAATTTTATGTTTTCTTCGCAAGGAACCTCCAAGCTTGATATGGCTATAAGCATCACCAATTCTAAGTCAATCAAAGTCAAAACATTTAGTGTTGTGTGAAGTTATGTTATAGCTCCAATTATGATTATAATCACCATTTTTTTTCATCCTCGCGGTAAATAAAAGCATCGCGATTAGTCGAGGGGAGAGGGGAGGAGGAGCAGATTTAGGAGAAGGGTGCGGCCTCGCCCAACAAATTGGCATGTTTTGATAGGGAGAACAGACCGTGAGCTAGCGGAACGAGGGGTGTGAAGAACGATGGTGCTACGAAGATAACAACCGGGAGAGCATTTCTAAAAATTTCTAGCTATCTAGAACCATGGGGGGTTTACCTTGGTCAAATGATGAAGGGGTGCGATTTTCCCTGGTAATATTTATTTACTATGCAGTTCTTCACGAAAGGAGACGAGAAAAGTACTTCCATGGTGTCGCTCTAAATTTTTCGCCTCTTCCTCACTTTGCACGTTTTATTAATGGTTTTACTATGTCGGTGGAAAGTCATTATCTCGTGTCAAGCAGGGTATTTCCCTGATACCTGTCTGTGGTCTCCATTATCTGGATATTGCCTGGAGCATTGTCAGAGTTTGGGAAGGGATCTTTAGATAAATAAGACTTTTTGTAAAGATGATAGCAATGCTATAACATTTTAACACTACCATATATTCCCAATCTGAAAAAAAAAGCTCAGTTTATATAAATTTACTTCAATAATCACCCTTGTATTTGAAAAAAGGGCATTTGCTTTCTCTAAGTTATGAAAAGAAGCTTTTCCCTCCTTTTTTATGAGGGAATGCGAATATTTTTCTCCCAACAAATGCTTTTTTACTTGTCATTTAGAAAATATTTCTTCGGTTGCGGCTTTTTCCCCTTTAGGACTGTGATTTTCAACCCTTTTCTATAACTTACCTCCTCGACTGTATGTTGCTCGTCATATACCCCTTTACTGCTGTTTAAAACAAGAATATCTAATGTAGGCACACAACAAGAAAGCACCTTTATTTATTTTTTTTTTGCAAAGAAAGTTTTGGTTAAGAAATATAATATATAGTTGTTGATAACTCGGTTTAAGAAAAGAAAAAAAAAAAAACATCAGTTGGAAAATCACAGCTGTCTGCTAAGATCTATCGCATCGCGGGTGTCATGTATATTTACTCCCTCTGGTAAAAGTACCCATGGTCAAAAATCTCTGCTTTAGGCTAATTTGTGTGTCTCTTTGTCTAATAAGCGAACAATTATAAAAGCATTATATCATGAGGGGCAAACAAGTTATTTATTTTACCTCAATTTTTTTTTTTTTTTTATTTCTAAAAGTTCTTGGGTTTTTATAAAGAGTCAATTGCTAAAACGGGAAAATGTGTTAACAATTAATCAAAGCCTTTTTTTTATTTTTAAAGATCGAATAGTTTCATGGTCTTTAACAGTTTTCGTCACTTTCAGCAACTAGTGGCATAGTGAAAAATTATAGGTGAAGGATGTTTTGTTCATTTGGCATGCTTGTATATCAAGTTCTTCAGAAAATGTGGAAGAGGTCAAGTAGCAAGTTTTATTCAATGTCGACTTAAAGATATTTTCTCTCTTTGTAAAAGATTTAAGAAAATATATGTATGTATTTCTTAATAAGTGGTGCCTGAATGCGCAAACAATTTTGATACCGTTGCATCGTTCTTTTTCTTCTATATACGTGTAGCCAGGTACTATAGACAATTTCCCAGGAGGGGGGGTAAATTGCTGAAAAGCTAGTCCACTTTCTGTGCTGATATCATCATAAAAACGGAGGATGTATTTTTTATGCGATCTCTTTTGGAAAGGATACGCTCGTCTGTATATAGTTTATACATATGGGGCTTAAGGAAACTAAATATATTTTCCTTTGTTGCATTGTAGATTGTAAAACATGAGAAAGCGGGAGGAACATTTTAGGAAATATACCGCATTGTCCCTTGAGGTTAATTAGCAAAACATAACTGAGTCACACGTGGGACAGGTGGTGACGCTAGTGGTAGATAATTAGGTGTTCAGGCGTAAAAATGAGGGGGAAACCCCTCTTTGACCTGGTGTAGATACCTTGAAAACACTATTCAGGGGTCTCTAAATAGAATCAGACTAGCGTCTTTTCAGTCTTTAGGAATAACCTGTTAGTTTATAAGTATGAAACGTGCAAGTATGAAATATTGGTTATCGCATTTCCTTTACACAGAGACTTAAGACTGGGATTTGTGTTATCGCCTCTTTGGACGTTTGTTTGTGTAAGCTTGAGAGTCATAATAAAGGCATATGGGGGAGGAGGGGAGTGATGATGGAGGTGGGGTCGTCCAGCGATAAAATGGCAGCGGGCTATCATATTGATCGTGTCACGCTCATTAGCTATAGGTGTGATCACTCGCCTGTAACACTCAGTGCAGAGGGTGTATTATTCCTTTAAACAGGACTTGTGACTGGTGATTTGTTTGTTGCTCTTTTTTTTTACTATTATTGGTTTGAATGGGGTTTTGGAGGAATGTGGGACAGGGCGGTAGGAAGGGAAGGAAGGATTGCCTGGTTTTCGGGTCAACACCTTGAATTTTGGGCATTAGCTGGCCCGACTTCTATCCGTCTTTCCCTTGCGCGGTTATTTGTTATTGGTTATGAGGGGTGATCATTCGTCTGTAACACACGGCCATTTGTCAAATCAGTTACAAGTTCAAACAATAGTTATACATATGGGCAAGTAGTGACGCTAGTTGGTAGATAATTTGGTGTTCGGCGTAAATACGAAGGGGAAACCCGTCTTTGGACTGGTGTAATACCTTGAAAACCCCATTAATGCTCTCTAATAGAATAAACCACGTCATTCCAATCTATTTGGTAAATAACCTTTTAGTTTTATAAGTATGAAACGTGCAAAGGTTTTGAAATATTGGTTATCGCAATTTTCATTTACACAGAAAATTTAAGCCTGTTATTTGGTTATCGCCTCTTAGGGCGTATGTTTGTGTAAGCTTGAGAGTCATAATAAAGTACAACAAGAATTTATGATCCCTTTTTAATAAACTATATTTTCATTATGAAAATGTCTTTGGGATTAAGAACGGCTAGTATAACACGTTTAAAAAATGAGAGGAGGTCGCGGCTTATCAGTCGTTCTGCGAAATTAAATCATTTCTTTTGAATTTTTCTTATTAGGTCTGCACCTTTGTTATATTATGCATTTGTAAAAAAAAATAAAGATACTGATTATAATCTTTGCGATTATTTCATCATACCTCTGGCAAGAGAGGTGGTTTTTTGGTGTTCAGGCGTAAATACGGGGGAAACCCATCTTTGACCTGGTGTAGATACCTTTAAAACCCCTATTAATGCTCTCTAAATAGAATAAAACCAGCGACTTTTCAATCTATTAGGTAATTAAACCCCTTTTGTTTTTTAAGCATGAAAGGTGCAAAACATAGAATAGTGGTAATCGCATTTTACATTTAATAGAAAATTTAAGCCTTTTTATTTGTGTTTGTTTCATTCATTAGGAGGGGGTCACTCGTCTGTAACAGGGGCCCAAATTCTCGATCCGGGTACAAGTTCAACACGAAGAATATTGCGGGGGCGGGTGTGGAGGGGAGGAGGGGTGATGGAGGGAGGTGGTCATCAGTGACACCTGACATTGGGTGGATTATGATTGCATCATTCATTAGGGGGGGTGATCACGGCACTTTAGTGCAGGGCTGTATTATTCCTTAAGTAGGACTTTTGTATTTGTTTTTTTGCTTCTTTTTTTTACTATTATTGCTTTGGGTATGGAGGAATGTGGGGCAGGGTCGGTAGGAAGGGAAGGGGGGTTGGTTTGGAGGGGAGGGTGAGAGGAACCCTTTAGGGGGTGTGTATTAGACATATTAGAGGGACATTTTTGGATTATGATTAATTAGGAGGGATGATCATTCGTCCCGTAACAGGGTCAATTCTCGATCCAGGACAAGTTTAAACTGGGGATATTGGGGTGGGGGGGGGGGGTATGGAAGAGGGTGGTGGTGTGTGTGTGTGTGTGTGTGTTTTTGTGTTGTGTGTGTGTGTGTGTGTGTGTGTGTGTGTGTGTGTGTGTGTGTGTGAGCGCATTGGATGTGTTTATACAATCAAAATAAAAGCATATATTGTATAAATAGTTTTTTATAATCCTTTACACTTAATTGTATTCTTATCTCTGGTACAGTGAGAGAGGAGCAGAAATTATCGGTCATTAGGGAGACCTGTGTGACCTATTTATTATTGATTTTAACAGTTTCAGTCATTAGGAGAGACGGTTTCCCTCGTCTGTAACAGAATCAATTCTCGATCTCGGTACAAGTTTAAACATGGTGAATATTGTGGTGTGGATGGGAGGAGCCGCGGGTGAGTCGTCTGTAGCACCTGCCTACGGGTAATGATTTCGGTAAGGATATTGGTCATCTTTCTGTTATGATGTACTATTTTCAACCATAAGGTATGTATGTTTGCCATCATTAGTTACGGTCTGGTGGTTACCTCGTGATCATTAACCTGCTTTCACTCTTGACAAGGTGATCATTAATCTATGTCAACCTGCATTGGAGGAGATCCTCGTCTGTACAACACTGGCTATGAGTAATGATTTCGGATACGGATATTGATTAGTTAATCACATTCAGTGGTCATCCTTTTGTTATGATGCACCATTTTCAACCGCAAGGTGTGCGCGTTAGCCATCGTAGCTATGGTCTAGTGGTTGCCTCGTGATCATAACCTGCTTTCACTCTCGCAAGGTTGTGTGGTTACGCTGTGGTCATTAATCTATTCCCGGTCACCCGCATTTGGGGGATACTCGTCTGTAGTACATCATTTTTTTTCATTATTTCTCTTATGATGCGTCATGTACGAACATAAATGCACATGTGAAAGTAGGTTAATGATTTCCGGTATTGGGTTATGTTGTTGTGGACATTGGTTGCGGTTTGGGGGTTTGTGGTTTCGTCAAAGGGCACTGATTACGTCACGGTACTGACCTACTTTCACATTCATGTACGTACATGAATGTGCAGCGTTCTGTCGGGTTACCCACTACTGAGAGAGAGAGGTAGCGAGAGAGAAGGAGCGAGAGAGAGGGAGCGAGAGAGAGGGAGCGAGAGAGAGAGGGAGCAAGGGAGAGAGAGAGAGGGAGCGAGAGATGGAGAGTGAAATGGCGCGAGAGGGGAGAGAGAGGGGCGAGAGAGAGATATGGGGGAGAGAGTGATTGGCAGAGAGATATGGACGAGAGGAGATATGGAGCGGGGGAGAGATAGGACGAGAGAGAGATAGGGAGCGAGAGAGAGTAGGGGAGGAGAGAAGGA
>NC_051422.1:87556-94081 GCF_015228065.2 Penaeus monodon | reverse complement strand
TGAGCCTGTGTCGCCCTCTTCGATATCCTCGTCCAGTTCGTGCTGATGTTTCGCCTCCCTGAGGCACGAGGCTCTCACCAAACCCATTTTGTCTGGAAAAAAATGATATAATAACTATTATGTGTGTGGGAGGGGATGCACAAGATGGTTATTATCATGAAGGCCTTGTATAAGATCTGGAATAAAAAATTGCGTGTATGTTTATATTCCAAAGTGAAATGCAGTTCTACAAAAATATAAAAAAAAAATGAAATATATATATTCAAACCACAACAAATTGAAGCTGCTACTGATGATAAAAACCGCTTAAATATTTTTCTTGCTACTGTGACCGAATCTGTATGCAATTACCATGAAAAAAATGTAGACAGGGCGATGTAGAGGAAAGGTGGAAGACATTAAAGTCGTCCCATAGAGTAGAGGAAGCCTTAGAGATGCAAAAGTGCGTCTCCATGGCTCCCTCTACTCTAAGGGACGACATAAGTAAAGCTCCATACATTGACTGGTATTTTTGCCGTTGCCTTGTTACTGTAAGTTAAGCTCTGGAGCTATGACAAAGTAGCATCTTGGTAGTTTGGCAGAAAATACCATAATTCTAAGATCTATGTATGAGTGTGTTGTACCTATTCAATGTTTGATGCATACGAGAAGCTAACGGAAAATATATATTTGGATGAAAACTAGAAACTAACATTTGCTATCTATGACAGCCTTCGTTTCTTGGGTTTCATAGCTCTTTACCATGCATCTTGTACCCCAGACATAGCTACAAGGTGTGGTATTTGAGCCAGTATTCTTTATACATATAAACATAAATTGAAATAAATTTCCTTATTAGACTTATTTGACTCGGTTCAGAGATTCCGATTCGGGTTGCGCCAACGAAAATATGTCTGCAGAAATCTGAAGTTCTGTCAAATACTAAATATTTGGCAAACAAACTGACCACGCGGAACACATTGCTTGTCTATAAACAATTTTTTTTTCCCTCTGAGATCTAGCTGTGGGTGCGTTTCTTTTGGATTATTTTATCTGGCCACCTGCCTTGTATTTGGATCACGCGCTACTAGAAAAAAAAAACAATAGGCCAAAGCTCTTAAAATACTTACAGGATCAGCTAAATATATAATTTGCATACACACACACACAAACACATATAGTGTACGCGTGCTTTACCTCCGTTGTCGGCAACCCAGCGCCTGTCGCCGCCCATCGGGTCCCTCCTCCTTACGACGGCCACGAGGTCGCCCGAGTGCAGGGAAAGCTCGTTCTCTCCTTCGGCAGGATGGTCCTCGGTCACTTCGTACACGCTGTCCGCAGGATATTTCCGCAGGACTTCTTTCTGGCGGGGCCGAGGGAGATTCTTCAGGAATATGGGGGTGCCGCTCGCATTACTGACGATTAGATTCGAATAATAAAAACTCCACACCTCCACTTCTATCTCTCGCTCTTCTTCTTTTTCACTTTCTCTCCCTCTCACCCTCTCCTCTTTTCTCTCTCTCACTCTCTTACTCTCTTTCTCTCTTACACTCATTCTCTCACTAACACACACACACACACACTCTCTCTCTCTCTCTCTTCCTCTCCCCTTCTCTCTCTCTCTCTATCTCTCTCTCTCTCTCTCTCTCTCTCTCTTCTCTTCTCCCTCTCCTCCTCTCTCTCTCTATCCTCTTCTTCTCTCTCTCTCTCTCTCTCTCTTCTCTCTCTCTCTCTCTCTCTCTCTCCCTTCTCTTTCTACTCTCTCTCCCCCCTTCTCTCTCTCTCTCTCTCTCTCTCTCTCTCTCTCTCTCTCTCTCTCTCTCTCTCTGTAGTGAAGTGGATACGTGATCTTTACGCCTCACATACCAGAAAAGCCATGTGTGCCTCCACTGTCCTCAGCCGACCCAAACAGGTCTACAGCCGTGACAATTGATAAAGTGACCTTACAACACGCTAATCCCATCCTTATTGGTTGTAAACAAATCCCATGCTGTTATTCTGTTGTCTCTGTGTACAATTATATGTTGTTTATACTCAAAATGTTCGCCAGAAAATGCTTATTCTGAATCATTAAGTATGTTACCGCTATCATTATCGACATTCAGATGTCTTTATGTTTTGTGAATACTCAGCAATTTTGTCTTCTTATCATGAACCTTTTTAGTTTTGTAAACAACATAACTCTCTTCTTACACACAACTGTATATAAGGTACCCTTGTTCCTTCACCACGAAACCACCATGTGACCATATGTATCGGAATTTTTGTTCATTCAAATTCTTTCATGTTTTTCATTGTGATATGTTTCAAAACGATGTTTGTTCATAGAAGTTTCTGAGTAGTTAACACTGACCGCTCGCAGACCGTGGGCAGGCTGGACGCCTCCCCAGGGCGTCTCTGCTTTGCCCATCATTTGTAAGCCAGTTACCATACTCACAGAAATAAAGTTGTGAACCCTCTCTCTCTCTCTCTCTCCCTCCTTCTCTCTCACTCTCGTTTCCTCTCTCTCTCCCTCTCTCTTTCCCTCTCTCGCTCCCTCTCTCTCTCTCTCTCACTCCCTCTCTCTCTCTCCCTCTCTCTATCCCCACCTCTCTCTCCCTCTGTAGTGACCTATTTAGTGATCTTTAACTCTACACACCTTCAAGAATAAACCACCAGAGTACCAGAGTACCATCATGTGGGGACACATCTCATCTCTCGCGCCCCCCACACGCCACACATTTTTACACTGATGGCATCGCTCTGGGATAATTGCACCACACGAAATCCTCCAAAGATTACTGCATCACACGAAGTCCCTCTGAAGACAATTTATTGATTCCTGCAAGCAGAGATACCTTTGTCGACTTCTGTCACTGCAACACTTCATCTCACGATACATCTGCAAATTCCCGACATCAAGCAAGAGTTGACATCGCCTTCCCTCAGCACACAGTACTTCAACACCTGTTGCAGTCTTCAACACTTGTTGCAGTTGCCTGATGCCTGCTACATCAATCAACACTGCCCTACCAGTACCTCAAGGTGAGTTCCTTTATCCTCGCTGTTCTCATTTGTTTAGGAAACGAGATCTCCCCTCAGCTGACATCTGTCTCCCGCTCACTCTGTGCCTCGCCTCACTCAGTCATGCCCTGCGGTTTTGCCTAACCTTTCTCTCTTATATACTCTCATTTCTCTGTAGTTCTGTCTATTTATGAGTACTTAATTAGTCTCATATAAATTTAAGTCGTGATGATTTATTAATCTAAATGATGCTGAATTCAAGTTCACTCATTATGAACTATTTCATAGGAAAATCTGTCCTGCGTTGTTGCATGTTTTTGATAAGTATCTTCGTTAAAAAATAATTCTTATATCCTAGTATGCAACTAATCTTAATTAACTTCCCACTAATCCTGTATTTTCGCATGCAACTACTCTCATTTCCCTGAAGGAAATATGTCCTATGGTTAGCTACACTCACATTGTTGCACATGAATTTTACATTTTATTTTCGTGGAGAATCATTCCTGTATTTGCATGGCTCTGTAAACTCGCAATTTCTCGAAATTTTATCCTTCAATCTCGTTTGTTCATTACTGCCTTTAATCTCTCAGGTGAATGTTGCAATTAACAGCCTATTCCGAATCCATGACACGTTGCTTCCAGTCATTTCCTAATCATTACAAGTTCGTGTTGATATTGTAACTCCCTGAGATATGGCAATATGTCTTCTGTCGCCAAGACATAGTACTGTCGTTCCCGCTTGTTGTCCTTAGAGCCAGACGCCCCGTGCTGAAGCCCACCGCTGACCTTGACTCTCGGATCACCACGTCGCTACCCTCGCCGCCGATCCCTGGCGCGGCAAGCCTCGCTCGCCCCGTTAACGAGCCCATCTCACGGACGCCCTCGCATCACCTGCCGACGCCTTTGTTCTCTCCTGCCGTGTCCGCCGCCTCGTCCGCTGGTGACTGCCGCCCGACGTCCTCGGCGCATCTCGTGAACTTACTCACCACACCTGGTGCCCTGTGCTGGTGACCCTAGCAAGAATGGTCCTGTCTTGCCTGCCAAACCTCGTGACGCCATCCCCATGGTGCTCTTCCTCTCCCAAGATGACGAATCCTTCCCGCCAACGACGTGATCCTGATTCTTCAAAGACCTCGCACTCAAGATTCCCCACTCAGTCCTTGCCTCATCGCCAACAACTTGATCCAGAATCTTCTAGAACGGTGTGCGTGTCACTTACAACTGACACGGCGCTTGACAAGTTAACTGCGATCCTGTGGAACGATTGACGAGCTCCGTGACTGATCACCACTGTCGCTCCCGTCAAGACCACCTGCGCTTCAGAACAGTGACCTGTGCAAACAAGCTCCCTAGGCCACGACCTTCGAAGTCACCTGTGCGAGGTGACTTCGAAGTTACCACTGTACCACTGTACTAGCCTCCGGGCTAGTACAGTGGTAACGTGTCGGCCTCTCATCCGAGGGGTCGGCGGTTCGCGCCCCGCCCAGGCGCCGAGAAGTTGCAACTGTCGCCTGGAGGTTACTGCTGTGGCTGGGCACCACGGCGGGCAAGGACTCGGTTCAGCCGAGTCAGCAGCAGCTGACACACGTGAGCAAAATCAAGCAGACAGTATGTCACACCAAGAATATCCATTGTATCAAATGGAATCCAAACCAAACTTGTGTCGCTTGCCTCCGTCACCCATCTCCTGTCATTCACCTCTATCGTCTATTCAAGAATCGAGAACGATTCTTTTTTAGGTGACCGAACGATGTGGTGACCTATTTAGTGATCTTCGCCTCACATACCAGAAAAGTCATGTGTGCCTTCTCTTATAATAACGACCTCAACAGGTCTACAGCTCTGACAATTGATAAAGTAACCTTACAACACGCTAACCCACCCTTATTGGTTGTAAACAAATCCCATGCTGTTATTCTTATGTCTCTGTGTACAATTATGTGTTGTTTATACTCAAAATGTTCGTCAGAAAATGCTTATTCTGAATCATTAAGTATGTTACCGCTATCATTATCGATATTCAAATGTCTTTATCTTTTGTGAATACTCAGCAGTTTTGTCTCCTTATCATGAACCTTTTGTAAAGTTTTGTAAACACCATAATTCTCTTCTTACACACAAATATATGTAAGGTACCCTTGTTCCTTCACCACAAAACCACCATGTGACCATATGTATCGGAATTTTTGTTCATTCAAATTCTTTCATGTTTTTCATTATGATATGTTTCAAAACGATGTTTGTTCACAGAAGTTTCTGAGCAGTTAACACTGACCGCTTGCAGACCGTGGGCAGGCTGGACGCCTCCCCAGGGCGTCTCTGCTTTGCCCATCCTTTGTAAGCCAGTTACCATACTCTCGCAGAAATAAAGTTGTGAACCAGCAACATTAACTCTACACACCTTCAAGAATAGACCACCAGAGTACCAGAGTACCATCCTGTGGGGACACGTCTCGTCTCTCGCGTTCCCCACACGCCACACATTTTTACACCCTCTCCCGCTCCCCCTTTCTCTCTCCTTCTATCGCTCCCTCTATCTCTCTATCTACCTATCTATCTATCTCACTCACTCCCCCCCTCTCTCTCTCTCGCTCCCTCTCTTTCTCTCCCCCTCTCGCTCCCTCTCTCCCTCCCCATCTCTCGCTCCCTCTCTCTCTCTCTCTCTCTCTCTCCTTCTCTCGCTTCCTCTCTCCCTCTCTCACTCCTTCTCTCTCTCTCTCTCTCTCTCTCTCTCTCCTCTCTCTCTCTCTCTCCTCTCTCTCTCTCTCTCTCTCTCCTTCTCTCTCTCTCTCTCTCTCTCTCTCTCGCTCCCTTTCTCTCTCCTCTCTTTCTCCCTCCCTCTCTCCGCGCCCTCTCTCTTTCTTCTCTCGCTCCCTCTCTCTTTCTCACTCTCGCTCCCTCTCTCTTTCTCTCTCTCGCTCCTTCTCTCTTTCTCTCTCTCGCTCCCTCTCTCTCCCTCTCTCGCTTCCTCTCTCCCTCTCTCGCTCTCTCTCTCTCTCTCTCTCTCTCTCCTCTCTCTCTCTCTCTCTTTCTCTCTCTCTCTCTCTCTCTCTCTCTCTCTCTCTCTCTCTCTCACACACACACAACACACACACAAACTCTCTCTCTCTGTCTCTCTCCTCTCTCTCTCTCCTCTCTCTCACACACACACACACACACACACACACACACACACACACACACACACACACACACACATACATTCTCTCCCTCTTTTTCTCCCTCTCTGGAAAACTAACTTATGAGCAAACAGTTGCTTCTACGTCACAACAAAACACAGATCGGGCAAGGCTTATAACTATTTTTTTTCAGACCACAACCAGTGGACGTAGAAACAATCATCTTAATAATAAAACACCTTCGCGAAACAAATGCTGTAGGAGCAGACGGTATTGCTTTGCGCTTTATCAAAGACAGTCTACCCGCAACTGTACATTATTTGACGGTCATTACTAACACCTCTCTGTTTACTGGTGTATTCCCGTCGCTTTGGAAACATAGTATATTAACACCAATTTTCAAATCGGGGCATATAGTCAA
>NC_051422.1:82556-85056 GCF_015228065.2 Penaeus monodon | reverse complement strand
AAATTTTCCATTAAAGATTAAATTATCTATAGCTAAAACATATATTTAAATCTTAATCCTGATAAAAGAGAAATTGGTCTAACTAAGAAATCACAAGTGAAAATTATTTAGCCTGGTTCATACTGTAATCTCCAAGCATTCACTGCTGACTTGAACAGCTGTAATGTGTCGAGATAAAGCAGGTTAGTTTGCTGAGCTAAAATGTTCCATATTCTAGAAAATCTAGGCAGGAAGGAGCGCAGATAAAGCTCCGTTCTCGCGAAGGGAACCTGGATTTCTTGGACTCGATTACTGGCATTTCTTGTCCCGTACGTGGGTGCGTCTGCTGGTGGAAGTCGTAGCGATGTCAGCGGGGAACCGTTTTGTTTATGTATCTTGTAGAAGACGCAAAGATCAGCCACATCTCTTCGATGGTGAAGGGATTAAAAATGTGTTGCTCATTTACGGGCGTCTTCCGTTCCACTAACCGCTTGGCTCTGCTCTGAACGGTGTCCAGGAGGGCAAGATGAGTTGGCGGGCAGGACAGCCTCAGGCATGTTTGGAAAAGTGAGGCAAAAGGAGCAGCCAGCTGCCTAGCACACTTGTGAAGTGTGTGAGGACTGACTTTATCGGGTCCTATGGCCTTATGGACATCAACCTTATTTAGATGCTGCCTGACTTCTGCTTCAGTGATCACGAAAGAGCTCAGCTTCGAGTGAGTCACGAGAGGCAGACTAGGAGAAGATCGGTCAGGGTCATGTATTCTCATCTTTTCGGAGAAGAGCGAAGCCAGAAGTTCAGCCTTCTCTCTGCTGGAGGTTGCAACTGATCCATCAGGCCTGTTGAGAGGGGGGATGCAGTCGTCAGGGGAAAATCCTTGTTGTTGTTTGATGCAGCTCCACCAGGCTTTACTTCCCACTGAACGACAAGAGAGTTTTAAGCGGAGGTCCTCCTTCCATTGATTAATTGCCCATTTTTGGACAGCTTTCATTCTCCTGCAAGCCATAGCATGAGCATCTTTATTTCTTTGTGTGGGATGGCGCTTATAACGGTTCCAGGCTCTCATCTTCTTGTCAGATGCCATTCTACAATTGTAGCCAAACCATGGCTGATCTGTGGATTTTGTCTTGTATGTCTTGTTAGGTACATATATTGCTTGTAGGCTGACTAGTATTTTGGTAAAGGCCAGTGCTTGCCTGTCAACAGTGCCAGTGAGAATGTCTTCCCAGGGAGCTTCAGATAATGCATCACACATACCTTGCCAGTCTGCCTTTTCCCATTGCCAGATTGTACGGGACAAAGTTTCCTCTCGAGCAGCTTTTAGGTTGATCTTGCTTAATACTGCGAAGTGATCAGAGGAGCCAACTGTGCCCAGGGAAGTACAACTGACGTCTGATTCAGCCAGATCAGTAATCACAGGGTCAAGGGATGAGCCTGATATGTGGGTTGGGAAATGAACATGATTTGTGAGCCCGAATGTAGTGAGGAGCTCTTCAAATGATCTTTCAACCAAGTGTTGGTTCAGATCCCCTAGTATTATAATATTTTTGCAAGAGTATGCATGGAGAATGTTGTCCAGGTTGGCTTGAAGATAAATAAGTGGTTCAGAGCCTTGCCACTGGGGTCTGTAGCAGACACAGAGAAGGACAGCATCTTGTGTGTCTGTCCAGATTTTGAAAAACATGAGTTCAAGATGATCTGCTACATCAATCTCAAGTGAGTGTACATGTAGTGTTCTTCGAAAGCAGACAGCGATGCCTCCAAAAGTACCATGCGTTCTGTCACGTCTGTGCCACTTGGAGTAACCATCAACCCTCCCAAAATTCTCAGGTACTGTAGAGTTCAAGAAAGTTTCCACAGCAGCAACTATGTCAGGTTGATGTGGGATTATGTGGCTATGTGTGAGGTCTCCCAAGTTCGTTTGGAAGCCTCTAACATTAGCGGAGAGGATGCGCAGGTGGGCCATTCCTCTGTGGTTGCGAGGCATAGTACCAGGGACCTTGTAGAGAGTTAGTGGTTTGTTGGTTGGGTGGCTGAATGGCTGATGTTGGCCAGCCGTTGGCTTGCAAAGAAAGATGTGAAATGTGTGGAGTGTATGGCTTCAAGTGCTTCTGTATTGCTTGCACCAAGATAGCATTACTTTGACGCTGTTCTGCAGCAATGCTCTGGAAGAGGCGTTCTTGTCTTTCCTCTTGTCTCTTCATACGACCCTCAGATGTTTGATGTCCTCTACGATGACAATATTCACATTCCTTAATCTTACGGCAATTATTTTCGGAATGACCCTTGATTTTACAATACTTGCAGTAAAGAGTCTGCCTGTTAGATCTCTGCTGTCGATTATGAGTGGTTGTCTGGGGGTTAGGGGCCTCTGTTTATGTTGTGTGCGAACCTGTGCTTGGTTCAGCCGTGCCTGATCAGTCAGTTCCTGTTGAGGTGGAGTTGATGTAGGTGGCTGGCTGTTTCGATTGTCAGGCTGAGACAATGACAACTGATGTGGCTGTTGAGATGAGGTTGACTG
>NC_051422.1:72015-79956 GCF_015228065.2 Penaeus monodon | reverse complement strand
GTCATTTAAGCCGCGGAACCCAGAATCAACACATCAGAGTTACCAAAGGCTCTCCACCCCCCAGTGGACCCAGGGATAGCCTCACAGCCGAAGAAGACCCTTCAAGCAACGAGGACTTCGCAATGGAGTTGTCAGACTCCGAAACCAGTCAGTCCGAATACGACGATGTCTCTGTTGTAACTATCATCTAGTAACATCATGGCACACAGTCTAAGCATTCTACAGTGGAACATCTATGGCGTCTCCACAAGGAGTGCCATCCTCCATGCAATAGTGCGATCAAAGAGCATTGACATTGTCATGCTCCAGGAGACATTAACAGTGGAACCTGTTCGATTCTCCTGGTATCATGTCTTCATGCTGCTACGTGCTGATGGCAAGGGAGGCTTGATCACCCTTGTCAGAGCAACAATTCCCTGCTTCGCAATAGCCGATGCACCGCACTGTGGAGACGATGTTGAATCTCTTGCCGTCGAGATTCACCTGGCCGGGGGGCCCATGAACTTGTACAATGTGTACAGATAGCCACACTGTAGTACCATAGACATCAGCCAAGTCTGTGCTTCTGCAGCACATGACCGAGTGATCATAGGGGGAGACTTCAACGCACACCACCCCATCCTGGCTCCCTGCTGGGCACTGGATGCGGCTGGCTATCACATAGCCAACGTGCTTGAGACATTCCCTGAGATCACTCTCCTCAATACCCAAGAGCCAACACATGTCAGAGGAGGGGTCCTAGACCTCACCCTGGCCACTGCGACTCTGGTGGAGAGGATTGGCTAGCGTGGCAATGAGACCATCACTAGTGACCATTACAGCACTATAACTACCCTCATGGATAGTAGCCCAGCCGAAATGCCATGACCGAATCCAAGAGGGAAAACAGACAAGACCAACTGGCAGGCATTTCAGATCGCCTTGGCCCGCTGTCTGAGAAGCAATGAACCCACACAAAGTGAAAATGTGGAAGTGCTACAAGCCAGACTTGTAAATGCCATTGATGAGGCAGCCTTACTGATCATACCCAAAACACGGCCTGGATCCTGGAGTCACAAAGACGCCTAGTACTTCAAGGACGAGATCAGGGAGGTTAACCACAGGGTAAATATGTGCCGAAAACATTTCCGAAGGCAAAGAACCCCCAACAGCCTAGCCCTCCTAAGGGAAGCCGTAAGGGATGCCAAGGAAACTGCCATCAGAGTCAGGCACGAAATGTGTCTGGAATGGTGTGAGTCCTTTGACAACCCTACCACCCTCTCAGAGCTATGGCAATGTGTCATGCGAGCCACTCAGCCCCGAGATGCACGCACCATGACCCCCAGTCAAAGGCGAACAAACTGGCACACGAGTTCTCTTTGAGAACAAGTAGCAACAGCCTGCCAGCCGAACTGAGGGCAAGACAAGAACGCCTACAACCAGACAGACTTGCTCATATCAGAATAAGGGCAGCCGAGCCCAATAACTCTGACGTTATCTTTTCTCTGAGGGAACTAAGAAATGCCTATAAAGCCAGTTGTAACATAGCCCCGGGCTCTGATGGGATCTCATACCCCATCATTTCCCACCTAGGACTGGTAGGTGAGCTTGCATTCCTGCAACTCATCAACAAATCCTGGGAAACATCCACTCTATCCCAGAGTTGGAAAAGGGCTACCATAGTTCTACTAAGATCATTCTATGTACATTGTGGGCTATACCTCCCTTGCTCTGATTAGTATTAAGAAAAAACAAAAAGACCAACTGGAGACAGTCCAAAACGAAGCCGCCAGGGTCATTCTGGGTGCCCCAAGGTGGGCGAAGGTCCTCAACCTCCTCCTGGAGGCAAACCTTCTCCCCTTGGCCTCACGAATCGATCTAATGGCAGCACAATTCTTATCAAAGGTCATCCAGGCTCCCAGGAATACAAGCCTAAGACATAAAATAGTCAGACGCCTAGAACAAGATAACGAGCTCTTTGCAAACAACTCCTGGCTGTCTCACACAGCCAGGGTGTTAATATGTCATTAACTCAAAGAACTGCTTCTTACCAGGGGATGGCCTCCCCTCACCCTGACTTTGTCGAAGCTCCGCTGTGGGCACAAACCTTGAGAGAGTTCTCTATCATGAGACTGGCAAACAAAAAGAATGAATGCCCCATGCCTAGCCTAAAGGCAGAAACCCAGAGGGTCATTGCAACCATCACTCCTCCGGGTAGCAGAACATACTACATGGATGGATCGGTCGATCCCTTGACCCACACTGCAGGCGCCGGCTTCGCAGCAAGGGATGCCACAAAATCCATGAGGGTAACAGACAACGCCTCCTCGCTACAGGCAGAGGCAGTTGCTATCATGGGAGCCCTGAGCCACACGTCCGTGAGGGAAGGACACGTGGTCATACATACAGACTCCAGAGGAGCCATTGACTGTCTTCAGCAGTGCTCACCCAATGACAGTCTCTACCTTCTGACTACTATCCTCACACTGGCACAGAGGATTCTTGCACAGGGCAGAAGAATTATCATAAACTGGGTTGCCAGCCACATTGGGATCAGAGAGAATGAGCTTGCTGACAGACTAGCCGAAGTTGGCAGGGGTATGCCCCCTAATCCCATGATTATACAACCAAACCTCTTTCCTCCTGCAGCTTCACAGAGAGGAAACGAGATCCTCCCCCTCGGCCAGCTGGTACTCAGACGCCACCGTCTATGAACCACTGGCACTCTCTGAAATAAACAACAGAGGTACCGAAGTCATTCTTCACAGAATGCGCCTAGGTTACCACTGTTCATGGCAGATCATACAAACAATAGACTGTGAAGAGAGGTGTTGCATGCATTGCGGCGAGCCGAACGCCACACTCATACATTACTTGGAGAATTGTGAGCACACGCAAATCCTGAGACAAGGTCCGCAGAACACAGCCTTCGTGCTGGTAAAGAGATTATGCGATATGCTTACACCACGATACAGGAGCGCCTGCTGGCAATCCCATCCCCACGGTAAGCACCGAGTGTCAGAGAACCAAATGAGACGGCCATAAAAAGCTGACAAAGGCCGGGCCATATGTGAAAGGCCCTCACTCATCGGCTAGGCTCTCACCGAAGAACACAAATAAAGTGCCAATTTGAGTAACCGCAGTGTTTACCTAAACCTAAAATATGATATATCATATATATATATATATATATATATATATATATATATATATATATATATATAATATATTATATATATATAATATATATATATATATCATATATATATATAATATATATATATGATATACATATCTAACATATATATATATATATATATATATATATATATATATTATATATATATATATATATATATACATACATACACACACACACACACACACACACACACACACACACACACACACACACACACACACACACACACCAATATATATATATATATATATATATTATATATATATATATAATATATATATATATATATATATATATGTATAATATATATGATATATGTATTATTATATGTAATATAATAAATAGAATAGAATATATATGTATATACATATGTATACATATTTGGGATATATATACACATATACATATATAAATGTATATATGTAATATGTATATATGTTACAGGCAATATGTGAAACTAGTCATTACATGAAATGACTAAAATATTTAAGCTTTACGTGAAATGACTGACCACCAGTCATTTCACGTAATGACTCAAATAGCCAGTCATTCCGTGTAATGACTGAAAAATACGCACCCTGATTACACCTATTGCCTAAGTATCCATTTGCTCATTCAGGCAATCAGTGTAGAAGCCTATAATATCATGTCATCTGTAGAGTCAGATATCAAATAAGCTGTAAGATGGGAGACTGAGTGCCATTCCAGGCAGATACAACGGAGGAGATATTCAAGCGCGAACTTTATCGGAGATATGAGTAGATGAAGAGGGTTTTGATGCCGAAGGAACAATATTTCCAAATTATCGATGAACAGAAGCAAGTCCAGCAACAGTACAAAGAGTCACCATGAATACTACCTGCTCACAAAGTAAGTACATGTATAAGGTAACCAACGGGGAGCCGTAGATTCGTGAAAAATAACTATTGTTGTATTGCTGTATTATTGTATTGATTAATGTGTTAAGTGTTGACTGTCATGCACGAATCAACATTTTTGTCGTGTGAATCGATGATTTTATAGGAACACACTGTTGTTCTCTCATTCATAACTCATTGCTCACCTGTGGCACTGCAGGGGATGAGGAGGGCTCACCTCGGAGACTAGCGCAACCCGACCTTGAGTGTTCAATACTAATCAAAAGATTAGCTGGTTTTTAATAGTTGCGAAGTTGCCTCCGACGCATACATTTGTATGTCTTTTTCTGACACCCACAACACGCTCTTTAGTTCACCATAGTAATTAACGGATTAACAGTGTATGAAAGCGTTTCCGAAGTTGCCACTGACACATACATTTATATGTCTGCTTCAGATATGAGATACTTCTCTGCGGTGATATAGAAAAACTCATAAAGAAACGAAAGAGCCGGTCCTGTACAACGTCGCCATCAAGGATACTTACGACATAATCAAGAGAGCACACATCGCTACAGGTCATGGCGGGTGGGATCGCATGATCAAAGAAACAGCAAAGAAATACGCTAACATCACACGGGAAGCTCTTGAATTGTTTAAATCGTACTGTGAAGAGTGCCAGAAGAAAAGAAATTACAGAGTGATAATGGGTCAGAGTTCACAGCCGAAGTGATCAGTGAGCTGAAAATCATCTGGCCCAAACTTGTCCTCATTCATGGAAAGCCTCAACATCCACAGAGCCAAGGAGACATCAAAGACATGCTGGCTGCATGGGAGACAACAACACAACAGATTGGAGCATTGGAATCAAGTTTGTCCAGTTCCAGAAGAATTCCAACTTGCATGCAGGTATTCGCAGATCACAATATGCAGCCATGTTTGAATGTGAGGCCAAAGTGGGCCTGACATCGATGAGGTAATTCAAAGGATGCAGTGTGAGGATATGTTAGCTGTACTCATCACCGGTCAAAACGGAGAGGAACCAGGTCTTGTTCCCAGTGCTGAATCAGCCGAAGTTCACTTTGATACAGAACGTCCCAGTCTTCCTTCAGAAGTCCCCAACACCCCGGTACCTGTCCGACTTGTATCAGCCGAGATTCACGTTGATGCGGAGCGTGGCCATCATTCTTCAGTAGACCCGAATCATCTGGTACCTTGTCGTTCTCAAACAGCCGAGGTTGACATCGATGCTGGACGTGGCTGTCATCAGTCAATAGTCTCCAGCACCCAGAGAGAGATCGGCCTGCTGTCAGCCAAGCAGTAAATTTGGTCAACCCCGGTGCATCGCCCTAAAACGATTTGAGCCGCAGAGAGAATAATATCATTGCCCAGAGAAAAGGTGCCCATACAAGTCAACTTGCCCAGGCTGACCGCATGGTCAAACGGAATCGAATTGACCGGCGAACCACTTGATAATGCTGCTGTCCCTATTCAACTGGTAGATAGGGGTCGAGGTGATCCTCGGAACATTCTCGGTGTCATCTTGGAACGTAACCAAAATGACATGTACACCATTGGAGTCAAGGCAGGAGTTCTGAAGGCCAAGCTGTCATGCAACCAGTTTGACTTATGCCCTCAGCGCCTTCTGGGAGAGGACTCCATCAATCGGGACAGGGTGGCATCTCTGCGAGAAGCCGTTACCTTTGAATCGAACTGTGGTGGACAGGGTTTTGTCAAATGCAACTGCGCAGGACCCAAAAAGTGTCGAACAAACAGATACAAGTGCTTTAAAAACAAAATTAAATGTAACAGTAGGTGCCACGCCAGCATGACTTGTGCTAATAAAGTCTAAACTTGGACCTTTTTGACAATAATTCAATTCAGGGATGTATAACTGAAAATTTGGGTAACAGTTTACATGTCATCATCATAGCACAAAAAAAGGGAAACTTGTATGGTACCAATTGATTTCATGACCGAAGAATGTGTAAAACAGTAGTTTAAAAACTGCACCATGACTTGCACAAAAAAATTAAAAAGTGGAATATTTGGGGAACATGGCGTGTATTAACGTTTTTGAGTTTAAATAAAATGTGAATAATAGTTGATATTCTTTGCGTTATTAGTTAAAAAGTAAATTTCAGGGAAATAACTGTTTGCCCATTTTTTTTGCCCATTACACAAAATAAGGTGATGTAAAGTCATTACGGTAAATGATGTTGGTCACAGTACACGAAAATGCCTAACAATGTTAGTCATTCGTGTAATGACTTTTTTCCATATATTGTGAAACACACCACAACACCCCACACACACACACACAAAACACCAAACACACACACACACACACATATATATATTATTATATATATATAAAATTTTAATATATATATAATTATATATATATATATATAAATATATATAATAAAATTATATATATATTATATTAATATAATAATGTATAGATATATATATATATAAATTAATAGTATAAATAATATTATAACATGTATGTAAAAATTTTATATTCATATATTTATTATATTGTGTATATATTCATATGATATATATAAAATATGTATTTATTATATATAATATAATAAATATAATATAATAAAATTACATATGTCTACATATTTGGGATATATATACATATATAACATATAGAATATTTTATATGTAATATGTATATACATATTTTATATATATACATATATATATATATATATAGTATTTTTATATATATATATATTTTAATATAACATATAATGTACTATAAGAAAAAAATATTATATATGAAACAATACGTAAATCTATATTAATATATTGTGTATATAAAATACACCCCACACACACATATATATATATAATATATATATATATATATATATATATAATAATATATTATATATATATATATGTACATAATATTTATATATATTTTATATACAGCACAATATACATATATAGAAGATAGATGGTTGCCCATTTCTATTTGAGGTTCTGGTGTCTACTCTTTGGGGGGAATTTGTGTGGGTGTGAGTGCCCACAGGTATGGCTGGGTGCTGAAGTGAAGTCGGAGATCAACGGGGGAGCCGGCTGGCTCCCCAGTCGGCTAAGGACTGGGCAGTCCTTGGGGTGCTGCTGCTGTTGTCAGGTTCTGCTGGAGGATCGGGAATGCTGATCTCGTAAGGTAAGGTAAAGTTAAGAGAAAAGACCCGTTGCCGGGGGGGAAAGAAGATGGGAGAGGGGAAGGATAAGGGGGGGGGATCGAAGAGATGATTTAGTAAGAGAGAAAAAGTCGGGGCTTAACCCCAAAATGCGGGTAAAAGTTGGGGGCATAGCTGATAGGACGAGGAAAGGAGGATAAAGGTCAGCAAGGGAGGCCCCGCGCCATCGGTGGGTTTGCTGCCCTGGCATGACGATGACTCGCTTCGCATGAGCTAACTCACGGGTCGGCGAGGCCACCGCGCCCGGGCTGCGGATCCACTCGGCTAACGAGGGAGGTTGGGAGCGGTAAAGGTGGCCTGTCCGGCGCCATCGGGACGCCACCGTGCACGGACTTCTCGCCCATGGCAACGGTGGTGTCCTCGGCTAACCGTGAGGCTACAGGTTGAAGTACGAGTGAGATCGCTAATCAGAGGCTACCTCCCTTGCCCGCGTCGAGCAGGGATTTCTCCCTGTCGGCGGCAGGACTTCTAGGGAGATGTGCTCTGGCGATCTCACCACGTTTTGGGTTTTCAACACTGGCCATGACATCCCCCTCCCCCACTCGCGTTTTTGGCACTCCTTACGCCAAAAGGGGCCACGGTCATGGCAGGGTGCAGGCGGCAAGATGTCCCCAAAAAAACGGGTTTTCGGAAAAATCCGGGGAACAACAGGGAGTGGAGAGGAAGGGAAAGT
>NC_051422.1:68339-71915 GCF_015228065.2 Penaeus monodon | reverse complement strand
ACCGCACTGTGGAGACGATGTTGATCTCTTGCCGTCGAGATTCATGGCGGGGGCCCATGAACTTGTACAATGTGTACAGATAGCCACACTGTAGTACCATAGACATCAGCCAAGTCTGTGCTTCTGCAGCACATGACCGAGTGATCATAGGGGGAGACTTCAACGCACACCACCCCATCCTGGCTCCTGCTGGGCACTGGATGCGGCTGGCTATCACATAGCCAACGTGCTTGAGACATTCCCTGAGATCACTCTCCTCAATACCCAAGAGGAGGGGTCCTAGACCTCACCCTGGCTGGTGGAGAGGATTGGCTGGCGTGTCAATGAGACCATCACTAGTGCCCATTACGGCACTATAACTACCCTCATGGATAGTAGCCCAGCCGAAATGCCATGACCGAATCCAAGAGGGAAAACAGACAAGACCAACTGGCAGGCATTTCAGATCGCCTTGGCCCGCTGTCTGAGAAGCAATGAACCCACACAAAGTGAAAATGTGGAAGTGCTACAAGCCAGACTTGTAAATGCCATTGATGAGGCAGCCTTACTGATCATACCCAAAACACGGCCTGGATCCTGGAGTCACAAAGACGCCTAGTACTTCAAGGACGAGATCAGGGAGGTTAACCACAGGGTAAATATGTGCCGAAAACATTTCCGAAGGCAAAGAACCCCCAACAGCCTAGCCCTCCTAAGGGAAGCCGTAAGGGATGCCAAGGAAACTGCCATCAGAGTCAGGCACGAAATGTGTCTGGAATGGTGTGAGTCCTTTGACAACCCTACCACCCTCTCAGAGCTATGGCAATGTGTCATGCGAGCCACTCAGCCCCGAGATGCACGCACCATGACCCCCAGTCAAAGGCGAACAAACTGGCACACGAGTTCTCTTTGAGAACAAGTAGCAACAGCCTGCCAGCCGAACTGAGGGCAAGACAAGAACGCCTACAACCAGACAGACTTGCTCATATCAGAATAAGGGCAGCCGAGCCCAATAACTCTGACGTTATCTTTTCTCTGAGGGAACTAAGAAATGCCTATAAAGCCAGTTGTAACATAGCCCCGGGCTCTGATGGGATCTCATACCCCATCATTTCCCACCTAGGACTGGTAGGTGAGCTTGCATTCCTGCAACTCATCAACAAATCCTGGGAAACATCCACTCTATCCCAGAGTTGGAAAAGGGCTACCATAGTTCTACTAAGATCATTCTATGTACATTGTGGGCTATACCTCCCTTGCTCTGATTAGTATTAAGAAAAAACAAAAAGACCAACTGGAGACAGTCCAAAACGAAGCCGCCAGGGTCATTCTGGGTGCCCCAAGGTGGGCGAAGGTCCTCAACCTCCTCCTGGAGGCAAACCTTCTCCCCTTGGCCTCACGAATCGATCTAATGGCAGCACAATTCTTATCAAAGGTCATCCAGGCTCCCAGGAATACAAGCCTAAGACATAAAATAGTCAGACGCCTAGAACAAGATAACGAGCTCTTTGCAAACAACTCCTGGCTGTCTCACACAGCCAGGGTGTTAATATGTCATTAACTCAAAGAACTGCTTCTTACCAGGGGATGGCCTCCCCTCACCCTGACTTTGTCGAAGCTCCGCTGTGGGCACAAACCTTGAGAGAGTTCTCTATCATGAGACTGGCAAACAAAAAGAATGAATGCCCCATGCCTAGCCTAAAGGCAGAAACCCAGAGGGTCATTGCAACCATCACTCCTCCGGGTAGCAGAACATACTACATGGATGGATCGGTCGATCCCTTGACCCACACTGCAGGCGCCGGCTTCGCAGCAAGGGAAAACGCCTCCTCACTACAGGCAGAGGCAGTTGCTATCATGGGAGCCCTGAGCCACACGTCCGTGAGGGAAGGACACGTGGTCATACATACAGACTCCAGAGGAGCCATTGACTGTCTTCAGCAGTGCTCACCCAATGACAGTCTCTACCTTCTGACTACTATCCTCACACTGGCACAGAGGATTCTTGCACAGGGCAGAAGAATTATCATAAACTGGGTTGCCAGCCACTTGGGATCAGAGAGAATGAGCTTGCTGACAGACTAGCCGAAGTGGCAGGGGTATGCCCCCTAATCCATGATTATACAACCAAACCTCTTTCCTCCTGCAGCTTCACAGAGAGGAAACGAGATCCTCCCCCTCGGCCAGCTGGTACTCAGACGCCACCGGCTATGAACCACTGGCACTCTCTGAAATAAACAACAGAGGTACCGAAGTCATTCTTCACAGAATGCGCCTAGGTTACCACTGTTCATGGCAGATCATACAAACAATAGACCGTGAAGAGAGGTGTTGCATGCATTGCGGCGAGCCGAACGCCACACTCGTACATTACTTTGAGAATTGTGAGCACACGCAATTCCTGAGACAAGGTCCGCAAACACAGCCTTCGTGCTGGTAAAGAGATTATGCGATATGCTTACACCACGATACAGGAGCGCCTGCTGGCAATCCCATCCCCACGGTAAGCACCGAGTGTCAGAGAACCAAATGAGGACGGCCATAAAAAGCTGACAAAGGCCGGGCCATATGTGAAAGGCCCTCATCATCGGCTAGGCTCTCACCGAAGAACACAAAAAGTGCCAATTTGAGTAACCGCAGTGTTTACCTAAACCTAAAATATGATATATCATATATATATATATATATATATATATATATATATATATATATATATATATATATATATATATATATATATATATATATATATATATATATATATATGTATATATATATAATATGTATAATATTATTATATATATATATATATATATATATATTATATATATATATATATATATATGATATACATATCTAACATATATATATATATATATAATATATATATATATATATATATATATATATATATATATAAATACATACTACACACACACACACACACACACACAACACACACACACACACACACACACACACACACACACACACATATATATATATATATATATATATATATATATATATATATATATATATATACAATATATATATATATATATATATATACATATATATATATATATATATATATATATATATATATATATAAAATATATATATATATATATATAATATTCATATATATAATATATGTATTATTATATGTAATATAATAAATAGAATAGAATATATATGTATATACATATGTATACATATTTGGGATATATATACACATATACATATATAAATGTATATATGTAATATGTATATATGTTACAGGCAATATGTGAAACTAGTCATTACATGAAATGACTAAAATATTTAAGCTTTACGTGAATGACGACCACCAGTCATTTCACGTAATGACTCAAATAGCCAGTCATTCCGTGTAATGACTGAAAATACGCACCTGATTACACCTATTGCCTAAGTATCCATTTGCTCATTCAGGCAATCAGTGTAGAAGCCTATAATATCATGCCCATCTGTAGAGTCAGATATCAAATAAGCTGTAAGATGGGAGACTGAGTGCCATTCCAGGCAGATACAAGGAGGAGATATTCAAGCGCGAACTTTATGGGAGTATGAGTA
>NC_051422.1:50839-63339 GCF_015228065.2 Penaeus monodon | reverse complement strand
CAATCGGCTGGTCTCCATCGGGAGATAGGGTTCAAGCAGTACATGCTGGGCCGTTGGTACGCACACCGTCCGTGTGTACCAGTGCAATCGGCTAATTGCTGCGTATATTCACTCATCACCCCTGTTGCGTTAGACTTTGGTTTAACCCCGTTTCCCTTGTTGGACTCCGTAGGGGGTGGGGGCGTGAGTGGATGAAGCACTGCCAAGACATGGAAATAAAACTAAAAACCCCCCACACAATGATAATGATGACAACCCGTCAAGGCCCAGACCAGGCAGCCCCCTAAAACCCATACATGCTGGGGGTTTTGGAAAAAAGAAAACCCGAGCACAGGATGACACTTTACCCTGCTGCCAAGATGGGGGACAAGACAAAAAAAAACCTGTAAAAAGATGTCTGTCCACCAGATTTCCAACGATGGACTCTCGTGCTGGCCCCCCGGGCCACACCAGCCAGGAAGGCCTCTGAGCCCCCCTCAGACGCCCCCATGCCCGAATCAGGAGAAAACCACTGAACCGCCAAACAAGGGGCCCCCAAGAGCAAGCCCCAAAACCAAAAGGGGCGGACCGAAACGACCGAGGCCGGAGACCGCTCTGAGGGGAGTCTGGACCCCCAAAGGGCTTTTCCCACGTTAGGGCCATGTAAAACCCAAAGTTTCACAAGCCTACCAAATGGTCAGGGCATTGGAGAGCCAACGCAAAATCTGGTTTAAACCCGGGGTGCGCGAGATCGGGCATGATCATCATCCCCCAAAGATAAAGCCCCCTTGTTTCCTGCAGGAAAAAAAGGAGCTAAAAGAGGGGGAAATGACCCTCTCGCCACTGAACCCCGAGGAAAAGGGTCAAATGGTGCTACGGTTCTCAGTCTTTACGATGGGGAGGTGATGCATCACACCAAAGGTCGTGGAGGCTTCCCGATTGTCGAAGGGGAAAAGGCTCCAACCAGGCAAGTCCTGGTGACCATGAAAGGTACCCCAAAACCTCTACTCTTGACGGTACTGGGGTCCCTCCATTACGTACATAGTCCCTAAACCCACTGTGGTTTTTCAAGTCCCAGAAGTACGGACCCACGGCTAACTGCACGCCAACCAAAATGTGGTGTCTGTAGCAAGGCACCAACCCGAGGTGGCATTAAGGCTACAAGAAAAAAGGGGAAGGGACAAAACACCCAAAATTTCCCTTTCTGTGCCAAGAGGATCATGCCTGAAGCCTGGCTTGCTCTGCAGGAAAGAGGCGGCACTCAAGCGGCAAGAGGTTGCTTGTCCTGCCCCCCCAGGCCCTAGTCTGGGGGAGGAAAAAAGTGAAAAGGCCCCCTGACCCCTAAGAGGAAGGAAAGCTGCCCCCCAGCCGAAACCGGAGATCTCCGACATACAGGATTTCCCCCCAAATAAAACAAGTGCAGGGGGAACCCGGGAAGAAGGTTTCCCAACAGACCACGTCCTTCCTAGAACCAAAACTGCTCTTCGATGGGGTCCTGCTGACTGCTGTAGTATAAGCGTGGAAACATCCTTGTCCAGGACCAGGAAGAGGGGAAAGGCAGTCGAGGTCCCATGACGACATTGAAAAAGACGTCGCAAGCATAAAGGGAAGGAAGAGGGGAAAGGGCCAAAACCGCCCAACCCTCCCTGATCCCGGGTCGGAATCCCCTCCCCACCCCAACCCAGTCCATGCCCTAAAGGGCAGAGCCTACCCAGGTGATTCAATGCCAAAAATAAATCAGAAAAAGCGACCCCCCCCCAGGCAAGGGCCCACCCAAGCACGAAACCCCTGGCCAGAAAAAAGCCCAAACATTAAAGTCAGAGTAAAAAAAGGTCCCCCACCCCCCAGTGGACCCGGGGGATGCTGACAGCTGAAAGACCCCCAAGCAGTGAGGTCTCACAATGGGTTTCAACTCCGACTATGAATCCGAATACGAGATGTCTCGTGTAACTTTTGGGCACCAATCTAAGTATTCTGCAGTGGAACATCTGCCCAACCTCCCGCAATTCGATCAGGAGCTTGACAGTCGCCCCGGGAGACATTAACAAGGGAACTTTTCGTTCTCCAGGTACCACGTCATGGCGCCACACCGAGGCAAAAGGCCAAACACCCGGGTCAAAGCAAAAAATTCCTGCTCTGAAATAGCCAACCCGCACGTGGAGATGTTGAATCTCTTCCCGTCGAGATTCATGGCCGGGGGGCCCCCTGAATTGTACAATGTTACCCCCGGGCCACACTGAGTCCCTTTAGATATCACCGGGTATGGCTTCTGCAGCACAAAACGAGTGATATCCCGGGAACTTCAATGCACCCACCCACCCGGGTCCCCGCAGGGCCCCGGAGGGGCTGGCTATTACATAGCCAAGTATTTGAACTTCCCTGAGACGCTCTCCTCAATACCCAAGGCCAATGCTGTCAGAGGAGGGGCCCTAGACCTCCCCGGGCCACTGCGATTTGGTGGAAAGGATTGGTGGCGTGTCGAGAGCCCGTCCTATGACCATTTGGACTATAACTACCCTCAGGATAGGGGCCCAGCCGAAATACCCGACCGAATCCAAGAGGGAAAAACAGAAAAGGGCCCAAAACTGGCAGCGTTCCAGAGCCCCTTTGGGCCCGCTGTCTGAAAAGCAATGAACCCACAAAAAGCGAAAATGTGGAAGTGCTGCAAGCCAGTTTTGTAAAGCCATGGATGAGGCAGCCTCACGCCCATCCCCAAAAGTGGGCCCGGGTCTGGAACACAAGACGCCGGTACTTTAATGAGAGTTAGGGAGGTAAAACCCAGGGTAAATAAGTCCCGAAAACATTTCCAAATGCAAAAAACCCCGAAACAACCTAACCCCCTAAGGGGAAAGGCTGTAGGGATCCCAAGGAAACTCCCAGCAGAGTCAGGCAGGAAAAGGGGTGGAATGGGTGGCCCTTTCGATCACCGTCCCACCCTCTAGAGGTTGGCAAAAGATAAAGCGACACCACCATCAGCCCCGAGATGCACACCTATGCCCCCCGTAAGGGGAAACAAGGCGGTGGTTCTCGCGGAACGGAGCAACAGCCTGCCAGCCGAACGAGGGCAAACAAGAACGCCTCAACCAAAAAGATTTGCCACATCAGAGAAAGGGCACCCGAACCTGAAAACTCGATGTTATTTTTTCCTAGGGAACTAGAGTGCAAAAAAGCCAGTTGAAAACACAGCCCCGGGTCTGATGGGATCCGACCCCATCATTTCCCACCGGGGATAGTGGTGAGCTTGCATTCCTGAAACCCAAAACAAGCCCGGGGGAAATTTCCCATTTAAAACCCAGAGTTGGAAGAGGGCACCATAGCCCCATCCCAAAAAACCAAAGGGACCGGGGAAGTACCCCCCCCATCCTCTCTCAGCTGCTTCCCAAGACTGCCGAGAGGAAGGACTAAACCGGCTCCGAGAAAAGGGGCCCCCCCCACATGAACACCTCCAGGGGTTTTCACCGGGGGCAGCACACAGCTAGTCACGCTCTTGAGCCAATAAGCCCGGGACATTTGGGGCGTTTTTCCTGATTGGAAAAAGGTTTTTGAATTGGCAAGCCCTTTTTGCATTCAGGAGAGCCGATCCAAAAGGGAATCGAGGTAAGCTCGGGGCTTGGATAGGTGCTATTTGGAATAGAACAGCCAGAGTCAAATTTCCAAGGTCCCTCACAGCAAATCCACTAGAAAATGGAACGCCCAGGGGGGGTTCTCAGTCTCCCCCTTTTTATAATACATAATGTCCTGTATCCTCAACAAAAAACCTCCCACTGGGGGTGCAAGACATTCCTATGCAGACGACTTGCTATCATCCCCATTTTGGGACCATACTGCCAAAACCAAAAGCCCAGGTTGTTGGACCTGGTATCTGAGGAGTTTTGGGGGCGGACTAAAAAACTCTGCAGCCAAACCCAAAACCCAAGGCCTGAGACAGAATTTAAAGGGCACAATCTGAAAATCGGGAATGGACTTGGATGGGTTCGGGATACCTCTCCTTTGGGTTTAAGGATAGCCCCGGACCCTCCTTCCACAGGAGGTCCAGTCCCTGGTTGACCGAACAAAATAAGACTGACATGAGAGCAATGAGTGGAAGACCATGGGGGCCCAGACACAGAGTATAAGATTTTCTATGTACATGCTGTCGGGCCCATTAAAACTATGCCTCCCTCCCCTTGATTGGCATTAGAGAAAATAAAAGACCAACTGGAGGACATCCAAAACGAAGCTCCCGGGGTTTCTGGTCCCCCAAGGGGGGCGAAGGCCCTAAATCCTAGTGGGGGGAAAACCCTTCTCCCTTGGCCTCACAAATTTGATCAAATGGCGCACAATTTTATCAAAGGTCATCCAGGCTCCAGAACACACCCCTAAGACTAAAAGAGTAAACGCCTAGAACGGATAACGAGCTGTTTGCAAAAAACCCTGGCTTTTCACACAACCAGGGGTTTAATACCCCATCAGCTCAAAGAACCACTAGGGTAAAGGGGGGAAGGACTCCCTCACCCGACTCGTCGAAGCCCCGCCGGGAAAAAAAAACCCCATAGATTTCTGGTCAGAGACTCAAGCAAAAAGAACGAATATTGTAGCTACCCTAAAGTCAAAACCCAGAGGGCTTTTGAAACCTCCCCCCTCTGGGCACAAAACATGTTACAGGATGGACGGTCGATCCCTTGACCCACATGTGGGCCCCGGGCTTCGCAGAAGGGATCCCACAAAATCCATAGGGTAACAACAAGCCTCCTCGCTAAGGCAGAGGCAGTTGCTATCACGGGAGCACGGGGCCACGCGTCCGTGAGGGGAAGAACATGTGGTCATACAACAACTCCAAAGGAGCCGTCGACGCTTCAGCACGCTCACCCACTGACAATATCTACCTTACTACCATCCTCACACTGGCACAAGGATTTTTGCACAGGGTAAAAATCTCATAAACGGGGTTCCCAGCCAAAAAGGGATAAAGGGGGAATGGGGGCTTGTGACAGTTTAGCGAAGTTGGGAGGGGTTGCCCCTAACCCCATGATAATACATCAAGCCAAATTCTTGGGAGGAAGTGTACGGTGAGGGGGGGAACCCCCTTCCTCTGCATTTCACAAGGGGAAAAACGAGTTTCCCCCCCCCGGGCCAGCGGTACTCAGATCCCACGGGCTTGAACCACTGGCACTCTCTGAAATAAAAAACAGGGTCCCAAAGTCATTCTGCACTGTGCGGGCAGATCATACAAACAATAAACGTGAAGGAGGTGTTGCAGCATTGGGCGACGAACGCCACGCTTTTACTTTACTTAGAGAATTGTGTGACTGAAAATTCCAAAGAAAAACCCCCACAGAACAAGCCGTCGTTGGAAAAGAGTTTTATGCGAGTGCTTACACCACGGCACAGGAGGCCTGCTGGCAATCCCACCGCCATGGTAAGTCCGGTGTCAGAGAAACAAATGAGACAACCATAAAAAGCTGACAAAGGCCGGGCCATAAGTGAAAGGCCCGGGCGAAGCCAGAACTTAAAAACATTTAAAAAGCATTTAAAAACAATACAGCCGAGTCAGCACCACTGACACACTGAGCGGTCGGCATTAGGAACAGGGGGTCCCCTCATGGCATAGCCTGGGCGAGGCTAAGCTTCGATTCAATTATTTAAAAATAAACAAAAAAAAGGAGTAGGAGGGTGAAAGGCATGAAAAAAGATTAAGAATTTCACAGGGATAAGATTTTGCTCCCGAGCTAAAAAAAAACTGGCCCCTGTTTTTCCCCCCAATTAGCGAAAAAGATATCGGGGCCCAAAGGCCGCTTCCCTTCCCTGGAAAAAGACAGTTTTGCTACCCAGTGGGGCAGCCAAAGAAGAAGTTTCGAGTTGTTTAAAAACCCCCGCGCGCCAAACGAGGTTCAAAGGGAGCCCAGAAGCTCTCTCGGAAGTTGTGATGACCACAAACTCGCCCGGATAGTGTAGATCCTTGGGAGAGCTTTATTCTATGATTTGCATTTTTTCTTCTTTTTGTTGTGCTGCGGTGTAAGTGTGAGGGGGGCGTATGGAGAAAGGGGTATGATGGTTTGAACAGGGCGCTTTGTGCGCGGGGCCCAAACTAATCGATAAAACGATTGTAAGGGCTTTTTAGCCAATGTAGCTTTTTTATGGGATGGTAATGAAATCTAAACATGTAATCGAAGGTTACACCCAGCACGGGGGAAAAGGTGTTTTTTTGAAGAGGGGGCTGTAGTCGTAGAAAGGTTTTTGATATATTTGGGGTAAGGAGGGGTTTTGGGCTAGGGTTTTAAAAAGAACTTTTTTTTTGGTCGCATTAGTTGATAAGCCATTTGTGTCCCACACGAGCGGTGTCAAGCTCGTCGTTTATTCGTCGGCAAAAACCAGCGGCGAACATGTTAGTAAGTGGGTACGTCGTCGGCGTAAAAGAAACGTCAATGAATGGAAATGTGGGGTCGGGGGGGTCATTTGTGCTAATATGTATAGTGTTGGGTGATTATGCTGCCTTTAGGTACACCTGCGTGCAGTAATGGGTCTGAAATCTTGCCTATAGCACTTCTTGGTGCTTTAGGGAAATTGAATTTTGTGCACAGTTTATATTTCAAGCAGCATGCCAGACCGTGTGAAGGCTCGCTCCAGTTTGGTAACGGAACCCTCTTTTTTCTCCTGTCTTTTTTGTTAAGACAGATTTGTCATATTTTCAGTGGTCATTTGCGAGGGGAGAGCGGAAGCCCAAATGTTTTGGGAAAAGAGTAGGTCATGGTTTTCGAGATACCGCCTTAGTCGGGAGTTAAATTATTTTCTCAAAAAAATTTTTCTAATGTTCTAGAAAATAATTGGGCGGAATTCTTGGGGGCCTTAGGCTTTGTTTTGGCTTGGGATAGGGCCCCTAAAGCAGTTTTTAAAGGTGAGGGTAGTAGCCGAGGCAAAGAAAAGTTATATGGGTCATAGCTCGTAAAACGTTGTCAGAAGTCTGAGAGGAGCCCCGGGGCCTTTCGAGGAAACCTCATTGTTTTGTTTAACCTCCCCAGGGATGGGGACGGGTTTGCATGTTCGTCCGTTTTTTCCAGGGGATAATTGCTCTGGTTTTTTTTTCCTTGGTTTTCCCGGTTTGAGGGTTGAAAGTGTCATTAAAAAAAGGGTGGGTTGGAGGATGAAAACAGTTTTTCCAGTGGTCATGAAAATTTTTTTATTACTCCACGGACTGAAAATTTATTTTTGTCCTTGGGAGGGAGGAAAGGGGGGGAAATTACTACCTTTTAATTGTTAATTTTTTGGGCCCAAAAATTTCCCGTGGAGGCGAACTCTCATAGATTTGTTTGTTTAAATTAGATTTTTCCAATGAATTTTTGGTCATTATCAAAAAATTTTTGACGTGATTTTTGAGGATAGTGAGGTCCCCCCCGAACTCGATGTAAGTGATTTAAATTTTTTAAGGAAAAATTCCTGTAGCAGGAGGAAGGGGTTGGGTTTCTCGTTGGTTTGGCTGAGGTTGATATAGGCAGTGGCCCTGCTGGGTGAAGAGCTTTAAAAGCCATGAAGTCAGGATGAAGAATGGAGGCAAGATGAATTTGAAATGAAAGGGGTTTTTTGAGAAGCAGGGCCCCCAAACCAGCCCTTTGTGATTGTCGTGAGTGTGTAAAGTTTAAAAGAACGAGTCAAGGGCTTTCCAGTCTAGGAGTCGTAAAATATGTTCTTACGTTAAAAATGATTTACATTCGTTGAACGATTGTCAGATCCACTCAGAGCAGGCGAGAGAGATGACCTATTTGTGGCGTTTTCTGCTCACGGGCAAAGCGATCGAGACGAGGGGCTCTTCGGGGGCCGGGAGGGACTCCTGGGGGGGAGGGACGGGGTTCACCCGGGGGTCGGCGGACCAATTTCCCCCCACTCCGTTCTCCCCCAAGCTCCCCTGAGTGGAGGACGGGGACTACGCCCCGGGGGAAAAAGGGAGCGCGGAGCCCCCTTTCAATTCAGGGCGAGGTCGATGGGAGGCTTCCCCCGCTGCTGGAGCCCCGATGATGGGGTTTCTCATGCGACGACGAGGAGTGGGGGGCCCGGGGTTTGTGACAAGGCTTTTTTTCCTTTTTTTTGGGGCATGTTAAGTGGTGAAGGAAAAATTTCGTTGTGATGTTTGTGTTATTTGTACTTTTTTTTTTGCTTTCTTTGGTTGCGTTTTGGGGGTGGGGTACGTGTGCTGGAGGTGAGGGGTGTGGGGGAAAATGGTGGTCGCCCTCGGCCCCGGTGTTTGTGTCTGTTTGTGTGTGTACCTGGGATGTACAGGTTTTCGTCTTTGAAGATTTCCCCGGGGGTCACAATGCTGGGGAAAAAAGTTTTTTTTTAGTAGTTGTAGGGAGTAGTTTTGAATTTTTTTGGGTAGTATTTTGCAGCTATTAAAGTACGGTAGTATGGTCTGTTTTGGGGGGTTTTTAGGGATGAAGCGTTGTTTTGAGGGAAATTTAGGTGGTAGAGGCATTGTGTTTCCCGAGGGAATCATGTTGGGTCGTTTTTTTGGGGGTGTAGATGTTTTTAAAAGGGGCGGAGTGTTGGAGCGTAGGTTGGGTTTTTTTTGTTTTTGTGCTTGTCTTTTGTCTTAATTTCTTTGCGTTTGGGGGGAAAACCCCGTGACGGCGACATGCGCCCTCGCAGTTGCAGCATTGGAGGACTTGTTTCATTGGCAAAGAAGGTCCGTTTTGCCACATTGCTGCCTCTTCGATGGCATGTGGTTTTTGGTATTTTAAACTGTAAAATTTTAGGCACTGGTCAACGTGAATAAAGCTCCAGGGTTCCACATTTTAGGTTTTGGGGGGATGTGTTTAAAAAAACAAATCCCCCGAGTTTGGGGCTTTCGGCCCCCTCAGGGGAGAGCAAGGATCTTTACGTGTGAGGGCTTGGGGGTTGTACCTTCTACGACATGACGGTTTTTGGCCGAGATTCCCCCTGGATAGACTCGCACGATCGGGCGGATTGTCTTGCGACTTTTAGCCACGACCGTGCATTTTGCCTTTGTCTCGGGGGAAAGGGGGAGGTTTGAAGCCCGTTCAGCGAGTTTTCTTAGGGGCCCGGGCGGGAGAGGAAGGGGGTCATTTTCAGGCTTGGGAAAAAAAAACTTTGCCATTGTGAAATTTGAAGCAAGAGTCACGGGAAATTCTTGTTGAGAAAATTTCCTGGGGAGCCCCCTCACAGGGGATGGGCTCCCCAGAAAAAATTTTCTGGCCCCTGGGGCATAGCACGAGGGTGATGATGAATCAGGGAGGGAAGTCTGTGAACTAATTTACAGGATGTGAAAGGGCGGAGTGGTATCAAAAAGGAAAACACAAGGGGGAATTTAAAAGTCTTTAGTTTGGGGCCCGGGCGGGGGTTAAACCTGCCGAACGGGAGTTTAACCTTTTGAGTTCGGCCCGGGACCCGCAGAAAACTGCTAATTGCCTCAGGCTTCTATTTTTAATTGTAACACTCTGGCCTACAATTAAAAAACTAGCCTCAAAATGAGGTGTGCGTGATAACACCCAAAGTTATCAAAAAAGGGCCAAGGGCGCTTTGCGTGGGGTTCAAAAGATCTCCTTACAAAGAGACCCAAAACAAAAACCTGGGGGCCTAGAGGTCAGAGAGCCCCCATTAATAAGGGCCAATAAACGGCATGCTTCGCGGGGGGGGGAGGGGTAGCGTTTTAAAAAATTAAAAAATGAAAAAGAAATATTAGTATTGAAAAAAAAATACGCAAGATAAAACCAACACTAAAACCCTGAAAACCTTTTGGGTGAAAACTTTTAAAAATTTTCATGAAAGATTGTAAAAAAAAAACTGCTGCTTTTGTAATAAAAAGCAAAAATTAGGAACTTCTCTCAGGTTAAAAAGATTAAAATGACCACTAAAATTAACTTTAAAAAACAATTTAAAAAAAATAAAAGAATCAAACGCTCACCAAATGTGGAAGTCCTGTTTCAGTACAAATGTGTCATTGAGATTAACGATTTTTATGTATGTAGCAGCACGACCCCCCAACCCGGAGTTTAGCGTATTTCCCAGGGTTTGGGGCACATCAGGCCCCAGCCATGTCCGCTCATTTGGGCAGCGGGCTCCCCCCTTCCCTGCGCGCTTAAAGCGCTAGTGTACTTAAGCCGCAGAGCCTGAAAGAGATCAGATTCCCCCATCCTCTACAGAGGCCGGGCCATAAATGAAAGGCCCCAAGCCCCAAATTCGCAAACTCAGGCAAGCAAACAAATCGAGCAGACAACAGCAGCAGCACCCCCAAAAACTCCCCGTCCTTTGCCGACGGGGAGCCGCCGGCTCCCCCCTTGTTCCCACTTCACCACCAAAACCTCAAACCCGGGGCACTCCACCCACAAAAAATATCCCAAAAGAGATAAGCCACCAGTGACCTTAACTAGATGCGCAACCACCATTTCTATATGGCGCCACCGGGGTGAAAGATATGGTATTTCGCCGCTCGCTTTGTCACTCTCTGGAGGGGGGGTACCCGTAGCAGACGACCCCCCAAATGGGGTTCAGCGTAGTTTCCCAGGTTGGGCAACAGGGCCCAGCCATGTCCCCGTAGGTACTTTAAACCAAAACCGAAGAGATCAGCTTTCCCCGTCCTCTAGCGAGCAGCACCCCCAAGGGGTGCCCAGTCCTTTGCCGACTAGGGAGCCTTCCGGCTCCCCCCTTTATAGCGACATCACCACCAAAGCCCCGCCATACCTGTGGGGTCTCACATCCACAACAAATACTCCCCAAAGAAAAAACCATCAGTACCTTAAATAGTAAGCGCAACCCTCCATTTACTATAGTAGGGTTTTTTTTTTTCCAAATATACAAACGCATAAATGAACACTAGACAGTAAAAAGACAGAATCAAGAATGCGTAGAAAATCAGCTGGGATAGGCAAGGGGCCCCCTGCTTTTCCCCAAAGGGGGGGAGAACAGGGGTTTAAGGGAGGGCAAGCGGGGAAAAGAAGGGGGAAAATGAGGGAAATTTGCAGAAGTGAGGGAAGCTAAAAAGCGGGGAAAGAAAGGGTCGAAAAGGGAAAAACGGGATATAGATTTAAAATGGGCAGGGGGGTAGAGCAAAAAAAGAAACGAGTGAAAATTGGAAGAAATAATTGGGAAGTAAGGCGAATGAAAAGACGAAAGAAAGAGGTGGGGGGGGGGGGAGGGGGGAAAAGTTTAAAAAGGAGGCTAGAAACCCCGAGAGTCCTTTTTACAAAAAATAAAAATGCAAAATAGGGGGTTTGTAAAAGATCAGAACTATAGGCCCCAAAAAATAAAATTAAACCAATTTATTCAAAATGGGAAAAACAATCAGAACGAGAAACCCATCCCTTGGACCGTAATTTTTAAAGTCCCAGGGGAATCTTTGTAGAGTATTGGGAATTTTCCCCGCGAGAGCATCGGGCCCTTACCCTCATTATTTTTTTATTTCTTTCTTAGTGACATTAGATGAAGGGAATGGTATTTTCTTCCTCTTAATGTTGGGGTTTTCAGGTGGGAATGGGAATAGTAATATGATAATGTGATGGTGATGGTGATTTAAAAATAAGATAATGAAGATAAAAATGAAAATGAAAATGTAAATGAGGGGAAAAAAAAAGATAATAACGAAAAAAAAATATGAAAAGTAAAATGATGGAAAAGGGAAAATAGGGTTCCATCGGAAAAAAAAATTTTAATAAATTTTGGCAAAAAAAGAAAACCCAATTTATGTAGATTAAATATCCAAATCCCCCTTTAAAAATGCTTTGGGAAAAAAAAAATTAGACCTAGGAAATAAAGGGGTATTTTGTAAATTTTTTTCAATTTTTAAAAATTTAAAGATTTACTAAGTAAAATGACAGAAATTGGGTTTCCTTTCCCTTTTGTTTTTATTTTTTATCACTCGCATACATCACAAAAAAAGGAATTTAAAAACCACACACAACACCCATCCAACACACACACACACACACACACCCACAACACACACACCAACACACACAACACACACACAAATATATATATTATATTTTATATAATATAAAATAAAAATATATATTATATATAGTGTGTTGGTTTTGGGGTGGTGGGTGGTTGTGTGGGTGTGTCTTATTAACATGAAAAAATATATATAATTATATATAATATAATATATATTATAAATTTTTAAAATAATATAAAACACAAACAACACACCCAAACACACACACACACACACCCAAACACACACACAAAAAACACACCACACAACACACAACCACACACACACACACACCCCACCACAACACACCACACAACAAACACACACACACACACACCCACACACACCCACCCCACACACACACACACACACACGCACAACACACGCACACACAACACCCACAACACACACATTTTATATATATATTATATATATATATTATTTTTATATAAATGTATATATACATTATATATAATATATATATATATATTATATATATATATTAAAGTATATTTTCATATATATATATATATATATATAATTTTATATTGTGTGTGGTGGGGGGTGTGTGTGTGTGTTTTTTTTTTATATATATTTATAT
>NC_051422.1:28782-50739 GCF_015228065.2 Penaeus monodon | reverse complement strand
CTCTGTCTCCTCCTTCGCTATTTCCTCCCTCCCTACATTTTCTTCTCCTCTAAGATTTTTTTCTGAAAAACTCTGTCCCGCTTTATAACACTCATAACACATAGCAGTACATTAGAAATATACACAAATATACAAAAATAAGTAGAATGATGTATAAATAAGTACAGGTTAGCAGACAAGATCTGACATATATTGTAAAGATTTTATAAAGAACATCACAAAAGAAAGAGTAGCATTGGCGCCTCTTTAAGATCTGGTGAAGATGGAGAGCGATCCCTTACTGGGCTTCCGCCCCCTCCCCGCCTCCGGCAGGTTCGAGATGAACGGCTGTTACCTGGACGCCGAGGAGGACACATGCAACGCGGCGCTGCAGACGGTGCTGACGGACCAGCCGGTCGGGTGGCGACACGTGGCCCTCGACACGGCGCTCGGCATCCTCTACTTCTGCGACCTGAACCCTAAGAGGAAGGAGGTGCTGTGCTACTCCTCCGGCGACGGCGCCTCCTGGACCGGTGAGCGAGTCGCCCGAGAGGCCGGACGGGGGCGTCGGGAATGCCTCCCACATGCCTCTGGAGTTGCACGGATATATATGTGCGTGTATACATACATACATATATATACACACAAATATATATGCATATGTATATATATATGTGTGTGTGTGTGTGTGCGCGTGTGTCTGTGTCGCTGTGTGTGTATGCGTGTGTGTGTGTGTGTGTGTGTGTGTGTGTGTGTGTGTGTGTGTGTGTGTGTGTGTGTGTGTGTGTGTGTGTGTGTGTGTGTGTGTTTGTGTGTGCGTGTGTGTGTGTGCATGTGCGTGCGTGCGTGTGTGTGTGTGTGTGTGTGTGTGTGTGTGTGTGTGTGTGTGTGTGTGTGTGTGTGTGTGTGTGTGTGGATGGGTGGGTGGGTGTGCGCGCGCGCGTACGTGCGTGCTTGCGTGTACTGATCGAAGGCCCTCTCCCCGTGGCCCGCAGCGCTGCCCTCTTACATCGGCCACCTGGTGGGCTACGACGCCGCGACAGCCATGATGTACGCCATGGACAAGAAGAACCGCGCCATGGTGAGCAGTGCCGACGGAGTCAACTGGGCCATCGTGGACGACGCCCTGGCGGCCACCATCCCCAGCGTCGTCACGGCCGCCGTCGCCGTGCCGGGCAAGGGCAGCGCCGCCCTCACGCCCGTCATCATCGGCAGCTGGACAGGTAGCGGCTTGTGTATGTTTTCGTGCTGTTATTGCCATCATTTTATGATCTGTTTCCTCGCCGTCCGAACTAACCGGCGCCTCCTTCCGCAGCCGACTTCAACGGCCTGATGTACGGCGGCGCCTACAAGGCGAAGTGGTCTAGCTGCTGCAGTTAGAATCAGCCAAAACAAAACAAACAAAAATACGGAGGCTAAGCATACAACCAGCAGCGAAGCCATCCCGCCCGCGCCGCCCGCAAGACGCCTACCGCCCTTCTGAGGCGCCTGGGATGAACACGAAACACAAGCAACAGACACAAACAGATCGAAAATGAAGGAACAAAAGTACATATCAAAGTTAGAACAAGTTAGAACATAGATAACATGCAGTCGCTAGATGAGTTATCAGGAGTAGAAACTAGGATTTTATATAATAGTTGCCAGTTAAACATGTTTAGGCTTTTTAACGGTGTGAGGTCGGCCGCCTCGGTCCCCAGGCTCGGCCTCGGCTCCGCGCCCTCAGACCGCAGGCGTGTGCTCTCTGATTTCTTACATTGTGACAGAATATGCACACATGCACACATGCATACAGCATAAACCCTTATAATACATACATACATACATGTACAAAAGGTATGAATGAGAATGGATATCTTCACAATGCAAGAGATGTAATTGGCAGGTTTCGATTATACATGTATTCCTGACGAAGATATTATCGGAACCGGTCAACTGCATTTCCTATATAATGAAGATATCATTTTTCCTTTATATCTTTTCTATATAAATTTTACACAAAATAAAATACACAACACATACATAACATAAAAATATAATAATAACATACACATACACAAATATATTAATAAATAACATATACATATACTACACAAATACATATGCATGTACATGTACATGTACATATACATAAAAATACACACAGACATACACACACATAAAATTTTTTATAAATGTGTGTGTGTGTGTGTGTTTTTATTATAAATATAAAATATATAATATATATAAAATATTATATATATATATATATATATATAAAATAAAATTATATATATTTTTTATATATGTGTGTGTATATATAATATATATATAATATATAATATATTTAAAATATATATATATATTAAAATTATTATATTCACTATATACAATATATATATATATATATATATATATATATATTATATATAAATTATATACACATATTTATATATCATTTTCATATATACAATTTTATACATATACAAGTTCAATTTTCATACATATAAAAAATTGTATACAATTTAATATATAATATAAATATAATACATATACATATAATATACTATATATATAATATATATATATATATTTATATAAATTATATTATACACACATTATATACATAATATACTATACATATACATATATAATATATATACAATTTTTAATACATTTAAAATATACATATATATAATATTATTTTACATATATATTTTCATATAACATATATATACATATTTTATACATGGTTATATGGTGTAGTTATGGGTAGTATATATATGTACTATATGTATATATATGTATTTTGTATATAATATGTATATAATTTTGTATATTTTCAATATATGTTATATATGTATATAAATACATATATGTATATAATGTATATATAATTGTATATAAATATAATATATATACATATATCATTTTTAAAAACAATATTTTAAAACATACAAATAATTTTTAACATATATATAACATATATATACATATATGATATTATATACATATAATACATTATAGTACACTACAACATTATATACATGTATAAACATATTATACATATAGATAATATATTAAAAATATATACTAACACATATAATACACACTAATTCAATATATACCATATAAACATATATATACAGCATATAAAATTAATACACTATAAATCACTATATACACACATTTATAACTACAAACCAAAAAATATACAATAATGTATATATTTATATATATATTGATATAATTTTATATATATATTATATATTATATATATAATTAATTTTTAAAAATATATATATATATGTTAATATATAATATTATATAATATATAATATGTTTTATATATATATATATATAATATATATATGTAATGTAGATATATATATATATATATATATATATATAAATATATATATGTATGTAGTATATATATAATATATATATTAATATATTTTTAAAAATATATATATTAATAATATATATATTAATATATATATAATAATAATATAAAATATATATACATATAATACATTTTTTTTAATATAAAAAACATATATGTACCATTATATACACAAATATAATTAATATTATATATATAATATATTAATATAATATAAAATATATATTAATACATATTATTGGTATATATAGATTATATAATGTATATGTATAATATATATTAATATAATATATATATATATTTAATATTATATATATACAATATGTAAATAATGTTTATATATAGTATATATATTTGATATATAGATATATATATATGGTATATATATGATGTAAGTAAATATTAAATTTAAAATATGTTTAATTAATTTTGGATTATTGTGATTATGTATTAAAATGTATATATAGTATATATATGTAGGGATATATATAATGTATATATTGATAATGATAAAAATATATGTTTTTGTGTATAGTTATATATATAATATAATATTATAAATAGTATATATATATATATATAATATGTTATATAGTATCATATGTATATAATATATATATAAATATATTAATGTTATATTCAATAAAATGTATATATATATTATAATTTTATATATGTAAATTTAAATATATATATGTATAATATTATTGTATATTATATATAATATATAAAATTTTATATATATGATATAATTTTTATGTTCATGATATATTATTTAAAATATATATATAATATAATATTTTGGGGGAAAATTTGCCCTATGTAATTAAATATGCATAGTATATATATATATATATTTATAATATAATATATATATTTGTATATATATAGTATATGTATATATATATGTAATGTATACAAGTATATGATTATATGTATATGATTTATATATTATTAATATGTATAGTATAAATTATATATATATTATGTTTTATGTGTGTGTTGTTATATATATAATGTATATACATTATTTTTAAAGATTATAATTTTATTTAATATATATATATATGTAATATATGATTTTATTTTTAATATGTATATATATATATATATGTATAGTTATATATTATATGTTAAATTATATGGTATATTTTTAAAATATATATGAATGTATATATATATATATAATTGTATAGTATATATTATGTGTATATGTATAATGGTATATGTATTTATATAAATATAATTTTAATGTATATATGTATAAAATAAATATATACTGTGGATATAATATTGGATATGTATAGGGATATAGTATATATAATATATACATATACATATATATGTATTATACTATAATACAGTGTATTATATGTATATGTTATATATGTAACATATATTTATATGTATATATATGTAAGTAATAGGGGTATATATAATATGATTTATACATATTATAATATGTAATATAAACATCTAAGTAAATGAATATGTTATATAGGAATAATAACATATACACATAGTATATATATTATATATATAAATATAATATAATACATTATATGTATATATGGTTATATATTGTATATATAGTATTTATGTTATATAGTTTTAGAATTGATAAAAATTGTAATATAAAATATAATATAATATATATAAATTATTAAGATATATAAAAAATAAAATATAATTTTTATATAATAGTAATAAAATTTTTAAATATATAATTTTTTTAAAAAATAAATAAAAAAAAACAAAAAAAAAAATATAAAATATATTTTTAAAATATCTATATATATATATATATATATATATATATTAATTTTTTATGTATATATAGTATAATAATATATATAAAATATATATTTATATATAATTTTATATATATTAAATATATATATATATATAAATATACCCCCCAATGCATGTATAGTTTCGTGTGTGTGGTGTGTGTGGTGGTAGTGTGCTGTGTGTGTGTTGGGTGTGTGTTTTTTGTGGTTGTGCGGTGTGTGTGTGTGTGTGTGTGTGTGTGTGTGTGTGTTGTGTGCATATGAATGTATGCATGCATGAACATGTATAACAAAGATATATTGTGTGTCGCAAATCTTTTCCCATTAATTCATATGTAGCATTTCTATCTGAATATGAATAGCGTTGAGTCCTCTGTTTTGGTTTGAACAAAGTCTTATTTCCACAAAGATTACAAAGGCAGAGAAGGTGAGCTTGCCACGATAATATATTTTCTGTACCTGCAGAAAATAGAAAATGAAAATCTTCAATCCTTTTAAAGGATATCGATATGTGATATGTCTGTTTTGTAATTAAATAGTTTGTTCTATATAGCCCTGCAAATAATAAATGAATAATAAAATATAACATGTTGGTGATAATACGATAACTGTTTGTTATGTTATGATCAGTAAATATTCAAGTGTGGCAGACATATTTCATTATCCTTCGATAGATATCTCGCTCCTTGCCTCTCTCCCCTCCCCCCCCCCCCCCCCCCCCTTTTTTTTTTATCCCCCTCCCTCCCCCCCCCCCCCCCCCCCCCCCCCCCCCCCCCCCCCCCCCCCCCCCCCCCCCCCCCCCCCCCCCCCCCCCAACCCCCCCCCCCCCCCCCCCTCCCCCCTCTCCCTCTCTCTCCTCTCCGTCCCGCTCCCCCTGCTCTTCTCCTGCAAATAATATAATAAGATAAAAAATAGAGATAAGAGATGAATATAAAAAAGAGAAACATAATAAATAGAAAAAGAATATAGAGAGAATAATAATATCAAGATATAATAAATAAATTAAAATATATAAATATATCATATAGATGGTTAATCATATATATATGAATTATAAAACATTTTAATAGAAAAATATAAATATAATATATATATATAGATAGAATATATAATATATGTAAATCTATATTGGATATATATATATATATATATATAATATATATAATATATATATATATATAATATGATATATAGTATATTTAGTATATGTATGTATTATATATAATATAATATAATATATATATATAATATAATATATAATATATATATATATAAATAAATATATATATGTATATATATAATATATATGTATATATATATATCCTCTATCATCATCATCATCATCAAAGGGCTAACGCCGACGGGGGTTCATGGCCGCATCCACCCTTCGCTTCCAGCCACGAGGATCCCTCGAGGCGAGTTCCAGGCAGGCACACGGCCCATCTCTTTTCCTCGGGGACAGGTCTCGTCCAGCTGCTCATGCCATGATCTCCTAGGACGTCCCACAGGTCTCCTCCACCCAGGGTTGTCTCGCAGAGAGACAACCTGATGGGCAGAGTTGTCCACAGGGAAACAAGCTAGGTGCCCATATAGCTTGAGCTGGTGATCTAACCCTCTCCCTCTCCCTCTCTCTAACCCTCTCCCTCTCCCTCTTTCTAACCCTCTCCCTCTCCCTCTCTCTAACCCCCTCCCTCTCCCTCTCTCTAACCCTCTCCCTATTCCTCTCTCTAACCATCAGGCTAGGCTAGGTTACCCTAGCCTTGGTAACCACCAGTTGGACACGTGGTCCTGCCAACTGTACCCCATGATCCAGCGAAGGGACTTGTTACAAAAGGCATCAAGACGAGATTCCAAGACACTGGATGCATCCAGGTTTCGCTTCCATAAAGCAAAATTGGCTGTATCAAAGCCTTGAAGACATGCAGCTTGGTCTTTTTGCATAGGTACTGATATCTCCAAACGCTCTTGTTGATCGAGTTCATGGGTCCTGTTGCCAGACCAATGCGTCTATTGACTTCATGGTCTGACAGCCCAGAGATATGGACTATGCTACCAAGGTATGTAAAACTTTCTGTAACTTCAACATCCTCGCCACAAGCATGGATCGACTGAACAGGTTCCCCTAGCAGGCCCCCAATCTTGGTCTTCGTCCAGGAGACCTCTAGGCCTAAGGGCTTGCCTCATTGCTAAATGCAGCAAGAACCACTACCAGTTGATCCAAGGACTCAGATAGGATAGCAGCATCGTCGGCAAAGTCAAGGTCTGAGACCTTGATATTGCCTAGTGTTGCTCCACACTGACTTTGGCTAGTAGATCTGCCCATTATCCAGTCCATACAGGTGTTGAAAAGTGTTGGTGCAAGGACACAGCCTTGCCTCGACATACCCCCACCACATTTTACAGCACTTTCAGTACCAGTATAAAGGCTTGCTATTAGGCCAATAATCTGTGTCAGAATTCCCCTGAGTCTCAGGATCTCCCATAGCGATTCCCGATGCACTGAGTCAAACACCTTCTTGAGGTCAATGTAGACTGCAAGCAACCCACGACCAAACTCATGACGGCATTCCACAATTACTCGAAGCGCTAGTATACGGTCTATCGTGTACTTGCCAGGAGTAAATCCAGACTGCTCCGGTCTCTGATGCCTCAGTAGGTGGTTGTGGATCCATTTCAGAAGAATGTGGGCGAGAACCTTGCCTGGTATGCCGAGAAGTGTAATGCCACAGTAGTTGCTACAATCCCAACAATCCCCTTTCCCCTTCCAGAGAGAGATGACCACACCCCTCAGCAGGTCAGGGGGAATGGTATCAGACTGCCAGATGGCAGTCAGGACTGTATGCAGGCCCTGAGCCATAGGTTTACCCCTAGCCTTTAGCAGTTCAGCAGGGATATCACATATGCCTGCAGCTTTCCCACTCTTCAGCTTGGAAATCGCCATCCTAACCTCTGTTAGGGTAGGAGGATCCTCGCTGATGGGTGGGTCCAGCACAGGCACTGTGACATCGCTTGTATCCAAGCTAACTGTTGGAGGGTCTACCTGGTACAACTGCTCAAAATACTTAGCCCAGCATTCACGAACCCCAACATGATCTGAGATGATCCATCCATCCACTGATAGGACTGCAGTCATCTGTGAGGAGGGCTTAGAGTTCAGCTTTCTCAGGGCTTGGTATGCAGGGTGAAGGTCATTTACCAAGAAATGGCCTTCAACCTTCTCAGCAAGATTCCTGATGAACTCTTCCTTGTCCCTTCCAGCATGTCCGAGCCCTCGCACCATGAGCGACGCAAGATGATTACCATTTCAGCGCGCCTTGCGACTGCTTCAGTGGCCTCTAATGTGTCCAGGGAGATGGAATTCTGCCTTGCACTTGGGCATATGCCAATGGACTTGATGAGCTCCCACAGAGCAACTGGGTCCATCAGGTTGTCGTGTTCTGTGAATCGGTCAGAGACTATCATGGTGAACCCACGGGCACACTCCTCCTCCCTCAGTCTGTCCAGGAGATAAACATCTTAGGGGACGGGGAGTTTTGAAGTGGACCCGCAGGGTAGCCACAACCAGCTATGTTTCGGTGCCACAGAACTCAGCACTCTGGTAAACCCTGCAGTTCTGGAGGATCCTCCATCGCATGCTAACAAGAATGTGGTCGATCTCCTTGTCCACTGTACCATATCGCTGTACTATGTCCAGCGATGCGGGTTGGAGCGCCGCTACCAGGAGCCAGAGATCCTCATTTTCTGGGACCTAGCAAAGTCCCAGAGAAGGAGGCTATTCATATATATAAATATATATTTATATATATATAATATATAATATATATATATATATATATTATATATAATATAATATTAGTAATATATATATATATAATATATAATATATATATATAATAATATATATAATAATATATATATATATATATATATATATATCATATATAATATATATATATATATTTTAAATATATATATATATATATATATATCATATATATATTATATATATATATATATATTATATATATATATATATAATATATATATCATACATATATATATATATATATATATATATATATATATATATATATATGTATATATATATATATATATATATATATATATATATATATATATATATATTGTAGCAGCACAACCCCGCAACCTGAAATTTCAGTGTAGTTTCCCAGGTTGGGTCACACCAGGTCCACAGCCATGTCCATGCTCATTGGACAGTGGGCTGCATTCGTTCTCTGTATGCTTACATAGCGCATGTGTACTTAAGCAGCAGAACCCGAAACGAGATCAGCATTCCCCAATCCTCTAGCAGAGCAGACAACAGCAGAAGCACCACAAGGGCTGCACAGAAAGTGACCACCTCGCTACGAGCTTCTGCACACGGTAGAGCAGTTTCTTTACATTTGGCAATCTGGCCCCCGCCAATCACCGTGGAGCTCTTTGGACCTGACCGGTGTGTACATATTACGGCTGGGACATTTAAGCCATGGAACCCAGAACCAACTCACGAACATCGAGCAGCAGACCTGGAAGGACACACCTCTCTTCTCTCCCTGCAGTGAATTAGCCCTTACTTGGGCGATTCAGAGCGAAGGGAGACACATACCAGCAAAGGCACTCGATAGGGCGCAGCAGGTGGCGCCAAGCCAGATAATGCCCAGAGAGCTACTATGACCTCTCGGTCTTGAGGCATTTACACGGGCAGATTAAAGAGTTGTAACGCACCCGGTCCAATGCAATTTCGGCCTCGGCTCTTACGCGTTATCGGACGGTGACGCGTCCACCCTTGTTTGCTGCCACGATGCTAATTGCTTGCATGTAGCTTCGTGCCCTCTAGCCTATACTTTCCTATACAAATTTCTGGCATTAGGATAACTCTGTGCGCACCTTCTGGTGAACTGGACCCCATCTTCGGGCGCATGCTCGGACGTGGGCAGACCTTTACCTCCCACAGGGGAGGGTGTGTCTGGGGGGCCTTAGAGTGCCTAGAACCTACGGTGAGCAATAGAGTTTGCCATTCTATTTGACTGGGGACTGTCGTTGGGACAGACCATCTGATGAACGGCCACTCTCGCTGTTTCGCCATAGCGAACGCATAGACAGCGTAGGAGTCCTCACTTTGTCAGGCCTCAGACTCTGAGTTCTGCTCTAAAATAAGCCTAGCACACTGCTAGACAGAACACTAAATCTTTCCCAGTCCGCCATAGGAATTGACTCCGAAAAGCTCTAGACTTCTCTCCCTAACTAGTGGTGAAAATAGCCTTTGGTGGCTGTTTCATAGGATGCAAGTGTGGAGAACTATACTCGAACAGGTGCAGCACCCCTACTTCCTCTCACTAGAAGCCGTGAAAGCCTTTAGGGTAGGCTGTTTTAGAGGGATAAGAAGGGATTCACTTTAGAAAAGCTCTACAGGTCCTTCCATCCCTCCACACTGAAGGTGAAACAACCTTTGAACCATTTCCCTTATAGTAGGTTGTAATTCAGAGCCGAATGAGAGAAGAACAGCCAGGAAAAAAGTGTTAGGAGACCTCCCTTCCTCACTTGCTTGTGAAAAACAGCCTTTGGGTTTCAGGGATTGAAAGGAACCACCTGCCGAAAAAGTGCAAGAGATCTCCCTCACATGAGTGAAGACCAACCTTTGGGGTCGGTGCTATAGAGATATTTTTTTTTAGCCCAAGAGGCGTTCGCACAAACAATGATAGTCCTGTAGGTGGATGGACATCCCCTCTGTTCTCTCCCAGAGGGCTTCACACCTACCCACGTGCTTTCGCCTATATAGTTGCGTGGCAGCCATGTGACACTAGCTAGGAGTACAGGTAGTCCTGGAGGTTAAGCGATGACGTCAATGAGTATGCCCTGTGGCCTAGCAACACACCTCTATTGGTCCTCTATTCCGCCTAAGAACAGGAGGCCCCCCTCCATGATACCTAGGCCCCCGACGTCGTCAAGTCAATCGACTGGTCTTCCTCTGGTGAGGCTAGCCTTACGTGTTCAAAGCAGTCCATGCCTGCTGTTGGTCAATCACACTCGGTCCGTGATGCCTGCCGCTGCAATGGCTAATTGGGTGTGTATATCCACTTATCACCCCTGGTGCTGTTAGACACTAGGCTATAACACTCAGCATTCCCCTTGTTGAGACTCTGTAGAGTGGGTGCGGGCGTGACCTGTGGATGAATTTGAGCACTCTAGTCCAAATACTGGAAATACCCACAAAAAAAATACAAGACAGATGCTAATGTAGACGACCCATGCTAAGACCAGACCACAGCAGCCTACCCTGAAGCCATACAGTGCCTCCGCGTGCACAAAGAAAACCCAAGCACAGGATAGACACTGTTCATACTCTCCTGCCAAGATAGATGGACATGACAGATAAAACCATGCTAAAATATGTACTGTCCAACAGATGGCGACTCTCGGTTTTAGCCATAAGGCACCTCAGGCCAGCACCACCAAGCCAGGAAGGTCTCTGAGTCACCCCTCACACGACCCCCCTGACCGAATCGGAGCACAAGACTGAACCATCCGAAACAGCTGGTGCCCCCACGAGCAAGCCACAAAGCCGCCCGAAAGGGCGCTCGGCCCGAAACGTCCGATTGGCTGCGGCAGACGGACTCTCGAGGAGAGTCTGGGCCCCTAAGGCTTTCCCCCAATTCAAGGGTACCTGTTAAACCGAAGGCTTCGACAATCGCCCCTACAAAATGCCGTCAGCGGCATTGGAGAGCCACACACAAAATCCGGGTCTATCGCATCCGAGGTCTTGCGCCTCTTTGTTTGTTTTGAGACCAGGCACATGATCATGCCCCCAAAGATCACCTACCCATTGTTTCCTGCAGGAAACGAAGGAGCCCCTAAAAGATGTAAGAAAGTGAGCCTCTCACTACTGAATCCCGAGGAAAAAGAGGGACAAGATGGTGCTACTTGGCTTCTCATGTCTCGCATGATGTGGAGCGTGATCTACATCACAGCACACAGGTCGTGGAGGGAAGACTACCATACCAGGAAAGTCCTGGCTGATGCATGAAGGATACCCCAACCTCTACCTTGATCATGGAGTAACTGCGCGTACCCTACAACCTTCAAACATACATGCCTGATACCACTCTTGGTTGTTTCAAGTGAACCAAAACTAGCTACGGACACCACCAGGACTAGCCGCACAGCACAAGCCTTAAATGTGGTGTCGCCAGCCAAGGCACACAACACCAGGTGTACAGCCCCCCTCAAGGCTTACAAAGAGAAAGAGGCAGACACAACGGCCAAATATCCCAACTGTAGCCAAGAGGCATCACACCTGAGAGCCTGGCTTGATCTGTCAGGAAATGAAGGCGCGCCCTCAAGCGGAAGGGTTGCTAAGAAGCTGAAGATTTTGTTCCCGCCCCCCATGCACCTATGTGCTGGGGGAAGAACAAAAGTGAAAAGGCCCCTCCCGACCTAACTAAGAGGAAGGAAGACCGCCCCCCAGCCGAAACCGGATATCCCCAAATTAAAACAAGTAGCAGAAGAACCACAGGAATAAAGGTTCAAAAAGCACTACAAAGTCCTCCCCAAGAAGCCGAAGCACATCCTCCTCGATGAAGGAGGAATGACGCCCTTCCCCTATGTGACTGCTGTAGTCACAGTTAGTGGCAACACTTCTGTGCCCGAAAGACGCAGTCGAAGAGAGACGAGATAGGCAGTCCCGGTCGCCCCATGATGGCAATGACCAAGACTGTCACAGTCCTAAAGGGAAGAGAAGATAGAAAGGGCCAAACCAGCCCCATCCTCTACCCTCACCCTAGGAACCGACGCAGACTCCCTCCCCACTCCAACCTAGGCCATAGCCCTCACAGGCCAGAGACCCAAAACAGGCTGATTCAGTGCCCAGAGCCAGTGTCAGAACAAACACTGACCTATAGCCCAGGCAAGCGCAGCAAAGGAAAAACTCCACAGAAACACCTGAACAGAGAAAATCCAGCAGACACAAGTCCAGAGCTAACAAAGGCTCTCCACCCCCCAGCGGAACCAGGGACAGCCTGACAGCGAGAAAGACCCCTCAAGCAGCGAGGCACTTCGCCCAATGGAGAATGTCCAGGACTCCGCAAAAACAGTATATCGCAATTATGACAATAGTACTCCTCTGCATGTAATATCATCTAAGTAACATATGGCATGCAATACTCAAGCATCTCTGCCAGTGGAACATCTATAAGGCACTTACTCAACAAGGAGCTGCCATCCTCCACGCGAATAGTATGATCGAAGGAGCATTGACATTGTGCATGCTCAGCGAGCATTAACAGTGGAACCTGTTGCATTCTCTAGGGTTATCATGATCTTCATGCATGCCATGTGCTAGATGCCAAGAGAGCCTGCCTCTTCTTCCCGTGATCACCCTTATCAAAGCAACAATGAGCCACTAACTCCGCCAATAGCCTGATGCACAGCACTCTGGAAGACGACTGTTGAATCTCTGCTCGTCTGAGATGACACTTGCCCGGGGAGTCCCTCGAAATTGTACATATGTGCTACAGCAGCAACATTGTAGTATCTTAGACCGACATCCCAGCCAGGTCCGTCCTCTGCCCCAGCCCACATGCACCCGAGTGATCATAAGCGGCAAGCTTCAATCCACACCACCCCACTAGGCGATCCCTGCTGGGCACCGGAAATGCGAGCCCCTGAGCTATCACATAGCCAACGTGCCCTGAGACATTCCCTGAGATCACTACTCCTCAACTACCCAAGAGGAGGCGGCTACCTAGACCTCACCCATGGCTGGTGGAGAGGATGGCTGCGGCGTGTCAATGAGACCATCACGAGAGAGTGCCCATTAACGGCACTCAGTAACTACCCTGTCATGGGATAGGGCCACTCAGCTGAAATGCCCCACAACGAATCCAAGATGCATAAAACAGACAAGACCAACTAAGGCAGCCGTTTCAGATCGCCTTCGCGCCCGCTGTCTAGAAGAAAGCAATGAACCCCACAAATGTCTGAAAATGCTGAAAGTGCCTAGAAGAAGACTTGTAAATGCCATTGATGAAGCCGACAGCCTCACTGACCATACCCAAAACTCGCGCCTGGGCCCAGAGTCACAAAGACGCCTCGAGTACTTCAACGATGAGATTAAGCCTGTGCGCTTAAACCACAGGCGCAAATATGATGCTGAAAAAACATTTCCGAAGGGAAAGAACCATCGACAACATCAGCTCCTCCTATAGCAGAAGCCGTCAGGGAATAGCCCAAGGAACATTCCTTCCTAACTGCCAGCACAGAGTCAGGCAGGTAAAGTGCAGCAGGAATGGTGTGAGTCTTCGACACCATACAACCCTCTCAGAGCTATGGCAATGCCGGTCAAGCGAGCTACCAGCGCCTCAGCCCCCGAGATGCACGCACCATGACCCCCCAGTCAGAGGCGAACAGACTGGCGCATGAGCTATCTCTGCGCAGAACAAGTTAGCCAACAGCGGGGTGGGCGGCCTGCACAGCCGAATCTGAGGGCCACAACAAGAATACCAACAACCAGATCAGACTATGCCTCATATCAAGCAGAAAGCGGCAGCCGAAACCGAATACTCAGACGATATCTTTTCCTGACGGCGAAATAAAGAATGCCTATAAAGCCTTTGTAAACACAGATCCTGCTGGGCCGCCGACAGGATCTCGTACCCCATCATTTCCCACCTCTGCGCGACTAGTGGGTGACGCTTGCATTCCTGCCAAACGTCATCAACAAAAAAAAAGTTCCTGCGAAATCTACTACACACCCCAGAGTTGGAAGAGAGGCTACCACAGTTCCCATCCCTTAAACCAAAGAAGACACCTCCCCCCCCCCCCCCCTGGAAGTACCAACCCATCTCTCTCCTCAGGAACTTCGCCATGTCTGCCAAGACGGCCTAGAGGATAGTACTGCGAACCGGTCCAATGGAAAAAATGCGACCCCACATGAACACCTCCATGGGCTTCACCAAGGGTGTCATGAGCCACAGCGCACAGCATAAGCCATGCTCTGAGCACAATAAGAACATGGGCACCACATCTGTGGTAGAATTCCTTACCCTGGAGAAGGCTTTTGAATGGCCAAGTCTCTTGCCATCAGGAAATCAAAAAGGAATCAGCAGGGTAAGCTCTTGCTCTTTTTGATTGGATAGGTGACTACTTTAGCGAATAGAAACAGCCTAAGAGTAAAATGCCAAGGTCACCTATCACAGCATCATGCCACTAGAGAATTTGAAACGCCACAGGGTGCGGGTTCTAGTCCAGCCCTACCTTTAACACATTAATATCGGCGGTTCTCAGTCCAGCCCTCTTTACACATTAATAGTACCTGTATCCTCAACATAAACCATACCCAGTGGAGGCGTGCAGATAATCTATATGCAGACAATTTGCCCTATCATCTCCAACAGCGACCATACTGCCTTAAACAAAGCCCCAGCATTGTTGCGACCTGCGCTATCCGAGGAGTTTGCAGATAGGACTAAAGATACTTCTGAAACAGACTCCAAATCCAAAGCCATGGCTCTGAGACAGAGATCAAGGCGATACAAGTCTGAAATCCAGGCGAATGCGACATTGGAGTGCGGTTCAGACTACCTCTACCTTGGGCATAAGCCCCAGATAGATTGGACCCTCTCCTTCCAGAAGGATCTGGAATTGGACCGCAACAAAATAAAGACTGTCTGTCATGAGAGCAATGAGTTTTTTTTTCACGACGCATATAAAGGCGCGCCAAGACACAGCGTTCTAAGATCATTATCTGCTACATGCTGTTCTATGCCCAATTGTAGGACTATGCCTCCCTATGCCTCTGATTGGCATACAAGAAAAAACATAACGACCAACGAGAGACGTCCAAAACGAATCCTCTAGGGTCATTTGTGGCCCCCCAAGGTGATTGTGAAGCGTTCCTCACGCTTCCTCCTGAAAGGCAAACCTTCTCCCCATGGCCTCACGAATCGATCATAATGGCAGCCACAATTCTTATCAAAGGTCATCCCAGAGCCTCCCAGAATACAAGCTAAGCACATAAAATAGTCAGAATGCCTAGAACAAGACTAACAAGCCCTAACTTTGACCAAACAACTCCCCTGCTGCTCTCAGACAGCCCAGAGGTGTTATATGCCATCAGCTCAAAGAATGCTTCTTGCCAAGGGCATAGGCACTACTCCCCCACCCTGACTTTGTCGGCAGCTCCCACTCGTGGCGCCATAAACCTCGATAGAGCTTCTCTGTCAGAGACTGCGCAAACCAAAAACAATGGATTATCCCACGCCTAGCCTAAAGGCAGAAACCCAGCCGGGGTACATTGCAACCGTCACTTCCGTCGCGTAGCAGAACATACATACACGCGATGGAAGCCAGATCTTGATGCGGTGGCACATTCCCATGTACGCATAACCGACACCTCGTTTTTCCAGTTGTGACTATGACCCACAACAGAATTGTGCCACCACGGCCCGACCGGCACTTCGCAACAAAGGGATAAAAGCCCCACAAGTCCAATGAGCGCGAGTAACACAGACAAATGCCTCTCTCCCTACAGCCCAGGAGGCAGTTCGAATATCATGGTAGCCCCTGAGCACACAGTCCGTGAGGGAAGGACACCCAACCTGAAGGTCATACATACAGACTCCAGAGGAGCATCGACGGTCCTTCAGCCAGCGCCTCACCCAAGATGCGAATATCTACCTTACTGACTCGACCTATCCATCACAACTCGGCCACAAGAGGATTCTGACATGCACAGCCGGGTAGAAGAATTATCACTAAACTGGGTTCCCATGCCACTATTAGGATCAGAAGGCAATGACGTATTGCCTGGACAGATTAGACGAACTCGGCAGGGTATAATAGAGTGCCCCCTGAATCCCATGATAATACATCAGAGCCGAAAATTACTTTAGGAGGAAAGTGGTAAACAGTGAACGGCCACCTTCCTTTCCCTCCTGTAGCTTTCACAGAGAAAAAAAGAAAACGAGATCCTCCCCTCGGTCAAACCTTTGTACTCAGATGCCACCGGCTTATGAAGCCATTGGGCCAACTCTCTGAAATAAAACAACAGAGGTAAACGAAGTTCATTCTTCACAAGAATGCGCCCTAGGGTTTTTCCACTGTTTCATGGCAAGACCCATACAAAACAATAGACCCGTGGCGGAGAGGGTGTTTTTGCATGCATTGCACAGCGAGCCGAAACGCCACACTCGTAACATTACTTAAAGAATTGGGGTGTGCACACACAATTTCCTAAGACAAAGCCCGCAGAACACACAGCCGTCCCGTTGGCTGGTAAAGAAGATTATGCGAAGATGCCTTACACCACGGCTACAGGAGCGCCTACTGGCCTGGCAATCCCAAACCGTCCCACGATAAAGCACCGAGTGGTTCCAAAGAAACCAAATGAAGAAATTCGCAAAATATCAATACTATACCTTATATATATATTATATATTATATATATATATATATTATATATATATATATATATTATATTACAATATATATATATATATTATATATAATACATGACATTTTTGATATATATTATAATATTATTTAATATATATTAATATATATATATATATATATATATAATATATAATATGTTTTATATATGTTTAATATATATATATTAATAATTAAATTATTATATATATATATATATATATAATATTATATATAGATATAGATTTATAATATATATATTAGATATATGTATATTTAATATATATATATATTAATATTATATATATATTAATATATATATATATATATATAATGTGATATATATATGATATATATATATATATAATTTAATATAATAATATATAATATACCATATAATTAATATAATATATATAATATATATATATAGATATATATAATATATAATATATAAATATATATATATAATATAATATAATGAATATTCATAACAATATTATTATATAAATATATATATATTATATATAATATATAATATTATATATATATATATGAATATATAATCTATCTATCTATCTATCTATATCTATATATATATAATATATATTATATATTATTCACCCGGAGATAAAAAGAAGAAAATTACCATTGCCAAAAGCGCCCACAATTGCTCTCAATAAACATCTGAAAGACCGAAGCATTTACCTTTACGGACAAAGCTGAGGTTATTGAACTCATTAGTTTTTTCCAAATTGCATCATATGATTTCTGAGTGTTTGGGTGTTTTGAAGTAGATAGACAAGAAAAAAAGATCAATAGTTTTTTTTTTTTGAAATGTTGGGGTTGTTTACAGACGATACTGCATAATTTAGCTGGAACAGAGAAAGAAGACGAATGATGAAAAAGTGCTGAGAAAAAAATAAAATTGTAAAGAACCGACCTGTTTTTTGTTGGAACAATCTTGAACAAAGGAAATTTAAAGTTTTTATTGGTCATTTAAAGTAGAAGTAAAAAGTAATATTGAAAAAAAAAACTTTGGAAAAGGGATGGTGGATAGGGAAAAAGAGGAAAAAGAGCAAAAACGAGACAAGACTGAGGAAACGACAATATCAAAAGATATATTTTTTGCGGCTGTTCCCGATGGTAATTATAATGGAAAGAAAAAAGCGTTAAGAATCGAGTTTTTTTTAGTTGGCGAAAGGATATGGTGGAGAGGTCCCACGCTTTCCCCTCAAACATTGACAAATAACCGTTTATTGATTTTGATATATATATCATGAAATATATATATATATATATATATATATATATATAATTATATTATAATTAATATGTAATATCAATATATATGTATATAATCAATTATATTTATGTAATATCATAATTTTTATTAATATAATATTATATATATTATATATATAATGATATAAATATATATATATAATATATAATATAATATATATATATATATATATATTATATAATTATATATTATATAATTATATAATATATATATATATAATATTATATAATATATATAATATATATATATATATATATAATATATTTATATATATAAAATATATATTATATAATTATATATAATAATAATATTATATTTATATATATAATAAAGGAAGAGAGAAGAGAGAGAGAGGAAAGAAGGAAGAAGAGAGAGAAAGAAAGAGAAAATAGAGGAAGAGAGAGAAGATTCATAACTTTGGTAAATATATATATAATATATAATATATAATATATAATATATATATATTATATATATATAATATATTAATATATAATATAATATATACATTATATTATATAACATATAAATGTACATATATTATATATATTATTATAATATAATTATATAATAATAAATATATATATATATATTATATTAAATATATAATCATATTATATTATATAAAAAATATAACTAAAATATCCAATATAATATTATAATTATAACATATTTATACATACATAATATTATAAAGATTTAATAATATTATATATATATATATAAATATATAATATATATATATAATATATAATATATTATTATTATATAATATATATATATATTATATATATAATTTTAATAATATATATATATATATTTATAATATATAATATTATAATATTTATTATTAATATATATTATAAATTTTATTAATCATTATTATATATATATAAAATTTATTTATTTATATATTATATATTTATAAATTTATTATTATTTTAAAAATATATTTATATATAAAAATAAAATATAATATATATAAAATTATTTTAAATAGTTTTTATTATAATAAAAATATTTTTATATAATTATATTAAAATAATATATTATTATTTTATATATATATATATATAAATTATTTATATATAATATTATTAATTTATATAATACTATATTTTTTTTTATTATATATATATTAATATATTTTTTTAAAATATATATATTATATTAATATATAATATATAATTATATAAATATATATATATTTTAATATATAATTATAATTTTATTATATTATATATTTTATATATTTATTACTTTTATTTTTTTTTTTATATAATATATATTATATATATTAATAATATATTAATTATATTATTTTTTCCTTAACCTCTTATTTTCTTTCTTATTTCTTCTTTTTTTTTTTTCTCTTATTTCTTTCTCTATATAATTTTTATATAATTTATTATATTTAAAATATAATTAAATTTTATAAAATTATTTTATAATTTTATATATATATTATATTAATAAATATAAATTATTATATTAATTTTTATATATATATATTATAAATTAATAAATATTTATTTAATATTATTATAAATAATATATATAATATACATTTTATATATTTTTATAATTAAAAAATTTTAATTATTAAATATTTATTTATTATATATATATTTATATAATAATAATTTTTTTATTTTTTTAATGTAAAAAGATATTCCAATTATATGTATAAATACAAATTTCTTTATTTTTTAATATATAAATTATTTTATATTTTCTATCTATAATTTTTTTAATATTTTTTTTTTATAATTATATTCATATTATTAAATAAAAATTTATTTTTTTTAATATTTTAATAAAAATAATTGTATTAAATTTCAAAATTTAAATTAAAACATAATATGATACCATTATTTTTAATATATTCTATATATTATTTAATACTTTTCTTTATTATAATATATTATCTCAAAAAATTTTTAAAACGTTATTGCTCTTTTTTTTTTTGGGCGTTGGGGGAACTTTAAACCAAACCTTTCAGACCAACTTAAACTGATTTACGCTTTTCTTTTCCACCTTTTATAATGAAGCCGCCCAATTTATTTTTTGATATATTGTCCCCCTTTCAGTTTTTTCCCTTTTTTTTTGTGTATTTTTTTTTTTTATAATAATTTGTAAAAGTTTTTTTTTTTTTTTTTAATAACTTTTTTTAATTTAATAAAAAATTAAAAATATATTTAATTTTTTTTTTGTTTTAAAAAATTAAATTTTTTTTTTTATAAATTTTTTTTATTTTTTTAAAATTAAAAATATAATTCTGGTTTTTTTTAATAAATTTAAAATATTATTTATAACCAAAAACATTTTTACTAATTGATTTTTTTTTTTTTATTTTTTATTTTTAATTTAAACAAAAAACTCAGAATATATGAAAAAAATCAATTTGGAAAAATATGATATTAAATAATAATTTTTATAATAAATCTTTGTCCCTTTCAATTTATTTAAAAATTTTGGTCCTTTTCAAATTAATTTTCTTTTTAAACTTCTTTAATTAAAATAATTTAAAAATATATTATATATAATTAAATTAAAAATATAGAATTTTAATTAAAATCATTTATATAATATATTATATATAATTATATTATAAATTTTATTTATTTATGAATTTTTCTTTAAATTATGAATATATATTTTATATATTATAATATATTATATATTATTATAATATATATATATTATTATATTATAAATTTATAATTATTTTAATATTAAAATTAATATATTAATTTATTATTAATTAAATAATTTATATATATTATTTAAAATTATATATTTTTATTTTTATTATTTAATTAAAATTTTTATATATATTTTAAATTAATTATTATTATTTTTTTTTTTTTTTTTTTTTTTTTTTAATCCCCTTTTTTTTTTTTTTTTTTTTTTTTTCATCTTTTTTTAATCCCTATTTTCCAAAAAAAAAAATATATAAAAAATAATATTATTATTCTATTTTTATTTTTAAAAAAAAAAAAAAAAAAAAAAAAAAATTTTTATATATAATATAAAATTATAATATATATTAT
>NC_051422.1:26615-28682 GCF_015228065.2 Penaeus monodon | reverse complement strand
ATCATATATATATATATTATATATATATATATATATATATATGTATATATATATATATATATATATATATATATCATACATATATATATATATACATACATATATGTATGATATATATATATATATACATATATATATATATATATATATATATATATATATATATATGATATACATATATATATATATATATATATCAATCAATAACGGTATGCTCATGTTTGAGGAGTCGTGAACCTCTCCACCATCCTTCGCCACTAAACTCGATCTTACGCTTTTCTTTCCACTTATACCATCGACAGCCCGCAAATTTTTTTGATATTGTCGCTCAGTCTTGTCTTCGGTTTGCCTCTTCTTCTGTTTCCTATCACCATCCCTGTCAGCAAGTTTTTCTCAATACTTTTACTTCTCATTACATGACCAATAAACTTTAATTTCCTCTTGTTCAAGATGTCCAACAGTCGGTCTTTACAATTTATTTTTCTCAGCACTTCATCATTCGTCTTCTTCTCTGTCCAGCTAATATGCAGTACTCGTCTGTAACACCACATTTCAAAAATATTGATCTTTTTCTTGTCTATCTACTTCAACACCCAACACTCAGAACCATATGATGCAATTGGGAAAACTAATGAGTTCAATAACCTCAGCTTTGTCCGTAAGGTAATGCTTCGGTCTTTCCAGATGTTATTGAGAGCAATTGTGGCGCTTTTGGCAATGGTAATTCTTCTTTCTTTCTCCGGTGAATATATATAAATATATATATATATATATATAGATATAGATAGATATAGATAGATAGATAGATAGATATATCATATATATATATATATATATATATATATATATATATATATAATGTATAATATATCTGTATATATGATATATATATATATATATATATATATATATATATATATGTATATATATATGTATATATATATATATATATATATAAATGTATGTATGATATATCTATCTATATCTATATATATTGTTACGCCGACCGCCTCGTCTCTCTGCCACCAACACAAGGCAGGCTAGGCAGACGGTGTGCTATCCACAGGGTCGTGAACACTGAACAGTTCCAAGAGGCACCGAGCACCACAGCGTCCCAGAACACCGCAGGGGAAACGCCAAGTGGCGAGGCAGGGCACGAAATAAACGCAAAATGACAGTCTTTCCTTTATTTACACAAGTTAGTTACGCGTACACTTTTCTATAGGCACAATACAGGGGAGAAACCAGCATGTCACACAGCACAATACAGCTTATAACAGGGCAACACCAGGTTTACTCAGGTCACAAAGGCACACACGAGGTCTTCACAGGAGCAGCACCCAACTGCGTCTCTCGGCTTGTTCCTCCGCTCCTCCGCACACAGCCAGCTGCGTCATGTTTGCCCAGGTCCCTTCATGTTAACACATGTTTCGCACAGAGACAAAGACCCACTGGCGTAGCACTATCCCCCCCTATCAAGCAGACGACCCGTCTGCTCTGACATACCTAAACCTGAAACAAACTACAGAAAATTTAAATAAAATCAGTTCTCAGAAACACAAAAATCTTTCATCCAGCGCGGCTTTCTTCGCTCTCGCTGGGGTCTCTCTGGAGGAGGTGTGGGCGGCGGTAGATTGGCAGTGGCACCCAGAGGGGTATCTCCTGTCCCAAGACCTGGCTCATGTTCACCATTGACGTCTGCTGCATCGCCCTCACCGTCCAAATGCTCGTCCTCATCTCGGTCAGCGTCTGCCACGTCCTCATCGCCGCTACTGGGGCTAACGTTATCTTCTTTTTCACCATGGCCCCAGGAGTAGCTTCCTGGCCCATGGTAACGCCACAGCCGGTGCGCCAAGTCCTCGAGGAAGTCAGGCAATGGCCCCACACCAACCAACTCCTCGCTCCTCGACGACTCTTCTGGATGATCCACTTCCTCACAAGTGCCCAGCTTTGCACCAGCTGGCACCTTCAGGTCCTTATCGGAGAAGTTAGCTGCCAACACTGTAACTAACCCCTCCCCTGGTCCAACAAGGCTCCGCCCAACCGCTACGCCATCAGCCAGCTGCA
>NC_051422.1:19115-21615 GCF_015228065.2 Penaeus monodon | reverse complement strand
CTTGTGTTGGGACTGTGGTGAGGAAGGGCACAGACGTAGTCGGTGTCGGAGGGAGCGGAGAACACGTCCTCTCAACCGGACGGATTCTGATGCCTTCCAGCAGTGCTGCAAGGACTGTGGCAAGTATGGTCACCATCCAAGTGCATGTCCTAAGGCTAAGGTAGTGGTACAGGCGAAAACTCGGACAGGCTGGAGAAGGAGGCCGAAACCCAGCCGTCCTCGGTTCCCGGGCCCCGACTTGGGTAAGCTGCCGTCGAACCAGCACGATGCAGGTGGAGGGCTCAATAGATGGGAAGCCATGCCGCCTGACAGTGGACACTGGGGCTGAGAAGACCCTAATGCGGCCTGATATGTTGGCCACTATGCGACTTCCAGATGCACCACAGAGACTGTGTGGTGTCACGGGGCATTGTGTGCAGCTCAAGGGGCCAGTGGAGGCTCGTATTGGCGTGGGCAGCACGGTGCAGCGGCTGCCAGTGTATGTGGCCGGTCTGGACGAGCACTGCTTGCTGGGCCTTGACTACCTGACGCAGAGTAAGGCGTGTGTCGACCTTGGACGGAAGCTGGTGAGGGTGCACGGTGAAGATGTGCCCTTGCTTCCAGAGGTTGGCTGTGCAGAGTAGTTACAGCTGAGCGACTGCACCTTGCCCCCAGGACAGAGTCTAGAATCCGGTGTCGACTGTCAAGAGTGATGCGTGGAGGAGAGGGCCTTGTGGAGCCCATTCAAAACCTGCAGCTGGCTGATGGCGTAGCGGTTGGGCGGAGCCTTGTTGGACCAGGGGAGGGGTTAGTTACAGTGTTGGCAGCTAACTTCTCCGATAAGGACCTGAAGGTGCCAGCTGGTGCAAAGCTGGGCACTTGTGAGGAAGTGGATCATCCAGAAGAGTCGTCGAGGAGCGAGGAGTTGGTTGGTGTGGGGCCATTGCCTGACTTCCTCGAGGACTTGGCGCACCGGCTGTGGCGTTACCATGGGCCAGGAAGCTACTCCTGGGGCCATGGTGAAAAAGAAGATAACGTTAGCCCCAGTAGCGGCGATGAGGACGTGGCAGACGCTGACCGAGATGAGGACGAACATTTGGACGGTGAGGGCGATGCAGCAGACGTCAATGGTGAACATGAGCCAGGTCTTGGGACAGGAGATACCCCTCTGGGTGCCACTGCCAATCTACCGCCGCCCACACCTCCTCCAGAGAGACCCCAGCGAGAGCGAAGAAAGCCGCGCTGGATGAAAGATTTTTGTGTTTCTGAGAACTGATTTTATTTAAATTTTCTGTAGTTTGTTTCAGGTTTAGGTATGTCAGAGCAGACGGGTCGTCTGCTTGATAGGGGGGATAGTGCTACGCCAGTGGGTCTTTGTCTCTGTGCGAACATGTGTTAACATGAAGGACCTGGGCAAACATGACGCAGCTGGCTGTGTGCGGAGGAGCGGAGGAACAAGCCGAGAGACGCAGTTGGGTGCTGCTCCTGTGAAGACCTCGTGTGTGCCTTTGTGACCTGAGTAAACCTGGTGTTGCCCTGTTATAAGCTGTATTGTGCTGTGTGACATGCTGGTTTCCCCCCTGTATTGTGCCTATAGAAAAGTGTACGCGTAACTAACTTGTGTAAATAAAGGAAAGACTGTCATTTTGCGTTTATTTCGTGCCCTGCCTCGCCACTTGGCGTTTCCCCTGCGGTGTTCTGGGACGCTGTGGTGCTCGGTGCCTCTTGGAACTGTTCAGTGTTCACGACCCTGTGGATAGCACACCGTCTGCCTAGCCTGCCTTGTGTTGGTGGCAGAGAGACGAGGCGGTCGGCGTAACAATATATATAGATATAGATAGATATATCATACATACATTTATATATATATATATATATATATATATATATATATATATATATCATATATATATAATAGATAGATTATCATATAAATATATATATATATATATATATATATATATATATATATATATCATATATATATAGAGATAGATATATATCATATATACAGATATATTATACATTATATATATATATATATATATATATATATATATATATATATATATATATATATATATTCACCGGAGAAAGAAAGAAGAATTACCATTGCCAAAGCGCCACAATTGCTCCAATAACATCTGGAAAGACCGAAGCATTACCTTACGGACAAAGCTGAGGTTATTGAACTCATTAGTTTTCCCAATTGCATCATATGGTTCTGAGTGTTGGGTGTTGAAGTAGATAGACAAGAAAAAGATCAATATTTTTGAAATGTGGTGTTACAGACGAGTACTGCATATTAGCTGGACAGAGAAGAAGACGAATGATGAAGTGCTGAGAAAAATAAATTGTAAAGACCGACTGTTGGACATCTTGAACAAGAGGAAATTAAAGTTTATTGGTCATGTAATGAGAATAAAAGTATTGAGAAAAACTTGCTGACAGGGATGGTGATAGAAACAGAAGAAGAGGCAAACCGAAGACAAGACTGAGCGACATATCAAAAAAATTTGGC
>NC_051422.1:12500-19015 GCF_015228065.2 Penaeus monodon | reverse complement strand
CAAATTTACCAGCCGATTGACTTGACGGGCTTTGACAAGCGCCGTCTAACCAATAAAGGACCAAAGAGGTGTGTTGTAGCTGCAGGCGCGGTGCAGCACGCTCAACCTCCAGGACTCCTGTCTCTGGTAATACGGGATGCCACGCACGGCAAACACACGTGGGAGAGTTCTCCCTGGTCCAAGATGGAATGAACCAGGGGTGGGTGCACCATCCCCTCTCATAGGCCTTGGTGCACCAGGAAGCCACTTTGTCTCATCCCTCACTGGTGACCCCTCCAGCATGGGTAGCCCTCTGGTCCGGCTCACCAGATCACCGGGACCCCAAGCCCCCCCACCGCGGCAAGGCGGCTTCCATTAGGGGGGGTTCTTTGAGCTGATGGTGTATTAACACCCTGGCTGTGTGAGACAGCCAGGAGTTGTTTGCAAACAGCTCATTATCTTGTTCTAGGCGTCTGACTATTTTATGTCTTAGGCTTGTATTCCTGGGAGCCTGGATGACCTTTGATAAGAATTGTGCTGTCATTAGATTGATTCGTGAGGCCAAGGGGTGAAGGTTTGCCTCCAGTAGGAGGTTGAGGACCTTCGCCCACCTTGGGGCACCCCAGAATGACCCTGGCAGCTTCGTTTTGGACTGTCTCCAGTTGGTCTTTATATTTTTCTTATGCCAATCAGAGCAAGGAAGGCATAGTCTACAATGGGCCTGACAACATGATCTTGGTACTCTGTGTCTGGCCCCTATGCATCTTCCACTCATTGCTCTCATGACAGATAGTCTTGATTTGGTTCGGTCAACCAGGTACTGGACCTCCTTCTGGATGGAGAGGGTCCAGTAAATCTTTACCCAAGGCAGAGATAGTCCATTCCCTGAATTTTCGGACTTGTGCCTTGAACTCTCTGTCTCAGAGCCATGGCTTTGGATTTGGCTACAGAGAGCTTTAGTCCTGTCCTACAAACACTCCTCGGATACGAGGTCCAGACAACGCTGGCGTTGTCAGTGGAGATGATAGCAAGATCGTCTGCATAGGAGATGATCTTGCACCCCACTGGGAGGTTTATGTTGAGGATACAGGACATTAATGTGTTAAAGAGGGCTGGACTGAGAACCCCACCCTGTGGCGTTCCAGGTGATTGCTGTGATAGGTGACCTTGGAATTTGATTCTGGCTGTTCTATTCCTAAAGTCACCTATCCATGCCAAGAGCTTACCTCTGATTCCTTTTGGATCAGGCTCTCCTGAATGGCAAGAGGACTGCCAATTCAAAAGTCTTTCTATAGGTCAAGGAATACTACCACAGATGTGCCTGTGCTTACTGTGCTCAAGAGCGTGGCTATGCTGTGCGCTGTGCTCATGCCCCTGGTGAACCGTGGAGGTGTTCATGCGGGGGTCCATTTTCCATCGGAGCCGGTTCAGTACCATCCTCTCGGCCGTCTTGGCCAGACAGCTGAGGAGAGATGGGGCGGTACTTCCCTGGCTTCTTTGGTTTAGGGATGGGAACTATGGTAGCCCCCTTCCAACTTTGGGGTAGAGTAGAAGTTCCAGGAATTGTTGAGAGTTGCAGGAAAGCAAGCTTACCTACTAGTCCCAGGTGGGAAATGATGGGGTACGAGATCCCATCAGAACCCGGGGCTGTGTTATAACTGGCTTTATATGCATTTCTTAGTTCCCTCAGAGAAAAGATATCAGGTTCAGCTGCCCTTTCTCTGATATGCGCAAGTCTGTCTGGTTGTAGGCATTCTTGTTTTGCCCTCAGTTTGGCTGGCAGGCTGTTGCTACTTGTACTCGCAGAGAACTCGTGCACCAGTCTGTTCACCTCTGACTGGGGGTCATGGTGCGTGCATCTCGGGGCTGAGTGGCTGGTAGCTCACTTGACCTGTTGCCATAGCTCTGAGGGTGGTATGGTGGTCGAAGGACTCACACCATTCCAGCTACTTTTTCTGCCTGACTCTGCTGGCAGTTTCCTTGGCATCCCTGACAGCCTCCCTTAGAAGGGCTAGGTTGTCAGGGGTTCTTTGCCTTCGGAAATGTTTTCGGCATATATTTACCCTGTGGCTGACCTCCCTAGTCTCGTCGTTAAAGCACCAGGCGTTTTTGTCACTCCTGGACCAAGGCCGAGTTTTGGGTGTGGTCAATGAGGCTGCTCATCAATGGCATTACAAGTCTGGGTTGTAGCACTTCCACATTTTCACTTTGTATGGGTTCATTGCTTCTTAGACAGCGGGCCAGGGCGTTCTGAAACGCCTGCAGTTGGCCTTGTCTGTTTTCCATCTGGAGTCGGTCGTGGCATTTCGGTGGGCCACTATCCATGAGCGTAGTTATAGTGCTGTAATGGTCACTAGTGATGGTCTCATCGACATGCCAGCCAATCCTCTCCACCAGAGTTGCAGTGGCTAGGGTGAGGTCTAAGACCCCTCCTCTGACATGCGTTGGCACTTGGCTATTGAGGAGAGCGATCTCGGGGAATGTCTCAAGCACGTTGGCTATGGGATGGCCAGCCGCATCCGGTGCCCTGCAGGGAGCCAGGATGGGGTGGTGTGCGTTGAAGTCTCCCCTATGATCACTCGGTCGTATGCTGCGGAAGCACAGACCTAGCTGAGGTCTAGGGTACTACAGTGTGGCCGGCTGTACAACATTGTACAATTTAGGGGCCCCCAGCCAGGTGAATCTCGACGTCAAGAGATTCAAAATCTCCACAGTGTGGTGCATCGGCTATTGCGGAGCAGGGCATTGTCGCTCTGACAAGGGTGATCAGGCCTCTTTTGCCATCAGCACATGGCAGCATGAAGACATGATACCCGGAGAAGCAAACAGGTTCCACTGTAATGTCTACTGGAGCATGACAATATCAATGCTCCTGATCGCACTATTGCATGGAGGATGGCACTCCTTGAGGAGAAACCATAGATGTTCCACTGCAGAATGCTTAGCTTGCCATGATGTTACTAGTTGATAGTTACATCAGAGACATCGTTGTATTGATTGACTAGTTTCGGAGTGTGACAACTCCATTGCGAAGTCCTCACTGGTTGAGGGGTCTTCTTTGGCTGTCAGGCTATCCCTGGATCCACTGGGGGGTGGAGAGCCTTTGGTAGCTCTGACTTTGCGTATTTGGGCTTTTCTCTGTCCAGGCTGTTTCTGTGCATTGTTCTTTGCTGGTCTTGCCTGGGCAAGGTCAGTTTGTTCTGATTGGCTCTGGCACTGAATCAGCTGGTAGGCTCTGCCTGTGAGGGCATGGCCTGGGTTGGAGTGGGAGGGGAATCTTGTCCTGGAGTGAGGGTGAGGATGGGGCTGGTTTGGCCTTTTCAGCTTCCTTCCCTTTAGAACTGCGACAGTCTTGGTCAATGCCGTCATGGCGACCGCGACTGCTTTCTCGGTCTCTTCACTCGTCCTTCTCAAGGCTGTTGCCACTGCTGTGACTACAGCAGTCAACAGGATCAACATGTCCCCCTCATTGAGGAGGTCTTTTGCTCTTGGGGAGGACTTTGTGGTGCTGTTTGAACCTTTATTCCTGTGGTCTTCTGCACTTGTTTCTTTTGGGGAACTCCTTTTTGTCGGAGATCTTCGGTTTCGGCTGTGGAGTGGCTTCCTTCCTCTTAGGAGGTCGGGAGGCCTTTTCACTTTTGTTCTTCCCCCAGACATAGGTGCCTGGGGGGCGGGAACAAAATCTTCGCTTCTTAGCAACCTCTTCCCGCTTGAGGCCGCCTCTTTCCTGACAGATCAAGCCAGGCTCCAGGTGTGATGCCTCTTGGCACAGTTGGGACATTTGGCTGTTGTGTCCCTATTCTCCTCTTTGTAAGCCTTAATGCACACCTCAGTGTGTGTGCCTTGCTGCAGACACCACATTTAGGCTTGGCTGTGCAGCTAGCCTGGTGGTGTCCGTACTTTTGGCACTTGAAACACCAAAGTGGATCAGGCATGTATGTTTTGAAGGTTGTAGGTACCCCAGTTACCCAGATCAAGGGTAGAGGTTGGGGTACCTTTCATGGTCACCAGGACTTGCCTGGTTGGAGTCTTCCCCTTCGACATCGGGTGTGATGTGATTACTTCCACATCATACGAGTCTGAGAAGCCAAGTAGCACCATCTTGACTCTCTTTTCCTCGGGATTCAGTGGTGAGAGGTCACTTTCCTCCCATCTTTTAGGTCCTTCGTTTCCGGCAGGAAACAAAGGGTAGCTTGATCTTTGGGCATGATGATCATGCCCTCATCTCACGCAACCCGGATCGACCGGTAACGCCTTGGGGGTCCATAGCTCCTCAGAGTCGGTTTCGGCCTCGGACGTTTCGGCCCGCCCTTTCGGCTTTGGGGCTTGCTCGTTGGGGCACCAGCTGTTTCGGCTGGTTCAGCTTGTGCTCCCGATTCGGTCAGGGGGGTCGTCTGAGGGGTACTCAGAGACCTTCCTGGCCTGGAGGGGCCAGCACGAGAGTCCATCTGTTGGACAATCTGGTGGACAGACATATTTTTACATGTTTTTTTCTGTCTTGTCCACCATCTTAGCAGCAGGCATGACAGTGCCATCCTGTGCTCGGAGTTTTCTTTTGCCACTGGAGGCACATATGGCTTCAGGGTGGCTGCCGTGGTCTTGGCCTGCACGGGTCGTTAACATTAGCATCTGTCTGTGTTCTTTTTTTTTTGTTTTATTTTCCATGTATTTAGACAGTGCTTCATCCACTCATGCCCCCACCCACCACAGAGTACAACAAGGCGAAGCTGAGTGTTAGAGCCAGTGTCTAACAGCAACAGGGGTGATGAGGGATATACGCAAAATAAATTAGCCGTTTGCAGCGGCACTCACGGATAGTGTGAGTACCAACGGCAGCATGACTGCTTGGGACAGTGTGAGTACCAATGGCAACATGACTGCTTGACCCTAGATCAGGCCGCCTGTCTTGCTGGAATAGAGGACCAAAGAGGTGTGTTGCTAGCCGCAGGGCATACTCATTCACGGCATCGCTCAACCTCCAGGACTCCCGTCTCCAGCGCACAAGGCTGCCACGCACGACAAAACGCATGGATAGGTGTGAACCCCTAGGGGGAGACCAGAGGGATGCCCTTCCACCTACAGGACATCATTGTTGGGAACACTTTTGCTCCTCCCTCAGTGAGGAAGGGAGCTCTTTCACTTTTCCAGGCAGTTCCTCTTCATCCCTCAGAGAGGACCTGTACCTTTTTTCAAAGTGAATCCCTCTCTCTCTGAAACACCCAAAAGTTGTTTCACCTCAGTGAGAGAAGAAGGGTCCTGCACCTGTTCCATTAAGTTCCTTCATCCCTCTGAAACAGCCAACACAGACTATTTCACACAGTGAGGGAGAGAAGCTAACTTTCCAGGCGGTTCCTATGGCAGGACGGGAAGTAGTGTTCTGTCTAGCAGCAGCAATTTAGACAGAACCAGGCTGAGGGCCTGCCTATCGTTCCTATGCGAAACAGAGAGAGTGGCAGTCATCAGATGGTCTGTCAGACCAGTCCCTAGCAAATAGAATGGCAATTTTATGCACACCGTAAGGCAGGGCTCTAAGGCCCCCAGGCACACCTCCCCTGCGGGAGGAAAGGGCGCCACGTCCGAGCACGCGCCCGAAGATGGGGTCAAGTTCACCAGAAGGTGAGCACAGAGTTATCCTAATGCCGAAAATTCGTATAGGAAAGAATAGGCTGGAGGGCACGAAGCTACATGCAAGCACATAGCATCGTGGCAGCAAACAATGGGGGGCGCATCACGGTCCGATAACGCCTAAGAGCCGATGCCGAAATTGCACTGGGCCGGGCGCGGTACATCTCTTTAATCCGCTCATGCAAAAGCCTCGAGACCGATAGGTCATAGTAGCTCTCTTGGCATTATCAGGCTTGGCGCCACCCGCTGTGCCCCGTCGAGCGCCTTTGCCGGTACGGTCCTCCCTTCGCTCTGAATCGCCCAAGTAAGGACCGATTCACCGCAGGGAGAGAAGAGAGGAGAGTCCTTCAAGTTCAGCTGCTCGATGTCCACTGGGAACTGTCGGGTCAGGCGAGGTCAGATATAATCGTCATTTATGCCCTCCCTGAGTCGATATTTCTTATTTTGGACTTGGAGCCACGTGGTAAACAGCCGCGTGGTCTATTGGTACAGAAATAGGCTTATGTATATGTCATACACACACACAGACACACACATATATATATGTATGTATATATTTATGTATTTATATATATATGTATATATATATATATATATATATATATATATATATATATATATATATATATATATTATATATATGTGTGTGTGTGTGTGGGGTGTGTGTGTGTTGTACATATTTATATACACATACATATGTGTAAATATATAAAAATATATAATATAAATATATATATATAATATATATATATATATATATATTATATATTATATATATATATATATATAATGTACATTTAGTACATATATCCATATGATATATATATATATATATATAATATATATATATATATATATATATATATATATATATATATATATATAAAATAATATAGTATGTGTGTGTGTGT
>NC_051422.1:0-7500 GCF_015228065.2 Penaeus monodon | reverse complement strand
TCTAGATAAAGCCCGAGTGGATTTCCCAGTAGAAAGGGAGCTAGTGGCTTTGACCATAGAAAGGAAGGAGTGGGCGCAATACAAGGCACTGTGTAAGTTACATACTTGTTATGTTTGTATTATTTGTATATTTGTTCCATTCATTCATTAGGATCATGAGATATTATTTGTTGCTCAGTAAAAAGTTGCAAAGGTGCCATTGAGTGTATAATGAAGGATTCATTTTATACTCCCATCGCTGTTTGCTCCATTATGACCATGTAAGAGGTATTTTTGTTATTTAAATAAGTAGGTTACAAGGGTGTAGTGATTGTGTAATAAGAAATTTATGTTTTGTTTAGCTCCATTGACCATCCATTTGTGTACGAGGTATATTGTATTTGCAATCATTTTGGATTATTGTTCATATATGATAGTTGTCCACAGGTTGTACCCTACAATAAAGGAGTAACTGCCAGTGCTGTCTTCATTCACCTGGTGAAACACTATCTATCTATCTATATATATATACACACACACACACATACATATATATATATATATATATATAATATATATATATATATATATATATATATATTGATATATTTACATAAATGTACTTATTTATATATACATATATATATATATATATATATATATATATATATATATATATATATATATATATATATATATATATATATACATATATATATAAATACATAAATATATACATACATATATATATGTGTGTGTCTGTGTGTGTGTATGACATATACATAAGCCTATTCTGTACCAATAGACCACGCGGCTGTTTACCACGTGGCTCCAAGTCAAAAATAAGAAATATCGACTCAGGGAGGGCATAAATGACGATTATATCTGACCTCGCCTGACCCGACAGTTCCCAGTGGACATCGAGCAGCTGACCTTCAAGGACTCTCCTCTCTTCTCTCCCTGCGGTGAATCGGTCCTTACTTGGGCGATTCAGAGCGAAGGGAGGACCGTACCGGCAAAGGCGCTCGACGGGGCACAGCGGGTGGCGCCAAGCCTGATAAGGCCAAGAGAGCTACTATGACCTATCGGTCTCGAGGCTTTTGCATGAGCGGATTAAAGAGATGTACCGCGCCCGGCCCAGTGCAATTTCGGCATCGGCTCTTAGGCGTTATCGGACCGTGATGCGCCCCCCATTGTTTGCTGCCACGATGCTATGTGCTGCATGTAGCTTCGTGCCCTCCAGCCTATTCTTTTCCTATACGAATTTTCGGCCTTAGGATAACTCTGTGCTCACCTTCTGGTGAACTTGACCCCATCTTCGGGCGCGTGCTCGGACGTGGGCAGCCCTTTACCTCCCGCAGGGGAGGGTGTGCCTGGGGGGCCTTAGAGGCCCTGCCTTACGGTGTGCATATAGTTGCCATTCTATTTGCTAGGGACTGGTCTGGCAGACCATCTGATGACTGCCACTCTCTCTGTTTCGCATAGGAACGATAGGCAGGTAGGAGCCCCTCACTTTGTCAGGCCTCAGCCTGGTTCTGTCTAAATAGCTGCTGCTAGACAGAACACTAACTTCCCGTCCTGCCATAGGAACCGCCTGGAAAGTTAGCTTCTCTCCCTCACTGTGATGAAATAGTCTGTGGTTGGCTGTTTCAGAGGGATGAAGGAACTTAATGGAACAGGTGCAGGACCCTTCTTCTCTCACTGAGGTGAAACAGCCTTTGGGTGTTTCAGAGAGAAGAGGGATTCACTTTGAAAAAAGGTACAGGTCCTCTCTGAGGGATGAAGAGGAACTGCCTGGAAAAAGTGAAAGAGCTCCCTTCCTCACTGAGGGAGGAGCAAAAGTGTTCCCAACAATGATGTCCTGTAGGTGGAAGGGCATCCCCTCTGGTCTCCCCCTAGGGGTTCACACCTATCCATGCGTTTGTCGTGCGTGGCAGCCTTGTGCGCTGGGAGACGGGAGTCCTGGAGGTTGAGCGATGCCGTGAATGAGTACGCCCTGCGGCTAGCAACACACCTCTTTGGTCCTCTATTCCGGCAAGACAGGCGGCCTGATCCAGGCCCGGTCAGGTCAATCGGCTGGTCTCCCTCGGGAGGCTAGGGTCAAGCAGTCATGCTGCCGTTGGTACTCACACTATCCGTGAGTGCCGCTGCAAACGGCTAATTTATTTGCGTATATCCCCTCATCACCCGTTGCTGTTAGACACTGGCTCTAACACTCAGCTTCCCCTTGTTGGACTCCGTGGTGGTTGGGGGCGTGAGTGGATGAAGCACTGTCTAAATACATGGAAAATCAAAAAAAAAAAACAAAAAAACACAGACAGATGCTAATGTTAACGACCCGTGCAAGGCCAAGACCACGGCAGCCACCCTGAAGCCATATGTGCCTCCAGTGGCAAAAGAAAACTCCGAGCACAGGATGGCACTGTCATGCCTGCTGCTAAGATGGTGGACAAGACAGAAAAAACATGTAAAAATATGTCTGTCCACCAGACTGTCCAACAGATGGACTCTCGTGCTGGCCCCTCCAGGCCAGGAAGGTCTCTGAGTACCCCTCAGACGACCCCCCTGACCGAATCGGGAGCACCAGCTGAACCAGCCGAAACAGCTGGTGCCCCCTAGAGCAAGCCCAAAGCCGAAAGGGCGGGCCGAAACGTCCGAGGCCGGAGACGACCCTGAGGGAGCGTATGGACCCCCAAGGCGTTACGGTCGATCCGGGTTGCGTGAGATGAGGGCATGATCATCATGCCCAAAGATCAAGCTACCCTTTGTTTCCTGCCGGAAACGAAGGACCTAAAAGATGGGAGGAAAGTGAGCCTCTCACCACTGAATCCCGAGGAAAAGAAGGTCAAGATGGTGCTACTTGGCTTCTCAGACTCGTATGATGTGGAAGTAATCACATCACACCCGAATGTCGAAGGGGAAGACTCCAACCAGGCAAGTCCTGGTGACCATGAAAGGTACCCCAACCTCTACCCTTGATCTGGGTAACTGGGGTACCTACAACCTTCGAACATACGTGCCTGATCCACTTCGGTGTTTCAAGTGCCAAAAGTACGGACACCACCAGGCTAGCTGCACAGCCAAGCCTAAATGTGGTGTCTGTAGCAAGGCACACAACACGAGGTGTGCATTAAGGTTACAAAGAGGAAAAAGGGACACAACAGCCAAATGTCCCAACTGTGCCAAGAGGCATCACGCTGGAGCTGGCCTGATCTGTCAGGAAAGAGGCGGCCTCAAGCGGGAAGAGGTTGCTAAGAAGCGAAGATTTTGTTCCCGCCCCCCAGGCACCTATGTCTGGGGGAAGAACAAAAGTGAAAAGGCCTCCCGACCTCCTAAGAGGAAGGAAGCCGCCCCCCAGCCGAAACCGGATATCCCCAAAATTAAAAAAGTGCAGAAGAACCACAGGAATAAAGGTTCAAACAGCACCACAAAGTCCTCCCCAAGAGCAGAAGACCTCCTCAATGAGGGGGACATGTTGATCCTGTTGACTGCTGTAGTCACAACAGTGGCAACAGCCTGAGAAGGACGAGTGAAGAGACGAGAAAGCAGTCGCGGTCGCCATGACGGCATTGACAAGACTGTCGCAGTTCTAAAGGGAAGGAAGCTGGAAAAGGCCAAACCAGCCCCATCCTCACCCTCACTCCAGGACAAGATCCCCTCCCCACTCCAACCAGGCCATGCCCTCACAGGCAGAGCCTAACCAGGCTGATTCAGTGCCAGAGCCAGAATCAGAACAAAGCTGACCTTGCCCAGGCAAGGCCAGCAAAGAAACAATGCACAGAAACAGCCTGGACAGAGAAAAGCCCAAATACACAAAATCAGAGCTACCAAAGGCTCTCCACCCCTCAGTGGACCAGGGATAGCCTGACAGCCAAAGCAGACCCCTCAACCAGTGAGGACTTCGCAATGGAGTTGTCAGACTCCGAAACTAGTCAATCCAAATACAACGATGTCTCTGATGTAACTATCAACTAGTAACATCATGGCAAGCTAAGCATTCTGCAGTGGAACATCTATGGCTTCTCCACAAGGAGTGCCATCCTCCATGCAATAGTGCGATCAAGGAGCATTGATATTGTCATGCTCCAGGAGACATTAACAGTGGAACCTGTTCGCTTCTCAGGGTATCATGTCTTCATGCTGCCATGTGCTGATGGCAAAAGAGGCCTGATCACCCTTGTCAGAGCGACAATGCCCTGCTCCGCAATAGCCGATGCACCACACTGTGGAGATTTTGAAACTCTTGACGTCGACATTCACCTGGCTGGGGGGCCCCTAAAATTGTACAATGTGTACAGCCGGCCACACTGTAGTACCCTAGACCTCAGCTAGGTCTGTGCTTCCGCAGCATACGACCGAGTGATCATAGGGGGAGACTTCAACGCACACCAGCCCATCCTGGCTCCCTGCAGGGCACCGGATGCGGCTGGCCATCCCATAGCCAACGTGCTGAGACATTCCCCGAGATCGCTCTCCTCAATAGCCAAGGGCCAACGCATGTCAGAGGAGGGGTCTTAGACCTCACCCTAGCCACTGCAACTCTGGTGGAGAGGATTGGCTGGCATGTCGATGAGGACATCACTAGTGACCATTACAGCACTATAACTACGCTCATGGATAGTGGCCCAACCGAAATGCCACGACCGACTCCAAGATGGAAAAACAGACAAGGCCAACTGGCAGGCGTTTCAGAACGCCCTGGCCGCTGTCTAAGAAGCAATGAACCCATACAAAGTGAAAATGTGGAAGTGCTACAACCCAGACTTGTAAATGCCATTGATGAAGCAGCCTCATTGACCACACCAAAACTCGGCCTTGGTCCAGGAGTGACAAAAAACGCCTGGTGCTTTAACGACGAGACTAGGGAGGTCAGCCACAGGGTAAATATATGCCGAAAACATTTCCGAAGGCAAAGAACCCCTGACAACCTAGCCCTTCTAAGGGAGGCTGTCAGGGATGCCAAGGAAACTGCCAGCAGAGTCAGGCAGAAAAAGTGGCTGGAATGGTGTGAGTCCTTCGACCACCATACCACCCTCAGAGCTATGGCAACAGGTCAAGTGAGCTACCAGGCGCTCAGCCCCGAGATGCACGCACCATGACCCCCAGTCAGAGGTGAACAGACTGGGGCACGAGTTCTCTGCGAGTACAAGTAGCAACAGCCTGCCAGCCAAACTGAGGGCAAAACAAGAATGCCTACAACCAGACAGACTTGCGCATATCAGAGAAAGGGCAGCTGAACCTGATATCTTTTCTCTGAGGGAACTAAGAAATGCATATAAAGCCAGTTGTAACACAGCCCCGAGTTCTGATGGGATCTCGTACCCCATCATTTCCACCTGGGACTAGTAGGTAAGCTTGCTTTCCTGCAACTCATCAACAATTCTGGGAAACTTCTACTCTACCCCAAAGTTGGAAGGGGGCTACCATAGTTCCCATCCCTAAACCAAAGAAGCCAGGGAAGTACCGCCCCATCTCTCCTCAGCTGTCTGGCCAAGACGGCCGAGAGGATGGTACTGAACCGGCTCCGATGGAAAATGGGACCCCCGCATGAACACCTCCACGGGTTCACCAGGGGCATGAGCACAGCGCACAGCATAGCACGCTCTGAGCACAGTAAGCACAGGCACATCTGTGGTAGTATTCCTTGACTATAGAAGACTTTGAATTGGCAAGTCCTCTTGCCATTCAGGAGAGCCTGATCCAAAAAGGAATCAGAGGTAAGCTCTTGGCATGGATAGGTGACACTTTAGGAATAGAACAGCCAGAGTCAAATTCCAAGGTCACCTATCACAGCATATGCCACTAGCAAATGGAACGCCACAGGGTGGGGTTCTCAGTCCAGCCCTCTTTAACACATTAGTGTCCTGTATCCTCAACATAAACCTCCCAGTGGGGTGCAAGATCATCTCCTATGCAGACGATCTTGCTATCATCTCCACTGACAACGCCCAGCGTTGTCTGGACCTCGTATCCGAGGAGTGTTGTAGGACAGGACTAAAGCTCTCTGTAGCCAAATCCAAAGCCATGGCTCTGAGACAGAGAGTTCAAGGCACAAGTCCGAAAATTCAGGGAATGGACTATCTCTGCCTTGGGGTAAAGATTTACTGGACCCTCTCCATCCAGAAGGAGGTCCAGTACCTGGTTGACCGAACCAAATCAAGACTATCTGTCATGAGAGCAATGAGTGGAAGATGCATAGGGGCCAGACACAGAGTACCAAGATCATGTTGTCAGGCCCATTGTAGACTATGCCTTCCTTGCTCTGATTGGCATAAAGAAAAAATATAAAGACCAACTGGAGACAGTCCAAAACGAAGCTGCCAGGGTCATTCTGGGTGCCCCAAGGTGGGCGAAGGTCCTCAACCTCCTACTGGAGGCAAACCTTCACCCCTTGGCCTCACGAATCAATCTAATGACAGCACAATTCTTATCAAAGGTCATCCAGGCTCCCAGGAATACAAGCCTAAGACATAAAATAGTCAGACGCCTAGAGCAAGATAATGAGCTGTTTGCAAACAACTCCTGGCTGTCTCACACAGCCAGGGTGTTAATACACCATCATCTCAAAGAACCCCCCCCTAATGGAAGCCGCCTTGCCGCGGTGGGGGGGCTTGAGGTCCCGATGATCTGGTGAGCCGGACCAGAGGGCTACCCATGCTGGAGGGGTCACCAGTGAGGGATGAGACAAAGTGGCTTCCTGGTGCACCAAGGCCTATGAGAGGGATGGTGCACCCACCCCTGGTTCGTTCCATCTTGGACCAGGGAGAACTCTCCCACGTGTGTTTGCCGTGCGTGGCATCCCGTATTACCAGGAGACAGGAGTCCTGGAGGTTGAGCGATGCTGCACGCTGCGCCCTGCAGCTAGCAACACACCTCTTTGGTCCTTTATTCTGGTTAGACGGGCGGCTTGATCAAGGCCCGGTCAAGTCAATCGGCTGGTCAAATATGGCTAGGGTCAAGCAGGTACTATTTAGTCGGTAGCGCATAGGTCCGTGACTGCCATCAGTACTGTAATAGTGGCTGCGTATATATCCTCATTACCCTGTGGCTGTTGGGAGATTTGAGCCCCAACTATAGCTTCCCTCGTTGGATCCATGGTGGGTGGGGGGTGAGGAAATGAAGAATTCCAATTTGTATGAGTACTACAAATTTACAAAGATCTAGCTCTCTCCCTGACGACCTATGCAATCCCCGACCATCCCTCTGGAACATCATGTATTGTCACTTTGGAACCTTTCCAGCTTCCAAAGGGCAAGAATGGGAATCATAATGGTTCCCGGGCTCCCAAACCAGGTAAGAAGGGAAAAGTCCTCCTCAATCCACTAAGGAAATCTTACCTGGTAAATATGAAAACATTTCATATAGTAAGTACCTAGTAGTGAAGACCATTAAAGGTGTATCAATCATGGATCTTGATATTTTCGAAGCACATCGAAAAATTGTTGAAGTATGTCAACGTGATCTCGCATCACCCCACAGCGAGATGGTAGCCTAATAGTTGATGTTTCGTCACCAGACGAG
>NC_051421.1:34900010-34910419 GCF_015228065.2 Penaeus monodon | reverse complement strand
TTCTGTGAATGACGGGCACTCACTCCTCATCTGTCAAGTGAAACACCTTGATGGCCACTAGAGGGATGGGGAATTTTAAAGTGGATCCATAGGGTAGCCCACACCAGCCTATGGTCAGGCCACAGAACTCGGCACTCCGTAAACACTACAGTTCTGGAGGATCCTCCACAGCATGTTAACAAGAATGTGGTCGATCTCCTTGGCCACTGTAACCATACGTTTATACCACCTCTAGCGAAGCGGGTTGGGGCTGATACCAGGAGCCAGAGATCCTTCTTCTCTGGGCCCTAGCAAAGTCCGAGAGAAGGAGGCTATTCTCGCTGCTGGGATCAGCTCCCGAGCCAGGGGGGCCAACAGACATCTCGCAGCAAACTGGATCATAGCCAGATACTGCACTGAAGTCGCCCAGAACAATGCGAATATTCTCGCCGGGGGCAATTGTCTGCCACTAATGAGAGATTGGTGTAGAACGCCTCTTTCACATCGAGTTACAAACATCAGTAGGAGCGTATACAGCAATAAGAGACATGGAGCCAAAAGCATGCTTCAGTCTCAATGCTTTTTAAACTACGCTCGTTGAAGTTGCCTGGAGATGGCTATGGCTACTCCATGGAGGATGACCATCTGAGCTCAATATATATATATATATATATATATATATATATATATTTTATATATTATATATATAATATATATATATATATATATATATATATGGATAGATGATGGATGGATGGATAGATAATAGATATAAAGATATAATATAGGTAGGGACTGATGACTGGATGAGATGAGGAAAAAAGGGAAAGAATGGGGAAGATGGACACCAATTATATAACAGCTAGAAAAAAAATCGAGTGGGGAAAGAGTGGGAGGAGGGGAGACGAGAGAACATTTTGCTTGGATGAATTAACCAATTCCTGACGGGTGGCATGTACACCATGCCTGGCATGACTGGACTATCTGCTGAGGGCATGTATGTACATACCATGGTGTATGTATGGAGATGCCATGAGTTATTTTGTTACAATCACGGCAAAATATTATTTTTCTGCCACTGAAAGTGTGATGAAGTCGTTTTTTAACACTTTCTCATTTTTAACTATGCAAAAAAAAAAAAAAAACAACAAACCAACGATTTCAAATCCATGATGCGCACACTGCTTATTTTATTCAGACTATTGAATGATCACTATGGAGGCAGGAAGTAGAGAGGAAGAGGGGAAGAAGGGATGCTTGAATGGAGAGGAATGGGAGAGAGAGAGGAAGGGACAAAGGATAGAAGGAGAGCAGGAAGGTGAGAATGGATGAGGAATACAGAAATGAAGACAGAAAGGGAGGGAAATGGGAAATAGGAAAGGGGGGAAGAGGAAGGAATGAGAAGGGCTGTATAGATGGACAGATGAAGGGAGAGAGGAGGAAGAAGGAGTACTAATAATCTTACCCTTGCAGCTTATGTCTAAATTGACTTTGCCATCTTTTCTAGCTTGCAGAATTTCTTCCACTGTCTTGCAATCACCATTTCGAGCACTTTGAGAAGTAGGTCTTCAAACTGCTCCATGTCCCCCATTCTTAAACAGCCTTCAACTGTGCTATCTCAACTTAATGATTGCTTTCCTGTTGGGGAAAACAGATAATATATTAGACTACTGTGTTCACTTCATTACCATGGACCTCTGCCACAGTTAAACAATACTGTTCAGTAATTTAATATTTTCCCCTACAAAATAATTTAAGTAACACTGACCAAACCCTCCTTCAAATGCATATATTACTTTCTTCTCACTTCATATCCCCATACTTATGATTAGTTTAATGCAAAATACTCAGTTCTCAAGGAATTATTCCCAAATGGGTGAAACCCTTTCTTTTTCTTATTATTTTTTTTTTTTTAACCCACACCCCCAGATTATTGTGTTTTACATTTTAGGCTTTCTTTAAAAAGTAACCTTATCCCCACATGTCCAGAAAGGGGGCTTGCCTGGGGGCAAAAGGATGTGTGATACTCGTTTGGGCTACTATTTGTATAAAGGGGTTTTTAAAACTTTTGCCTGTTATCCCGGAAATATCTCCCCAAAAAAAGTGTAACTCCTGCAGTTCTGTGCCCCTGAAGTAATTTTCACCCTGTTTACTGATCATCTCCTCATGTCAGTGCTCGATTTTTTACACAGTAATCTTCGGGCGATTGTCTTGAAGTATGATGCATAAAGGGAAGTACTAAAGGGGCATGGAGCAGTGCCTTGTTTAAGTGCTACATCTCTTATTTTGTAAGACAAGATCTGCCAAATAAAGAAAATGTGCTTTACTTTTTCTTATATTTAGGGAGAAATTATCCATACCTCACAGAAAATAAAGGTATTTCCTTTCTTCATTGTTATTTTTATAAAATGTGAAGGCATTACTTAACCCCCAACCAAAAAGGGCTGGCACATACGTAATCCATCCCCACTAAATTTCTTATTAATTTTTTTTCACATAGATCTAACTTGTATAAGTATCAATGAGCTATAAAAGCTACTATCTTCTTGCTTTTTACCCTTTTCCTTGACTTTCAAAAGTATTTTACATGATTTTAAATTTTGCTTTTTTCTAAAGTCAATAACTTAACTTATAATGTCTATAAAAAAAATAACACTATTGATATTCATAGAATTAGTAAAAAAAAAAAAAAAAAAAAAAAATAAAGGGAAAATTTAAAAATTGGGAAAGGGTCACAAAGGCCATCTATGTGCAGAACTTTTCAAAAAAAAATTCAAAAAAGGGGACACGCTTTTTCCTGGCAACATTGATTAAGACTGATGGGTAAATAACAAATATATTCTAAATGTTCAGTCTTAGAAAAAAGCAAATAATTGGTTTTTCTTATAACTTTTTTTTATAATTGTAATTTAAAAATTAATTTTATTGTAACCCTCCCAAACCCTGTATATATAAATAATTTTTTCTTTTTTCTCCTGAAAAGAAGTAGCTGATTATTTTAAAAATCAAAATTTTACTTTTAGAACTCCGTCTGGAGCTATATATCATGTAATTTTTACCCCTAATGCAATACTCTATAGGGTTGGTAAATTGTAAAATAAAAGAACTTAAACTTTTACCTGTGCAAATTGAAAATAAAATTCTGTTTAGTGACTTTAAAATTAAAAATGACACTCATTGTATATTATTACACTAGTTATGGACTAATTAGGGAGATCTTGGATCCAGGGAATAATACAGTTTTTAAACATATGGAAAAACCCCAATAAAATGAAAAATTTAGACATTTAAAAAATGGCAAAAGCGCAAAATTACTTAGTCTTACAAAAAAAAGGGGAAATAAAAATGCCAAAGGGAGGGTGTTCTTCCCATACAGTGTTGGGGCAAGGCCAACCCCTCAGGATCATTGTGTAAAAAATTGGGTCAGTATGAGTAAACCGCTTTTTCCCAACAGGGGCCCCCCCCCCCGAAATAATAAAAAGAATACCCCACATATGTAGACAGGACAGAGCAACTCCATAGTTATGGGAATGTACCCGGAGTAGCACATACTAGCCTATGATGTGGTTCAAAAATTTTTAATTAGAATGTGGGTATTACAATCATCTTTATTCTCTATCTGGTTAGAAAATTATCATTCCGAGACTATTTTCGTTTTCTCCTACAGCGTGCCCTAACTTGCCAAAACACATGAAGGATTTTTTTCCCTTTCCACTGTGAAGTTTGAAATGGCACCCCCAGCCTCTGGGGGGAGATGTGGGGGGCACGGGTCCTGCATTAAACAAAAGTAACTTTTCAGTATATACTTTTTTATTTACAGACATTTTTAGGAAATTTTATTCTATTTCACTTAAAAAAAATTTCCCAAATCTTTTCTCGGGGGGTTTTGGAAGTTTCTGTGCCAAAACCTTTTAATTTTGGGGGGTTAAGTGTGAGAGGAATCCATCTAAACACTATCAACAAAGAAAATTCCCACATTTTTTTGGGTATGCTACAAAAGGGGCAGAAAAAACACTTTTTACCATCCCCCCTTCCCCCCCCCGCCTGAACCCCCGCCCTGCCACGGGCCTCCGGGGGTTAAAGGGGCGGGGCTGCTGCCCCCAAAAAAAATCTGCCCTGTAACTGACCTTAAAAATCCTGATGAAACGAACCCTGTCTATGGTCTGCTGTGAGGACAAAAAAATTTCGTCTAAACACCCGGCCTCATCTAGATCAAATAATCTGTAGTTACTCACCCTTTTTGCATTTTTTTAATTTCCCAAAATGGGCTTGTGTCAGGAATCTCACCCCTTTTTGAGTCAAGTCCCCCAGTTTGGACCTTTCTTTAACCCTGAGCATTTTTTTTCTAATTCTATATACAGCATGCCACCCCTATGACATTTCCATGAAGCCTCTAGCATTTTTTATGCCAGCCCGATGAACTTGCCCCCCGGGAAAACCTGAGGCACACTGATGCTGTAAACATCAAGTCGCCCCGGAGCCTCTCGCAAATTTCGCTTTTCTTAGTTTGCTCTTATCGCGAAAAAGTTTTTGGAGTAAAGCTGATATTGTTAAAACCCACTTGGAGCATACATTTCCCTGATGTAAAAATATTCCCGAAGAGTTAAAAAAAAACTTTCCCCGACTCTCTTACACCCCTTTCGAACACCCTTTTAAATTCCCGGAAAATTTAAATTTCCGTTTTGCCCTTTAATCTTTCCAAGAATAGCAGCCCAACCCACGTTTTTTTCATTCCCCCATTTCACGCTTTTACAAATTTATTTCAATGCGTAATACAGCTTTTCATATACTTAAATATTGCATGATAGCATGGCTTTAAAACACAATTAAAAAAAGTGGAAAATACATGGCAGTTTTTTGTGACCGCTAGGAGAGAAGCAAAACGGTGTCCCCGGTTTCTCGACTCCCCAATACCAGCCAAGATTTAAATTTAAATTTAAAACTAAATGGTACATATGCCTTTTTTTCCCTATAAAAGAATATTTCCTTTCTAAAACTTTGCCGTTTTCTATTCTATAAATTTTAATTTTTACAAAACCTTTTCATGATTATTATTTTTATTGTCATTATCACTATCGTTTTATTGTTTTTTCTATTTTCATTATAATTTTTATTTCTATTATAAAAATTGTTATTTTTGTTATCTTTAGTACTACATTATTATTATTTATTATTATTTTGTTGTTGTTGTTGTAATGATAAAAATAATTATCATTAAAATTATTATTATTATTATCATTATTATTATTATTATTATTTTATTTGTTGTTGTTGTTGTTTTTTTTTATTTTCATTACTTTTTTCTATTAGATAATAATAATAATTATTTTTATTTTTGTTTTTATCTTATTATTATTTCAATTATTATTTTATTTTTATTTTATTATCATCACATCTCAAAATCACCATTATCATTATTATCGTTTTCAGTCACCCATTAGTATAATTATCAGATTTTTCTATATTGTATCATTTTTGTTATATTCTAGTTTTTTTTTTTACTATACCACTATTTTTATGTTTCATTTTTTTTGTTTCTATTTTTTGATATTCTTATTTTTTATTCTTATTTTTTCTATTATTTTCATTTTAATTAAAATAATAATAATAATAATAATTATTATTATTATCGTTATTTTTTATTATTGTTATTATCATCATTTTTAATTTTAGTAAAATTATTATATCTTATTTATTATCATTATTATCATTATTATTATTGTTTTTGTTATTGTTTTTTACATTATTATTTTTATTATCATTATTTTTATTTTTATTTTCATTTTTTATCAAAACTGTTTCTATTATCATTTTTTATTGTTATTATTATTTTATTATTTTCATTTTATTATCTGATTATATTTATTATTATTACTATTATTATTATCATTAATTATTTTTATTTATCATTGTTTTTTATCATTATTATTTGTATTATTTGTTTTGTTATCATCATTTTTAATGTTTATTATTTTTTATTATTTTCATTTTTATTTTCATTTTTATTATTTTTGTTTTTATGTCTTATTTTTATTATCATTATAAATTTTTATTTTTATGTTGTTATAAGTACACTGTAAATATTATCATTTGCAGTAGCAAAAAACTTAGTAGTGTTTCCTTTGGATGTTATTTAAAATTATCATTATCACTATAATTTTTTTCACTGTTATTATTATAATCATCATATCTCATCTTATAACTTACAATAATATGATAATAATAAAAAATAATAATTTTATGTACGGCCGCGCCCCCCTTCGCGATCCAAAACTGATCTCGCCAGCACTATGATCATCCTCAAGCGCCAAATGGTTGAGGCCGGGTCTGGACCTGCCACATACCTGCCTTTCTACCACGGAAAAAAAGGATGCGGGGAACTTGTGATGCTGCCTTTTTAGGATGAGGGGGCCCCGGCTCCCTCCACCAACGAAGCGGGCGGACTCCTGTGCACCGCGGAGGTTGCCACTTCGACCCATCGGCTTGAGTGGCCATCATTTTGTAAAACCCCCTCCCCCTCCCTTGAAAACCTGTGCTATCAAGATTTTTCTTTTTTTTTAGGGAAACTGCGGGGGCGCACTCTGCGCGTACCTTTCCCTTGTTTTTTTTTTTTTTTTTTTTTTTTTTTTATTATTCTATCTCTTAGGCGACGCTTCCAAAATTCTTAAAAACCCCCGAAAGGAGTAAAGGTCGTTACAAGTGGTTGTTTTTTTTTTGTCTTTTTATGTTGTTTGGTCCTTTGCTTTTTTTGGAAATCCCGGGCTTCGGGTTGGGGGTTCCGACACTTTCTTTGCATATCTTCTTTTGCACCATGCCTGGGGGTGGTCTGAGGGTCCTTTTGAGGGATAAATACCATGTTTTTTAGAGGGGGGGACACCACTCGTGTTTGAGATTTTGCAGAGCTCGCCTTTTTAAAACCCGCAGCAACAAACTAATAGTCTTGTGCCCCAAGAGCTACCCTGGGGCCCGGGGGCCCCTTTGTCTCGCTTGACATTGTTTCTTCTGATTTTTTAAGTAAATCCAGTAAAGTTAAAAAAAATGTTTTTTTTTAAAATCCTTTTGCCTCTTTAGAAATTTGCCTGCCCTTCGTGCATTGTTTTTGCAGGTGACACGAACTACAGTAGTATAGTAGTTACACCCCCCCTCGAACCCCAACACTCTCTGCACCCGGGTAGCCCCCTTTCGGCATTGACCCCCGGTAGGGAGGCCCCTATCTGAAAGGCCCTTTTTGGGGGCACTTTTTTTTTTTTATTTTTGAAAACTTTTCCTCTCTTTATGTACTTCCCTCAGCCTACCCGGGGTACCCCTTTTGGGGGTCCCGTTTTGCCTGGGGGGGGGGGATCAAAATTTCCGTCCTTCGCCTAGGGAAGTTCCGCGGTAAGGAGGGTTTTTTCCCCTAATCATCCCTCTTTGGTTTCGGAGAACGCAACCCCGGCTATTGGGTTTCTGGGATAGGTTGATTTCAAAAGTTAAGGGGTATTGGTCCCCTTTAGGATACGTTTTGGGCCAAGGGGTCGACCTGGTCCGATACCCGGATGGGTTGCACTGATCAAAAAAAAAAAAAAATGGGTGGCAACCTATTGTTTCCCTCTCCTGAACTCTGAACCCCCCAAATTTTATTTCCACCATCTTAGGAGGTCCAAAAGCCCTGATTAAAAAAAGTAGTTACTGGCTCCTCCTCGAAAAAAGCCAAGTTGCAGCGCGTTTGCTTTCCAAACCCTATGGGATCAAAAAAGTAAAATACTTAAAAAAAATAACATTTCCAAATAAGGTTCGCTTTGTGCCTACCTGGTTTATACTTAATTTTACAAGCCCCAAGATTTGACTTGGTCACCTCTAGGCCCAATTCAAAAAGATCGGTATGACAGGGTTTCATTCAAAAATGAGTTCCTGTAACCACTTAGCTAAAAATTTATAATTTTGAGAGCTGATTTGATTTAAGAAAACTGAACTGAACGCCGACGATATTAATTTTGACTGGCCTCGCCCTTGGCGAGGACTTTTCTTGACGAAAAGGGTAGCACTTTGCAGTTTACTTTCAATATCACAAATAATTACTTTCAATCCACAGGTTTCCGAAAGATCCCAAAAACGCCAGGAAGGATTTAAAAACAAGTACAGGGAATTTTAATCCCTCATGTCATGCCCAGTTGCTCACAACATTTGGACTTGTTTTGACAAAACTGGGCAACAATTCGTTTGAAACAAGATGCAGTACCAACCATCTTTGCTTTCCATCAACCAAAAAGGGAGTGTAGCTTGATTCACGAAAAATTATTGATTTTCCCAAATTTTTGCTATTTCCATCAGTTAATTTCTAAGAGTTTTCACGATACGTATAAAAGCTGACCCCATTAAAACGAAGTTATGGTCAATGGAGCCAAGACCCTTCTTTTCCTGTTCAATCCTGCCAAGGCTCGAATCTTCCATAATGGGGTTAAAACAATTGCCCCCACAGCATCACTTAACCTTTGGCCCGACATTCTTGGCTCTGATGAAAGCGGGGAAACCAAAAATAGCCAAAAATCACTTTCATTTAATTCTTCAACCAGATTCACTTAATGATGTTTATGTTCACAGCCTCTAGACGTCCGAACTACGTCCATGGCTTCCTAACACGCGCTTTTTTCCTTTTTGCACCTCTAAGTGGCCGCCAAGGTGCCCTTGCCGGGGTTCACATTTTCAACTCCAGTTTCTCGATCTAGATTTTTTTTTGATCGTGGGTGGATGCTACCCCAACTACCCTTTCCCCTCCTCAAGGGGGGAGCGACCTGACCCTCTAAGATCAAATTTGACCTTTAACATGGAACCCCTATAATGACAAACCTAGAGACCTCTTTTTAAAATCCCTACAGAGAATCAAGGTTCGTCGAATATAAATCGCGAATGAACAAATCAATCGGTTTTGAACAATGAACCCCTTTACATCAAAAAGCCTGATGTCAAGTGACGGCGATTTTGATTTTGTTAAAAATTGCGAGATGCGAAGCCTCCTGTTAAAATACAATACAACTCCACAGTTTAAGGAATCTTACTAAAAAGCTGACGTCAAATGCATGATTTTCGATGTAAAGTAACTATTCATTGGCCAATCCTGTAAGGAATAATCGTTACAGGGATTTAGTGACGATGAAGAAAGCAAATTCTCGAGAGCATGAAGGACCAAGACCTGTAGTGGACGTTCTTGGTATGGGCAGAAAAGGACGGGAATGTTGCGAACGAAAACTGGAGTGTGGTTTTACCTTTGTTTAAATAAATCCAGAGTATTGTCAACGTCGGTTATGAACGTGTTCAAGTAAGGACCTTATGTCCAAAAGCCAATGCATTGTAATGGATGCCAAAAATTCGGACACACCTCATTAAGATGTATTGATAAAGTCTCGAATAAATTTGTTTGCCGGAAATGTGCTGAAGCCCATGACACCATCACATGTACAAGCCAAATTTCCAAATGTACTAACTGTGGAGATCCCCATCAGTCAGGATCTACTGAATGCAGCATTACGAAGAAGGAGACTGAGACATTAGTATATATGAGAAAGCATGAAGTTAGTTATACTGAAGCTAAGAGGAAAGTGGAAAGTTTGACACAAAAACCTGATACTTCCTATGCTGCAGCAGTAACTAACAACACCCCTAATGCAAGTGATGTCCATCAACAGCTTGCAGCTAAGGATAAGGAAATTACCGAACTCAAACAAACCGTTAAAGAATTAAATATTAAAGTTTACCAATTGACTAAATTGGTCGATCAAATGACTGCATCACCCTAGCATAAACGTCATAAGGAGGATGATACCGAATCACAGTCCGGAACGCACCTTCCTGTCCGGGCTACTCCTGTGAGGACTTCGTCTGGCTCGCGATCGGTTTCTCGAGAGAGAGGCAGATCGCAATCTGTCAGTCGTCTCCCTCGCCAGGAGGTGCAGGACATGGAGGCTTCTGTCTCCAAACCATCCCGAGAGAGGTCCCCGGGAAGCGAGGGAGAGGAGGCGCCTCCCTCCTATAAAAGGAAAATTAAAACTGGTGGACAAGGCACTTCCAAACCCCATAAAACGTAATCTTCGCGTCGATTATTATACAATGGAACTGTCGAAGTCTTAGATCTAAAGTAAATGACCTTAAATTATTAGCCTCGTCCTATGCTCCCAGTATTATAGTTATCCAAGAAACGCACTTAACACACTTCGTCTCTAACGAGGTCGTTTTCGCTGAGGAACTACCATCTATGTCGGAAGGATCGTGAGGGTAGGGGTGGAGGCGGAGTCGCCATGTACATCCACCAAAGCCTCCCTTGTACAGAAGTGACTATTGATTCTACTCACTGTACGCTCATGATTGTGCATTATGGTACTCCAGCAATAATGCAGAATTCTCGGCAAATCGCATCCAATTGCGGTATGACTGTCGTGGGTCCATGGATGGGTTCA
>NC_051421.1:34879712-34894712 GCF_015228065.2 Penaeus monodon | reverse complement strand
TGAGTATTTTGAGCAGTTGTACCAGGTAGACCCTCCAACATTTTAGCTTGGATGCAAGCGATATTGTAGTGATCTTTACTAATTAAGCAAGTAAACTATTTATTCACCCAGGATTTTTATCTTATGTTAAAATACCAACGGAGCGGGCCGAGCGGTAAGCACTCTCCGAAGGCATGGGGGGTCGGGGATAATCTTGCTCTTGAATTTGTTAGATATAAAAAGATCAAGACCGGGCATAACTCTTTTTTTAAAAAGAATACACGGCAAAGAAAACAGGAACATAAATAAATATTTAATTAAGTAGCATGAGCAAAATCAAAAAAGAAAATTTCCCATAACAAAACTTGTGTATAAAACTGCATCACACTACTTATCTTACAAGGGTTTTCCTTTTCTCGTACCGTCCATTCACCACTGGATACAATAAATTAAAAAGGGCTCGAGTACGGCCTCTCTCCAATTCGTTTTATAGCAGGGGGTTTTCCCTATTCCAGCAGTCTTCCGTCCAGGATCTCTGGCTTACGGAAAGAAACCCTCACTACTATAAGCAAACTGCTCGTTGGATGAGGAGGGGGAGTACCTGTAGCTTCGACCGTTCGAGCGAGAGTCCCCCTTTTCTTACAGACCCCCCCCCCGACAGCGTCTTCAAGGCGGCAAACAAACAAGGAGGGTTAAAGGGGGTTCTGAAACCCCGGCGTCCATGTGGTTTTTCTTTTAATTTTATACGAGATGCAGTATAAACATTACAACACAGTAAAGCAGTAAAAAACCCCAAATCACTATTATTTTCAATGTCCTTTGGTGCCCACGTAATAGTTAAATAGTTGCTGGTCCCTGGTGGCCACGAGAGGAAGTTCCGTGCGTCCAACTCTACCACGAATAGCTTGGGATCCCCTCAAAAGATGGTTCACTACATCCCTCCCAAGTCCGGGGCGTAGCTGAAAGCGTAGCTAAAAAACTTTAAATTTTTGCGTGTCTGTGGGGAGTTCAGGCTTGCTGTAAGTATACAAAAAATAATCACCAATTTTTCTTTACAAAGGTTGTACATTGCATAAATGCCGGCTCTTAGTTTAGGACTCTGCTCACTTAACCTGGGGGTGAGAACAGGGATAAGTTAGTGTTAGACCAGAAATATCACAAGCTCTATGAATCATCATTCATGAATACCCACGGCCATTAATTAGATATTTTACAAAACATAAAACGAAGTAAACCCAAAAAACAACAAGTAAAAACAGAACCGATAAAACTAAAAAAGGGTTTAGTAAAGTGATACCATGGGCCCCGGTCTCGTTTCCTTTCCTTTTTGTTTCAGGACCTTCTGGGTCATCAGGGTCAGGATCAGGGTCGGGATCAGGACCTTCAGGATCGGGGTCATCAGGGTCGGCCTTGCTCTCACCATGCCTTAAATCACCCCAATTGAATGTCAGATAAGGTTCAGGGAAACTAATCCAGTCCTCGTATCCAAATCCAGGGTTCCGAACTCAGATTCGAAGTCATCATCCTCGAGGTTCCCAAGAAACTCTGGTTCACCAAGAAAGTTTGTAGATGCGACATCCGGAACGGTGATGGCCGATTTCTGTGAGGGGGTGGATGCAGCAAGGCCTCCCAAAAGCCGGGAGTTTGTTGCATACACCGCTGCAACAGGGCTTGCACGGGCGATCACTTGACCTGGTCGTAATTTGATGACACGAGATGTAGTGTTCACCACCCAGACATCCGTTCGACGATCTTCAATCCTGGTCACGGTGGCAGGGATGATCAGCTTGTTGGTTGATGGGACGATTTCGATATCTTCGTCTTTAACGGACCGCGGTACTCTGCACTTGACGAAGCTGGCACTATCCGGCTGTACTTCTATGAGCTTAGCGCAGTGAAGCGGACATCCGTGGGCTAACGTAATCGAACTCTTCACACCTGTCGATAGCTCGGCTAGCGCAAGGCTACTGTGTTTAGTGAAGGTCACATCGAGTTGGCAGCCCAAGATGCACAGGTAACTAAAACGAGGCGGTGGTTCATGATGAAGACTGAAAGTAAACCTTCTCAAAAAATCCATCCCAAGTAGTATGTCTCCAGGGAAGCGGGTATCAAGCACAGAAGCACGGTGGGTTATACTTACAGAGTCGGATAGTTGTATAGGCAAGTCAACCTCTTCCGTTACCTCCATCGGTGTCCCGGAAATTCCTTGCAGCACACGGTAACAACTGTACTGCTTCGCGAGTTTAAAGCATGGCAAGTGGTTCCTCTTTGACGATTGGGTTATTGCAGAACCCTGTGTCAATGATTGCCATGACTGGGGCACCATTTACGTGGATCTTAACCATTGGTCGCCCTCGATCCGACTTCTCGTATTCTATGTCTGCAATATCCGGTTGCACTTGCACGTCCGTCTGTACAGCAACGCTAATTCTCGCCGTCCACTTGCGTGCCGGTGTTAGTGAAGGTTCGGGGCGCCATGCGGCTGGTGGACGTCGGGGAGTAGGCTCCTGTGTGTCGGCTGCAATGCTAGTGGAAGACGAGCCTCCAGACCTTCCCTGGCGTTGTTGAAAGGGCCGGTAAGGGCGGTCGTCAGGGCAGGACGAAGCGAAGTCCCCGGACCGACCGCAGCGGAAGCATCGTCTCTCTTCTCTTGCTCGTGCTCAACAATCCGCAAGGCTGTGACCTGTCATCCGATGAAACGAGCAAAAGTCCCCCTCGTCCTCGTGTTGTCGGGATCCTCGGGTTGGAGACATGCGCATCTGTGACGGAGATTGATTATTTAAAATTATCTGCCGCGTCAACAGCTAAGTTCATTAGCGGCGAATGCCTTGTTAACTAGAAATATTAAAATGTTTAAAACTTTAAAAATCTATCAATAAATATTTTACAAATAACAATAAATAGATTAAAAATCAAAGCAAAAAATTTTATCCTAAGTGCAAAAAATTATTGCATAAACATTATGCATAATTAAATTTTATTGAAAATATTAGTCTCCCTAAGGAAATTAATAAGACCCTCTATGTCACAATCTTCCCCCAATACATTTTTCAGTGTATATGGGGGAGACAAGTACATACATCTTTGGTCTGAGAATGTTGCACATCTTTCCACTACATGTGCGATCGTTAATGGCTCTTGACATCCTTCACAAAGTGCTTCATTTTTAGCCATCATTGGCCCATGAGTCATTTCTTGTGTGCCCGTTTTCTTAGTCTTGTTAATACAACTTCCACTTTTGGGTTGGGATGGATGCTCGTCGCCCAACTGCCAAGGTCATCTCTAATGTCTCGCAGTTTGTTTCTGGAGGTATGGCCTCCATTTTTTCCCCCCATTTATCAGAAGACAACTTCTGATGCTGGGTTTCAGGTCGGTGTGTGGGAGAGGAAAACGAGCATCACAAGGCTGAGCAGCAGCTGCCTTGGCCTTCTGATCAGCTCGCTCATTCCCGCTGATACCAACATGCGCTGGTACCCAACATAGAGTTATCTTTTTACGTGTTGACATCAGTGCAAGCCAATCTTGAACCTCCCTCACTACTGGATGTGATGAGTTTTAAGCTCTTGATTGCTTGCAAGGCACTACGAGAGTCACAATATATCACAACAAAAATGGTTCGTAAGATCTCTAGTCATCTTAACAGCTGTACGGATGGCATGTAACCCCTGCGTGAAGATCGAGGCTGCTAGAGAGAACTGCCAGATGCAGTCTTCTTTCCTGCTCACTGCTGCAAAACCCACGCCATTTTCAGATTTCGAACCATCTGTATAAATTGCATCTGATCCCCGGTATTTAGAAATGTGCTGAAGAAATTTCTCTCGGACTTCTGCTTCGGATCTCTCCCTTTCCCAATTCCAACTAAATCCAGCTCGACTTGATTAGTCCAAGGGGGAAAATTTGGGGGAATTCCAACAGCCAGAACCTTAGAAAGATTTAAATTAAGATCTTCCACAAGATTCCTCATTCTCCTACCATAGGATCGGCTATCTTCAAGGGTGTTGAAAACCAATCTGAATGTAGGAGATCCTGGAATCCTTTGTAGTCTCGTGTAGTAAATCAGGTTCATGTATTCTCGGTGTAATGAAAGAGGGGGGTTCTCCACTCCCCAGCATACAGGGACTCCACAGGTGAAGACCTGAAAGCCCCGTACAGATTCTGAGAGCTTCATTATGAACCGAGTCTAACATCCGTAGAACAGTGGGAGTTGCAGATGAATAAGCTTCACATCCATAATCAAGCTTACTACGAATAAGCGCTCGGTAAAGCCGTAGAAGCGTTGTGCGGTCTACACCCCAAGATAGATGTGAAAGAACCCGCAAAATACTAAGTGCTTTTGTAGCCTTTACTTTCAACTGTTTGATGTGAGGCACCCATGTAAGCCTTGAGTCAAAAATTAGACCTCCTAAATAGAGGGAAGGATGGAATTTTCCTCGTTTGTGGAAATGCATAGCCATGGTCTTGCTTGGGGAAAATTTGAACCCATGATATGTTGTCCACTGTACAACCTGATTTATTGCAGCCTGCATGTGTCCTTGCACATCCTGTAAGCTTCCTCCTGAGCAGTACAGTGTAAAGTCATCCACATACAGATTACATGAGACAGAACTTGGAACAACCTTTACAATGTCATTTATAGCAATGGCAAACAGGGTCACGCTTAAGACACTCCCTTGTGGGACCCCTTCCAGCTGATCTTCCAGGTTAGAGAAACTGTTTCCTACCCGAACTCTAAATTTCCTGTCAGCAAGGAAGCTTTGTATGAAAGGGAGGTAATGCTCCCCCTTAAACCAATGTCATACAACTTCTTGAGTATGCCATGCTTCCAAGTAGTATCATAAGCCTTTTCAAGGTCAAAGAAGACTGCTAACATGTGACGTCGCTGTGCGAAGGAATTTTTGTATAGCAGTTTTTCCCTCCTTACAAGTGCATCTGTGGTCGATCTCAATCTTCTAAACCCCATATTGATAGGGAGACAGCACGATTTCCTTTTCTAGCAGCCATGTCAACCTAAAGTTGACCATTTTTCTCCATCAGCGTGCCAGATGCAGCTGGTGAGGGAATTGGTCTGAAATTTCCTGGTGTGGAAGCATTCTTGCCCGGTTTAGGGACAGGAATAATTATAGCCTCTTTCAATGTGGATGCCACTGTACCCTCCCTATAGATCCTATTGAATAGGTTTCCAACAGAACTTCTGGGGTCTCTCTGGTAAGTGAGATATCATTTTTGGGATGGAATATCGTCACTTCCCGGGGGAGTCTTACGGCGAGCTGCAAAGCAGAGTCCATCTCCTTGCGCAAAAATGGCAAGTTGTATGGAAGTTCTGCTGCAAACCTACTGAAGAAAGACACTGGGTGTTCGTTCCCGTTCAGCCCGAAGAGTGGAGAAACAGCAGTGTAAGATGCCCAGAGGAGATCTCTGCCATGGATTTAGCTAGCTCATTAGCAACATCTTTTTTATCTGTGATGATTATGCATCAATCTTCAAAGCAGGTGGTGACAGTGATGTGCTCTTTCCAGCGATCTTACGCACCTTGTCCCATACCCATGCTAAGGGTGTCCCCCGAGTTAATCAAGGAGACATACTGTCTCCATGACGTCCGTCTGGCCCCTTTTAGCACTCGCCTGGCCTTGGCTCGGTCTTTTTGTAATGGATCAAGGTTACAATGCTGGGCGTCGTTTCAACTGCCTTAATGCAGCTTTTCTTGCTCTGACAGCTTGTTGGCATTCATCAGACCACCATGGTACCGGAGGTCGACGGTAATGCCCGCTACTTTTGGGAATGGATGCTTCTGCAGCAAGGTGAATTCGTGATGTGAAGTGATTAACAGCATCTTGAACACACTGGAAATCATTCACAGATCCATGCAATGCTGCAGTTGATCTAAAAGATTTCCAGTCCGCATGTTCAAGTCGCCATCTCTGCACTCCCTTGGCTGGAATACCATTCACCTCCTCCAAAATTATTGGAAAATGGTCGCTTCCATGTAAGTCTTCCATAACCTGCCAAGTGAAATTCATCTGTGAATCAGGTGAGACAATTGACAGGTCTATATTGGAGAATGTCCCAGTTTGAATTTGGAAATGTGTGGGAGTGTCACTGTTCAATAAACTGCAATCTCTCTTAGGAGGGAAGGACTCCAAGGCCCTTCCTCGAGGTTGCACAAAATGTCTCCCCAGAGGTGATGCCGCCATTGAAATCTCCCAAAAGTAGAAATGGAGGTCCCAACTGCCCAAGTAGATCTTCCAAATCATTTATGTTGAGATTATGTGGAGGAAGGTAGATAGATGCAACAGTGTAAGGTCGTGTCAAGCCTATTCTCACAGCCTTCACCTGCAGTGTTGTCTGCAGGTGGTGGCCTGGAAAAGGGAAAATCCTGACTTACCATTACTGCTACTCCTCCATGAGGTCCATTGTCAAAAGTCCCATAATGGGCTTTTAATTTGGAATCCTCTCAGGGAAATCGGATGATTTTCCCTGGTCATAATCTCTTGTAGGCATACACAAACTGGGGTTTCATAAGCTATCAGATGTTGCAGTTCTTCCCCTTTTGCATGATTCCCTGACAGTTTTCCCTTGGATTTTGGGGATGCAGTTCTTTAAACTATTTTTTTTATAAGGTGTTTGGCAGCACCTGTGGTCAAGGTTTGCCCTACACCCTTTTGGCTGTCCCTTTCCAGGATCTTGGGAGAGTCTTTTGAGGGGTTGTTTTTCCTGTGGAACTAGTTTCCACAGGCTTCCTTTTGACAGGCTCAGGATTTTTTTTGCCTGGGCAAAGACGGACCTGAGCCTTTGCTTCAGGGGCATTCTGCCTAGCAGCAGAGGCCCCTGTGGATGTGGTGGCAGCTGGAGCTGTCACCGTTGAGACCCCTGGAGCCCTTCCTAACGGCTTCAAAGATTCCACCTTGAAATGAGTCTTCTGAACAGACTCAGGATTCCTTTGGGCCCGGGCAAAAGGGGAAACCCGAGCCTTTGCTTCAGGGGCATTCTGCCCAGCAGCGGAGGCCCCTGTGGGTATGGTGGCAGCTGGAGCTGTCACCATTGAGGCCCTCTGGAGCCTCCCCTGATGGCTCCCCCAAAACCTTACTTTGGAGGAGGAGTCTCCTCAATAGACCCCTCACTCCTACTCCGTTTCTGGTGGAATTCACCAGAGGTATTTTCAGCAAATTTGGGGGCTGAGGTTTAAAAGAAGTGGCAGAGTGTGTGGTGGAAGAAGTATTGGAGGGCAAAGGGTTGGTGGGAAGGAGGATGAGCCAGAACCGAAGCAAAGGATTTACCTGGCTGTGCAAACAGCACACGGGCACGTCGCTTTGCCTCTGGAAAACTAACTTTCTCCTTGCTCCTTATTATCAATACTTCTTTCTCAAATTTGTACCTTTTACACTGCTTTGAAGATGCTTCATGAGCTTCTTTGCAGTGGTAACCCGCATATTAGACCTGGACAGTTGTCATCTCCTTGATGACCTGTCGACCACACTTTACACATATTCTTGGTTGTCCATTTTCCTTAAAACGGCAAGAGTTTTGGTTCCATGCCCATAACCCTGGCAGTGGAAGCACCGCATAGGGTTGGGCACATATTTGGTTTACCTTGAGGGGGTACCATGCCAACTTAACTGATTCTGGAAGGACCAACGATTAAAAGTTAGAAGGAGAACTGGTGTAGACTGTTCCAAACCGTCAACTTTCTTCTTAAAACGTTTTACTGCCACTACATTAAAATTCTCTAGTTCCTCTAACAGTTTCTCCTCAGAATACCTCATCAGGTCTCGGGAAAAGACAATTAATTCCCTTACACTGATTGAGGGTTTTTTGAGGAGAACATGAAACTTGAGCCCCAGGAAAGTCGCATATCGCACGCAGACGGTCACTCTCGTCTGGTGACGAAACCTCAACTATTAGGCTACCTCTCGCTGTGGGTGATGCGAGGATCACGTTGACATACTTCAACAATTTTTCGATGTACTTCGAAACATCAAGATCCATGATTGATACACCTTCAATGGTCTTCACTAAATAGGGACTTACTATATGAAATGTTTTTCATATTTACCAGGTAAGATTTCCTTAGTGGATTGAGGAGGACTTTTCCCCTTCTTACCCGGTTTGGGAGCCCCGGGAAACCATTACGATTCCCATTCTTGCCCCTTTGGAAGCTGGAAAGGTTCCAAAGTGACATACGTGATGTTCCAGAGGGAATGGTCGGGGGATTGCGTAGGTCGTCCAAGGAGAGGGCTGGATCTTTGTAAATTTTTTATACTCATACAAATTTGAATTCTTTCATTTCCTCACCCCCCCACCCACCATGGGTCCAACGAGGGGAAGCTATAGTTTTTGGGGATCAAATCTCCCAACGCCACAGGGGTAATGAGGAAATATACGCAGCCACTATTACAGTACTGATGGCAGTCGCGGGACCTATGCGCCCCCCGAAGCAAATAGTACCCCCCTTGACCCCGCCACATTTGACCACCGACCGACTCGACCGGGCCTCGATCAAGCCACCCGTCTAACCAGAATAAAGGACCAAAGAGGTGTGTTGCTAGCTGCAGGGGACAGCGCGCAGCATCGCTCACCTCCAGGACTCCCGTCTCCCGGTATACGGGACCCACGCCGGGAAAGACACGTGGGAGAGTTCTCCCTGTCCAAGATGGAATGAACCAGGGGTGGGTGCACCATCCCCTCTCATAGGCCTTGGTGCACCAGGAAGCCATTTTGTCCCATCCCTCACTGGTGACCCCCCAGCATGGGCAGTCCCCCCCGGGCCGCTCACCAGTCACTGGGACCCCAATCCCCCCCACCGCGGCAAGGCGGCTTCCATTAGGGGGGTCTGTGACGGAGACTGCATTGCTGCCGAGCGATCTTCACACAGCGCGGCTACCTGTGGGTCAAAATTTACAGTGGCCGCCTGGCGACGGTGTCCAGTTGGTTGGGGGTGCGAGACGCCCACTCGGGTGTTCCACAGCTGCTGAGCACACTGCACCAACTTGTCCGTGGGGGGATCGTCCCCCCGTAGCCAAGGCTTCCCGCATCCATTAGGGATACCTTGCAAAATACTCTGCAGGCGGAAGATCTGGGTCACCAATCGCAGTAGGGTAATCCCTTTCTCCTTGTAACACAGCGGCCTGCAGGTTCAAGTAAAAATCAAAGGGCGTTTGACCAGTAACATACGGTGCTGATACAGCAAAGTGAGTAGTCATTAGGTGAACAACACCGGAAACTTTCCCAATTTTTAGGGGGGCCCCTTGCTGCATCCACCCCCCACGGGAAATCGGCCATCACCTTTCCCCGGTTTTGTCGTTTCTAAAAAATTTTTTTTTGGGGGGGAACCTCGGGGTTTTGATGACTTCGAATCTTAGTTGGGAAAAACCCTGGTTTTTGGTACGAGGACTGGTTTAAATTTTCCCTGACACCTTATCTGACTCTCAGTTTTGGGGTTTTAGGGAAGGCTTTGGTGAGAGCAAGGCCAATATGATGACCTGATGACCCTGACCCTTTGCCCCTCCTGATGCCCCTTTAGGGACCTTTACCCCTGATGCCCCTGATCCTGAAGGCCCGGGAAAAAAAAGGAAAAGGGGAAAGGGAACGACCCCCAGGGGATCATTTAAATTTAAACTCCCTTTTCTTAGTTTTTTTTGGTTCTGTTTTTTACTTTTTTTATGGTTTTATTTTGTCTTTTTTATTTTAAATTTTTGAAAAATTTTTTAAATTGAGGAATTGGGTAATCTAATTGATATTTCTTTCCCAACCCCTGTGATATTTCTGGTCGAACACTAATTTTATCCCTTTTTCTCCCCCCCGGGTTTAAGCGAGCAGGGCCCTAAACTAAAGCCGACATTTATGCAATGGGAAACCTTTGAAAAAGAAAAATTGGGACCCCCTTTTTGTATATTTACGGGCAACCCTGAATTTCCCCCCCGAACACACGCAAAAACTGGGGAATTTTTTTGGGCTACGCTTTCGCTCCCCCCGGGCCTTGGGGGGGAAATGTAGTGAACATTTTCCCCAAAAAAAGAAAAGGAACTATCGTGGGGGGGGCCCCCAAGCTATTCGGCAGAGCAGGACACACGGGACTGCCTCTCTTGGCCCCCAGGGACCCCCCCCGCCCTTTAACACATTACGTGTCCCCCCCTTTTAACCCCCCTTGTTTGCTTTGCCCCCTTGAAGAGGGCTGTGGGGGGGGGGGGGGGGTCTGAAGGGAAAACGGGAACTCTCGCTCAAAACGGCCGAAGATACAGGTCCCCTCTTCCTCATCCAACGAGCATTTTTGCTTAAGCTGAGATTTTCTTTCCGTAAGCCAGGGGACCGGGAGGGAAGACTCCCGGGAATAGGGACCCTTTCCTGCGTAAAACGAATTGGAGAGGGGCCCGGGTACTCGACCCCTTTTTTTTTTTGTGTATCCGGGGGGGAAAATGGACGATATGAACACTCATTGTAAGATAAGTAGTATGAAAAAAGTTTTATACACAAGCTTTGCTAGAAATTTTTCTTTTTTATTTTTTTCTCATGCCCTTAAAATTAAAAAATTTTTTTATGTCCTGTTTTTCTTTACCCGGGTTGGGTTTTAAAAAAAGAGGGGTTTTGCCCAGGGGGTCTTTGATCTTTTTATATTTCAAAACTGTAACAAAATTTAAGAGCAAGATTTATCCCCCACCCACCATTCCCTTTGGGGAGTCTTAACCCCCGGCCCCCCTCCGTTTTGGGAAAATTTTTTTCTTTAAGAACTCATTAAGAAATGAATAAATTAGTTTATTTTTCTTAATTTTGTCAAAAATCACTAAACCTCGTCGAGGGAAAATCGTTTTAAATTTCTACCACGTACCCGGTTTTAGTCAAATTAGCGCCATGGGAAACCCCCAAAAATTTACATCTGGAAGCCCTTGGCTCATCCGAAAGGGCCCTGGCGCCGGAAGTGGAGGTAAGCCAGAGGGTTTGAGAGATCCTTGTTTTTAAAAAACTCCCCCTTTTTTTCCTATATATACCGGGTCCAAGACAGACGAGTGTGTGGGTGGGGGGTGTATGGTGAATGAAAAGTGAACTAAAGTTAAAACTGCCCATCGTACATCGATCTTTCTTTCTTTGAACTTTTTGCCATTGATAAAAACCATTGATTTTTCACATAGACGGAAGAACCCCCCGGAAAAGAATATTTTTTTTCAGATCATTAAGTTCACTTAAAGGGCCCTTAAATCATTAGAAACCCCCAAAAAATTTAATCCCGGGTTTAAAATCATTCGTAAGCTAATGGTGCCCAAAAAACAGTCAAGCTAATATGGGTACCAAGCCACTCTGGTATCCATGGCAGTGGGGAGGTGACCCAAAATTTGCCGGGGCAAAATGGGTTTATCCCGGAAAATTGGGGATAGTCCGTTTCAGATCCCCAGGGGTTTTTGTCTCTTATAAAAGCAAAAAAAAATTTCCTTTGCAAAGGGAGTGTACCAGCCCCCCAACTCCAAAAAAAATCAAACCCGAAATAGAACCGTGGGGGGAAACCCCCAGAAAAGAAAAAGGTAGGGGGTGGTGTTTTTCCCGCCTTTGGGGCAACGCCGCAAGACGCCCCAAACCCCCTCCCTTTCATCGGGAAAAAATTTTTCCCCCACGATGCCCCCCAAGCAAAACCAACCTTACCCTCCAAAAATCTCCTAATAGTATACACTAAAAAACCCAAAAAAAAAAAAGAAAAAAACCTCGAAAAATTTTTTAGATTTAAAAATATATACTTTATCAAAACTACTATCAGATGATGAAAGAAACATCCCGAAAGAATCAGTTTTTTAAAGGAGACAAATCTTTATGACCTTTTAGAATGATAGAATGAATAGGATCCATTGGCTTAATAACCTTTTGCACATGTGCTTTGGGTTTATAGCCAAAAAATCCAACAAAAAAAGGGGGAAAGGGAAAATTTTGGGCCTAACCCTTTTGTTGGGTTTCTGTGGTCCCGCTCCCCATGTTTTGGGTTTTTGCTCTCGCTTTGTGGGTTTTTCTCGCCCCGGCCAGGATTTCCCTGTTCCCCCAAAGTTAAGTATATTTATGGGGGGTGAGTAGGAGACACCTGGGCCTTTGGGGGTTTGGGGGTGTACAAAGCTGCATTACCCTGGGGTGGGGCACCTTTTTTTGCAATGTCCCAAAGCGCTTCACATAAGTGTGACTATTAAATGCACACTGGAGGTACGATCCTCAGCAGGTTCCTTCTATGTGAAGGTTGGGACATGCGAAAGAGTGCACACTCAGATGGTAATGCAGCTGTCACACACCAAAGTCCAAAAGAGACCAGGTGTCTCCTACTCATAACCATAAATGATACTTAACTTTGTGGAGACACGACAATCCTGGCGCGAAGCGAGGTAAATCCACAAAGCGAGAGCACACCCAAAACACTGAGAGCGGGAACACAGTACACAACAGAAGTCAGGACCGAATTTCCTCCCCTCTTTCTTTGTTGGATTTCTTGGCTATCAACCAGCGGCATGTGCACAAGGTTATTAAGCCAATGGATCCTATTCATTCTATTAATCTATAAAAGGTCATAAAGATTTGTCTCCTTTAGAAAAGTGATTACTTTACTGATGATTCTTTCATCATCTGATAGTAGATTTGATAAAGTATATATTTTTAAATCTAAAATAATTTTTGAGGTGTTTTCTATTGTTTTGGTATTTAGTGTATACTATTAGGAGATGGTGGATGGTAAGGTTGGTGTTGCATTGGGGGCATCGTGTAGGGAAATTCTTTTCGATGTAGGGGGTGAGGTGTGTCAGTCTTGTGGCGTTGACCCTAAGGCGGGCCAACACCACCTCCTACCTTTTTTCTTTTCTGTGGGATGTCCCCCACGGTTCTATTTCAGGATTGATTTTGTTTGTGAGTTGGAGGCTGGTCCACTCACTTTGCCACAGGAGATGTATTTTTGCTTTTATAAGAGACACAAAACACCTGAGATCTGTACGGACTATGCTAAGGTCCAGATCACCAGTTGACCCGGCAAATTTGTCAGCCTGCCCACTGCCATGGATACCAGAGTGGCCTGGTACCCATATTAGCTTGACTGATTTGTTGGCACCATGTAGCTTACGAATGATATTACCCAGTAGTTAATTTTTGGTGGTTTCTAATGATTTAATGGCTTTAAGTGAACTTAATGATCTGAAAAAATAACTATTCTATCGTGGGTCGTCGATAGTGCAAAATCAAAGGCTTTATCAATGGCAAAAAGTTCAGCAAGAAAGATCGATGTACGATTCGGCAGTCTGAACTTTAGTTCACATTCAGTCGACCATATACCCGCACCCACACACTCGTCTGTCTTGGAGCCGGTATATATATGAAAAAAGGGAGTTGTTTAACAAGGATCTCTCTGAACCTCTGGCTTACCTCCACCTCCGGCGCCATGGCCTTGGCTGATGGAAGCCAGGCTTCCATGATAGTAAAGTTGGGGGTTTCCCATGGCGCTATATTTGACTGAACCAGGGTATCGATGGTAGAGAGATCTATACCGACTTTCTCGACGAGGTCGTGGAGTCTCGTGGTAAAGGGCCTAGTGCCTCTATTGCCAGTAGGGTGGCTCGGCTCTCGAGCCACCTTTGCGGCATAGCTCAGGGCTAATTGGCCGCGTCTGCACTCCACCTAAAGACGCTCGATCCGAGTGCACTTCAGGGCTCCAAGACACACACGCAAACAAGCATTCTGTACAGCATCCAAACCTTTCAAACTTGTTCTCGATGCCGAACCATACACGATTGACCCATAATCTACTTTAGACCTAATCAGGGCTTTATATATCATTAGCAAAGACTTTCTATCAGCTCCCCATTTATTACCAGCAATGCACTTTAATAAATTTAGTGCTCTTTGACATTTATTCTTTAACTGACCAATGTGGTCTTTCCAATTGAGGCTACTATCAAAAAGTAGCCCAAGAAACTTAGCAGAATTTTGAATGGGTATTGGGTGGTTGTCTAGAGTTAGCCTGATGTTCGGCTTCCTCCTATGTGAAGAAATTACCCCAATACTCTTTCTAATGGAAAACTTAAAACCCCACTGGAGGCCTCAGTTATGAATCATATCCAGTGCCAATTGGATGCGATTTGCCGAGAATTCTGCATTATTGCTGGAGTACCATAATGCACAATCATCAGCATACAGTGAGTAGAATCCAATAGTCACTTCTGTATAAGGGAGGCTTTGGTGGATGTACATGATGACTCCGCCTCCACCCCTACCCTCACGATCCTTCCGACATAGATGGTAGTTCCTCAGCAAAACGACCTCGTTAGAGACGAAGTGTGTTAAGTGCGTTTCTTGGATAACTATAATACTGGGAGCATAGGACGAGGCTAATAATTTAAGGTCATTTACTTTAGATCTAAGACTTCGACAGTTCCATTGTATAATGATCGACGCGAAGATTACGTTTTATGGGGTTTGGAAGTGCCTTGTCCACCAGCTTTAATTTTCTTTTTATAGGAGGGAGGCGCCTCCTCTCCCTCGCTTCCCGGGGACCTCTCTCAGGATGGTTTGGAGAGAGAAGCCTCCATGTTCTGCACCTCCTGGCGAGGGAGACGACTGACAGATTGCGATCTGCCTCTCTCAGAAAACCCGGGTTCCGACCCCGGGACGAAGCCCTCACGGGATTTCCCCGGGGACAAAGGGTTGGGGTTCCGGATTTGGGGATTGGGAAATCATCCTCCTTTTGACGTTTATGCTAGGGTGATGCAGTAAATTTGATGCCCCAATTTTCCCTTTTGGGAAAAATTTTAAAATTTTTAAAATTCTCAAAAACCCGGTTTTTGTTTGATTTCCCCCTTTAAATTTCCTTATCTTACCCGCAAGTTTTGATTGACCCCACTTGCTTAGGGGGTTTTTATTTTAGCTGCAGCATGGGAATTACAGGTTTTTTGGTCAAACTTTCCATTTTCCCTTTTAGTTTCAGTATAACTAATTTTCTGTTTTCCCATATTATTTAATGCTCAGTTCCTTTTTCGAAATGCTGCATTCAGTAGATCCTGACTGAGGGGATCTCCCAGT